>NW_006786377.1:2869196-2883586 GCF_000442215.2 Lipotes vexillifer
ATTCTTCGCAGAGCCCTGATTCCTTTAGGCAGGAAGCAGTATGTGGAAACCACAATCTGAGTTTTAGGGATGCTCTTGCTACTAGGTTAATTATTATTCCTAGGGCTTTTCAGTGGACGAAGCTAGGAATACGGTGTTTTTTTTAAGCTAAAATACATACTTAGTTCATACTAATTCTTGTAATTCAGATTCAGGACTACAGTGTTTTTAATTAGCCTCATTCTTACTCTATATTTTCTTTCTCTTGCCAATTCCAGTTCTCAGTGACACAAATGTAAATATTCATTTGCTTTATCCCACAATATACACAATAATTCCAGAATAACAATACCAACACCATTATATATGATATCATTACTGAAAACAGTTAAGGATGTATTTGTTGTATTTTGTCCATAGCATATTTTTCAGTTGATTGGAATTTCCTCTGTGTGGTCATGCCACAAACTGGATATGCAATTAGACTCATTGTTTCATTTTGCTTTCAATTAAAAAATTTTTTTAAAAATTTATTTTATTTTTAATTTAATTTAATTTTTTAACATCTTTATTGGAGTATAATTGCTTTACAATGGTGTGTTAGTTTCTGCTTTATAACAAAGTGCATCAGTTATACGTATACATATGTTCCCATATCTCTTCCCTCTCGTGTCTCCCTGCCTCCCTATCCCACCCCTCTAGGTGATCACAAAGTACCCAGCTGATCTCCCTGTGCTTTGAAGACTGTTTTCAACTTTAACTTTGGTTTATAACTATGTAAAGTAGATATATGGTTTCAAAGTCAACTCTCCAAGGAAATGTACATTTAAAGATGTCTGGCTTCTAATCTTTCCCATTCTAGACTATTCCCTCCCTTCCCCATCAGGAACCAATTTTTAATCTTACAGTTTATCCTTAAAAAATTTTTTTAAACATACACATTTAAGTATAAGTATAACCTCCCCTATTTCTGAATAAATAAAAACAAGCTATGCCCGTGATTCTCAAACTTGAGTATTAGAATTACCTCGAGGGCCTATTAAAACACAGATTACTGGGTTGCACCCCCAGAGTTTCTGCTTTAGTAGGTTTGGGTGGGGCCCGAGAATCTGCTTTCTAACAAGCTCCTGTATGATGCTGCTGCTGCTGGCCCAGAGACCACACTCTGAGAACGGCAGTGCTATACTCCCCACCCCATCCCCTTTCTAGTAGTTTACAGAGATATTCTTTACTTGCTTTTCCTGCTTTGTACTATTCTATTATGTGGATATACCATAGTTTACTCAACCAGCTTTTTGTTTTGTGGACATTTGGGTTCCTTCCATATATTATATAGTTCTATACATATATTTATATATGCATATGTACCTATACTTATATAAAATATTTATTTCTATATACTGTATAGATTTATAAATTGTAACAATTAGTACTACAAAGCATAGCATCACCTTTGTTGAGTTTCTGTCACTATATCTTTGGAATAGATTTCTGGAAGTAGGATTGCTAGAATAAAGGGTGAATTCACATGTAATTTGGCTACATATAGCCAAATTCTCCTCTACAGGGTCTATTTTGTTTTCCCACAATTACAGGAGTGTCTGTTTCCCCATGGCCTTGCCAACCTAGTAGGCTGCCAAAATTTTAAGCATAGTATTTAAAAAAAAAAAAACTAAATTAATTGCCAAATTCAAAAAGTTAGAAGATAAAAATATCTTGATTTCTGGCTTCTCTTGAAAAAGTATTAGATCCACTGGCCCTGGGCCTACAGTTTCAGGTAACATTTCTGTCCCTGAGACATGAGTACCTCGATGGCTCTGGCCTCCACCTGGGCCCATTCATGCACTGTGTTCACCTGTTTAGCTCCTGAAGGCACTGGAGTGTCCTGCCCGGCTCCAGCGATAAGAAGGGCAAAGTGATTTGCCCAAGGTCTTCTAGGAAATTGACACCAAGCTAGAGCCTCTCCCTGGGTTCTGTTCACACACTTTCAGTTTCTTGCTCCTTTCCTGCCTCCTGCTGCACTCAGCCTGGGATTGAACAACTATCAGGCTGACTTCCTCAAATTTAAGGACTTTTAGGATCATATGGAATACCAAACTTAAACACGATGGCCTCAATGAAAACACTTAAATTACATCATCTATGTGACCTACACACACCTACCCTAATAAAGCCTCAAGGCTTCTGCACAACTGAATTTCTGTGCATTTCGTGACATCATGGCTCTGTTCCTACCTTAGACAGTTTTGATTTAAATCACTGACATATTCTTAATATAGAAGCAAATGCATATTGGATCTTAGATTTATAAGCTCTGTGGACAATTCAAATAATGGCTTTACACAAAAGTCAATAACTCCTAGTTAGTTAATTCCCTAAACACCTACTTCTTAGGATATATGCACACAAGTCCTTTTCAGAAGCATTTAGGGAGAAAGAAGGCAATGACACACAAAAAATTATACAAAAATAGATATTTTCTTCTGGTTATTCAACTCTTTCAAGTTGCAATTAGAGATGATGTCAAAATGAGACATTTAATTATGAAAGAACCAAAACACGACAGTCACGGCTGGCCAACTGAACACACAGGGGATCTGAATGTTTATTGAATGAATAACCAGAGTATAGAAATCTGTATGATTCTAGAGTTTCTTCTGCCATAAGGTCAATTTCTCCCCACCCCACCTCTCTCCTTTTCACACACACACACACACACAAACACACACACACACACACACACACACACACACACTCACTCATTGATTCCTGAGTACGATTCACAGGACACTATGTGAAAGGCTTACTATGTAAATAGCATAGGGGTAAGGTGACACTGACTTGAATGCACTCCAATTACACCAATATCTGATACCAGCACTTTCTTGAGGATCATTTCAGTAAGTGGTGGTGGTGCCTGGCTCCAGTGGGGAGGGGGCCGCGCATCAGGGGAGAGGAGGAGGTTAAGGGGAGGTTGGGTCTCTGAAGACAAACTTCGTCTCCCTCCTTAATTCCGCCCAGGGTCAGCCTGGCTGACAGTCAAGATAAGGGATGGAAATGAGAGTGGAGGTGAAGGCAGGAAACCAAGGAAACCTGTTCCAGGTGTTTCCAGAGTCCTAAGAGTGGAGAAACGCTGAGCTGGGAGAGAGCTCCGTCTGCCTGGTAAGGACTTTCCCCATCCCTCGCGAGAATGGCTTCAACAACAACAGCTCCTGTTGTTATTTTATGGGCAGCAGCAGGTAAGAGGTACTGTATTCTCCTCTTGCTGTCGCCTCTCCATACCACAAAAGCAAGGTCAAAGATGACTCTCTGTGGAAGCCCCAGTGACTCAGATAAAAGCAGATGGCAGCCGCCAGCTTTACGTCTTTCATTAACGGCCTCTCAATTAAAGCAATTTTCCATTCCTCCCCAGAGGTGAGCAACTGGCTATGTGTCAGAAGTGTAACATCTTCCAAATTTCAGGGTGCTGAGTAAGAAGCAGGTTGTGCCAGACCCCGCACTCCCTCACGATTCCCGGCTCACACAGAGCATGGAGCGCTATAATCAGTCTTCTAATTAAACTTGGCAATATCACAATGAGAAATCAGATTTGGGAGCTGGCAACCTGGCACATCAACAAACTTTTACGTGAATAATTAGGCCAGAGCTAAGCGTACGCTGGACCAGCTTTAATCAACATGTGATTACAGTTACCAGTAAAAGCCCCAATGTTTCCAAAAGCTTCTATGTTGTTTATGTGCTGTGGTGATTGTGACACAGCTTCTTTGATATACTCAGCCTATTTTTTTACCCATTTCTTCCTCTTTCGTTTTCCTTCTCTTTTCCAAATTCCTACCCTGCAGGAGAATTCACTATAACACAGGCCGCTTGTGAAAAGAACTGTGTAAGTGTGTGGGCACAAACACTCGCACCCACAAAGTCAGGAGTGTTTTATATACAAGCCCATCAACTACCTTTAAGGAACCACACTTGAGTAGAACCTAGAGTGTTATGTTTGGATTCAAAACCATTGGATCATCAGAAATGACCCTGTGGAACAACCTCAGAGCCCAGCCAGGCTGGGAGGACACCTCCAAGTTCACACTGGACTCCAGGATTCTAAATGAGGTGCTAACTCTGGGCTGACCCCAAAGCACTGTCATGAGCTTTGCTTCAACCTTTGTAGATTTGAAACCACAACTGCAAAAATCCCATGAAGTTTTACTGCAAAAACAATTTCTGCTAGAGGTTTTCTAAACAAAAGCTGTTGAATTTTTAAGAGAAACGTAAGATTCTATATACAGTAGGTAGTATGTCGAGAAAGTAATGCTGTCAAGCAGGGGTCCCCAGTCCCTGGGCTGCAGGGCAGTACCAGTCCGAGACCTGTTAAGAACCCGGCCACACAGCAGGAGGCGAGTGGCGGGAGAGCGAGTGAAGCTTCACCTGCCGCTGCCCATCGCTCCCCATCCCTCGCATCACCGCCTGAAACATCCCCCCTCCAAACCCCCGCGGAAAAACTGTCTTCCATGAAACGGGTTCCTGGTGCCAAAAAGGTTGGGGACCGCTATCGTAAAGGATTCCCTTGTAAGTTTCAGAAGTCTCTCTCTTATCTGGGTACAGAACATAAACTGTCATTTAAGCTTTAAAATTCAAACCCTTTCCTTGTGTTTTTCTAAACCATCAGTGCAACTTAAGAAAAATGTAGGAAAATTAGAGTGCATTTTTAAGATGCAGGAGACTAATTCGGCTCTCTTTATCCCCCTAATGACTCGGCTAGTGCCATATATATATATATATATAAATACTATTTATATTCTAACAGATTTTTGTAACTGGTCTAGTGGTATTGTATATGTATTTATTTTTTTAACATTTCTCTAATCTGGACTCTCCTCAAGCTTAAAGTTTTTCCTGGGAAAGATATGTAACATCATTTAGCTACTATACAAGTTCTAGGACAACTACTAAGTTATTAGCATTTCCTAACTTACTGGGAACTGTGTTTGTTTGTTTGTTTGTTTTCCCTAGCTAGTGGGGAGAAAAAACCCCTCAGAGTGAGAGAGATTAGCGGTGAACCTCAGCCAGTATGGAACACAATGGTCATTTTAACCTTAAAATGAAAACAATGTGTGCTCTGTCTCTGTCTTGGTTGGCTCAGAGAGATGAACCCTGCTTACCTTGGACACAAAGCATTCTGCTATGGCCACAGGATCATTTTCACAGTTTTCCAAGTCTTGCAGAAGTTCACTAATAAAAAAATAAAAGCCAGAATGTATTAGGTTGTGGTCTGAGAGTTGAGGACATTTTAAATAACTTAGAAGTTTAAATATTTATATGGCATTTACAAGGAATCATATTTAATTGGATAACTGAGGACCTCTTGTCATTATATCCAAGCCTTAGATAAGGGACTTGCCCAAGGTCGTGGTGGAGCAGGGGTGTAAACACAGGTCTGACCTGTAACTCTCCCACCCAGAGATAAGCCCTACCTAACGGTTTCAGTCTTCTAGAAGTTTGTCAACATCTGTACGCATGCTCACACATACTCACTCATTCATCCAATAGCTTTCCAGGTACCAGATACTGTGCAAAGCACTAAGAACAAACACACCAGTGAGCCAAGTGAGATATGGTTCCTGGTCTCTTGGAGCTTGGAATCCACTGGAAGAGTCAGACCTTCAGTGAAAAATCACACTGACAAATATAACACTGTACATGGAGATACTGCTCTAAAGGAAAGATGTGCCAGGGGAGGAAATCTCTTTCTTCAGATGAAAATCTATATTATTTTTAATGATTCATTATTTTAAGTAACTAACTGCATAATATTTCATGGTGTGGATGTAGCATCGTTAATTTAACAGATCTCCCATGGCTGGATACAATTCTATAAATGGGATTGCTGAGTCATCGGGCATTCTCAGTTTAAATGTTAACACATTTCCAAATTGCACTCCATATAACTTGGATTGATATGTATTTTGATATGTTAAGTGTTTACTTTAATTAGCTGTGTGTTACATATTTAATAAAAGGTTAAACACTTCTACAGGAATTATGATAAAAATAGTTCTACACTTTCTTGCTTTTCGTTTCCCATTCTCGACTGCCACTCCCCAGAAACACTTTCAACTCCTAGCTCTTTCTGCTGTATGTACCCGTTTCCAAACATGCTGGTAATGCATTTTCATTCTTTCTCAGTTTTAGCTATTTACTCCGTAATTTCCCCAGCTTCCTTTCCTCCCATCTTCTCAACAAGCTCTGTTATGAAATTTAATTAGATTAAAAGTCAGAGTTTACACTTTTTTTAATATTTACTTTATTTATTTGGTTGCACTGGGTCTTGGTTGCAGCAGGCATGCTCCTTAGTTGAGGCCAGTGGGCTCCTTGGTTGTGGCATGTGAACTCCCGGTTGCAGCATGCATGGGGGATCTAGTTCCCTGACCAGGGATCGAACGTGGGCCCCCTGCATTGGGAGCGCGGAGTCTTAACCACTGCGCAACCAGGGAAGTCCCCGGAGTTTACACTTTAAAGACTATGTAAATATTATTCTCAGCTCAGCCTTGGAGTGTACCATAACTACATTTCCTTTCCTGTACAACCATGTTTTCCCTGGAGTTCAAATGCTCTTTTTTTTTTTGCTTTGTTTTCAAAATACACTCCACTAATTTACCTTCCAACTTTGCATCAGAAGTATAACCCTTGTCTCATTGAGTTCAAACATCAGATGATCTACGGGCTGTGTTCTTTCTTGGTGACCTCCCCCCTAGAGCTGTCTGTCCTTCCACTCCCACCTGGACAGGTGCTCTCCAGGCCTGCTGGGTCCTCTCTTCAACACCATCCTGATGGTGCCCTTTCCTAGCTCTCAAGTTGGATGCCTTGTTTCTTAAGACACCATTTAAGCCATTTTGTCTCCTTTGGGAGATTCTACTGCTCCAGTAGGGGTGACAGGCAGTACATTTTCTGAGACTCTTCCTGTTTCAAAATGTTCTCCCTTCACACTTGGCTGATAACATCGATGGATATAGAATTCTTGGTTGGAAGTTATTTTCCCTCAGTTTTCAGGGAGCTATATGCTGCCTTATGGATTCTAATGCTGCTATTGACAAGTCCAATATCATTCTGATCTGTGATATAGGTTCCATGTGACCCGTTTTTCAATTCTGGAGGTTTTTGGCGTTTTCTGTTTGTTAATATGGTTCTGAAATGCTGTGATGGTTGGTGTTGAGGTGGGTCTTTTCATGCACAGAGCCAATTTGAAAATCTGGGAAATGTTCTTGAGTATCAGTTCTCAAAATGACCCCTGGGTTCTTGAGATCCCTTCAGAAAGTCCGTAAGGTCAATGTTTTTATAAAAATACTTTGACACTGTTAGATTTTTTATTTTCATTCTCTTGTGAGAGTACACCGGCCTTTCCAGAGGCCACGTGACCTGTGATATCACAGATGGAAAGTAGAAGCAGATATGAGAATCCAGCTGTCTTCTAGTAGGTCAAACAGTAAAGAGATTTGCAAAAATGTAAAACAATCCCAACACACACACAAATGTTAGTGGGAAGAGTAGTAAATTTTTCTAGAAATTTGTGGATTTATTATCAATATTGAATACATTGATATCTTTTTCTTTTTAAATAAATTTATTTATTTATTTTTGGCTGTGTTGGGTCTTCGCTGCTGCCCACGGGCTTTCTCTAGTTGTCGCGAGCAGGGGCTACTCTTCGTTGCGGTGTGCGGGCCTCTCATTGTGGTGGCTTCTCTTGTTGCAGAGCACAGGCTCTAGGTACGCGGGTTTCAGTAGTTGTGGCACATGGGCTCCGTAGTTGTGGCTCGTGGGCTCTAGAGCACAGGCTCAGTAGTTGTGGCACATGGGCTTAGTTGCTCCGTGGCATGTGGGATCTTCCTGGACCAGGGCTTGAACCCGTGTCCCCTGCATTGGCAGGTGGATTCTCAACCACCAGGGAAGTCCCCATTGATATTTTAATAGTTTCTCAGTTTTAATTTCTGTCATGGTAAATGAAACATCATAAATCATAAACAAAAAAGCTTTTTGGGCACTTAGTAATTTTTAAGCATGTACAGATCCTGTGACCAAAAAGCCAGGGAAACTCTGTTCTTGAATTATGGCTTTAATATTCCCTCCCCTCCATTAGATTAGATACTTTAATCTTTCTCATTCTTCCTCTCCTATTTTCCATCTTCTTGTTTATCATTCTGTCTTCTGAGAGACTTCATCTTTATTTTCTATCCCTTCTACTGAATTTTTTCATTTCTACTATCTGACTTTTAATTTCAAAGTGTGTGTGTGTGTGTGTATGTGTGTGTGTGTGTGTGTGTGTGTGTGTGTTTACATGCTCTCTGGATGCTTCTGATGTTTCTATTCTTATTTTATGGGTGCGAAAATCTTCTCTTATTTCCAAGGAGATGGTGATGATGGATGATGATTTTGGACTTATCTTTCCTGCTCTGTGCTTTATGCTCAACTACCTTTCCTCTGATCATTTGGGCTTCTGTTTTTCTTGTTAGAGGTTCTCCTCAAATACCTGAGAATCTTCATTTATCCTTTCCTGTCTGAAGGAGAGACACCACAATGCCGACCATAAACTCTGCACAGAAGTGGAGCTTTGCATAGGGTGGCTCCTTACTCAAGGCAGTGGTTCTCAAACTTTTTGGGGTCAAGACCTATTTACTTCTTAAAAATTCTTTATGTGGATTATATCAACACATTAGAAATTAAGACTGCTATATAATTTTTAAAAGATCAATTCATTTAATTATAAATTATAAATTTAGTACATGTTAATACAAATAACTTTCTGTGAAAAATAATTAGATTTTATAAAACAAAACAAAATTTAATGAGAAGAGCAGCACTGTTTTACATTTTTGCAAATCTCTAATATCTACCTTAATAGAACACAGATGGATGCTCATATCTGCTCTGCATTCAACAGCCTCACACAAATATGTCATTAGAAAAGGGAGGAGTATTTTAATAGCCTTTTAGGTGAGTATGTATATCTTTCTTTGATAAGACACTGAAACTCAACAAATGGTCGTTTCTTAGAGGTTTGTTGGAGTCTGAAACCATTATATACTATATCCTGTTACATTAAAATCCATTGACGCATCTATCTTGTACTCTGAAAGGAACTTTACCAGTGCATGATTTCAGAATAGTCCCAATTTCAAACATTCTTTCCTAATATTCCTATAAAAACATACCATCTGTAAGATTATTTTTGTTTTGTTTAAATATAGTTCTGATATTTGTATCAATATCTTTTATAGAAAGATGGGTATGATTAAATTAAAGACAGTTGAAATCTAATCATTAGGATCTAAATACTGGATGAAGTAAGAGAAAAGATCAAAGAAAAAGAACAGCCAAGGAAGCAACATATCTGGACCAGTGTTTTCCATTACTGGAGGATGGGGTGCCCTGGATAGAGGTTTTGTATCCAGGTCTTTCAATATAAATCCTCTTTCTGAGCACAGAAGAATTTTGAGCAGAATCCATCATGTTACTTCTCAAGGCTTAATAGAAATACTCCTTGACAATATTTAACTCCCTGTGTTCTCAATGTTATGCTCATCAAGCTACCCTTTGATCTTTAATTTCATCTCCAGATTGAATCTCCTGGTAGGAGGAAGTGTCTCAGGGGACCCACCCAGGCTCTAGTATGGCTCACCTATAAATGAATGGCCTTCATTGCTCAACAACCAGAGCTGGGAGGAAGCTCAGATACCTTCCAGTCCTACCCCTTAATTTTAAGGTGGGAAAACCATGACTCATAAAAGGGAGGTGGCTTACCTTAGGTCATACAGCTAACAATTAATGGCATAGCTGGGGTTAGTATCAGGGCTTTTGAATCCCAGTCCCACACTCTATGATAAACACATCTATTGAAAGATTTGTTTCCTGATCGAATCAAGAAAGCTGAGGGCTAGACTCTGCATCACAGTATCTTCAATCTCATACTGCCTACCTGGAAGGCCTTGTGTGAATCACTTGGCCCGCTTTCCTTTACAACCCTTTTCTAAAATAATGGAAACAGTGAGGAGGAAGTATTTGGATTTCTTTCAAGCTCTGTCATCAGAGCAATCATCCTGATACAGTTGGCCAAGCACCCTGTTTGTTCTCCATTCAACATAGTAATTACTGAAAGCCTTGTGTGTCAGGCACTGCTATAGGCACTGAGGTGATGGGGTAAAGAACATGGACAAAGGCTCTGTCCTATGGTGCTTATGTTCTGATCAGGAGTGATAAGTGTTAATAACTGAAGAAATAAACAACACAATATCAAACAAAAGAAAACAAACGTTGGCAAGGATGTGAGGAATTGGAACTCTTGTGCACTGTTGATAGGAATGCAAAATGGTGCAGCTACTATGGAAAGCAGTATGGAGGTTCTCCAAAAAATTAAAAGTAGAACTACTATATGATCCAGCAATCCAACTTTGGCGTATTTATCTACAAAAACTGAAATCAAAATCTTGAAGAGATATCAGCACTACCACGTTCATTGCAGAAGTATTCACAATAGTTAAAATGTGGATATAACCTAAATGTCCGTGAATGGATAAAGATGAATAAATAAAGAAAATGTGGTATATATATATATATATATATATATATATATATACAATCAATGAAATATTATTTAGCCTTAAAAAAGAAGAAATTCTGTGACAACATGGAAGAACCTTGACATTATGCTAAGTGAAATAAACCTGTCACAGAAGGACAAATCGTACATGATTCCACTTACATGCGAAATCTAAAATAGTCACACTCATAGAATCAGACAGTAGAATGGTGGTTAGCAGGGGCTGGGGGTAAGAGTAAATGAAGGAGTTGCTAAGTAACAGGCATAAAGTTTCAGCTAAACAGGTTGAACCTGCTGTACCACTTTGTAGCTAAGTTAACAATAACGTATTGAACACTTAAAAATTTAAGAGGGTAGATCTCATGTTAAGTGCTCTTATTATAATAACATAAAATTTTAAAAAAAAGAAACTAAATGAGATTTCATTCTTTTACCAATAGAAACTTACACATCATAATACAATATTGCTTAATAAGAATGTTTATGTGAAAAAACAGTAAAGTATTGGTTTTACTGAAAAACAAGAGAAACCCAACAGAATAAGATATTGTACTATGTTAGGAAGGAAATAAAGAGGACAATGTGGTAGAGAGCAACTGAGGCTGGGTGGTGGAGGAGGAGCATTGGGGCAGTCATGGAATGTTCTCTGAGGAGGTGATATCTGAGTTTGGGGAAGGTTGGAAGAGAAAGTCATTTAAGAAATTGATAGTGAGTCTAAGGACAGAATGAACACGGTGTGTTCTTATGGGAGGTGTAGAAAGGAAGCCACTGGCTGGTGTTTGGTGAACAACGGGGAGTGTGGGAGATACAGAAGACGACTAAACATAAAATAATACATCATGTACTATGGGAACCCAGATGGGGCCATGAAATGTGGGAGATCAGGGACTCTATAAAGACCAGACACAGACTGTCATTCTAGAGTTACAGCCTAACGGGGTGGGGACTAGGTTTCTCATTGCATCAGTATAACGAATGAACAACTTTACAAGTACAGTAGCAGGAAGGAGTGAGTCACAGATTGTGTTTTGTACTCAAGCTAAAATTAGAGTCATTCTACCTTCAGGTCTGGGGTATTTTCCCTTTTCCCAGAGCAACTGTTCCAAATATCTCCTCCTTTTCGAGTAGGATTATGAAAAAGAAAATAAGATTTCTTACTTGAGTTCAAGTCCCTTATTTGGATGGGCAGTTAGAGGGAGCACAGTTCTCTTTTACAGAACATATTCCAGGTAACACTTTCTCTGACCACTGATGTGGACTTGAAGTCAGGAATTGTAATACGACCTTGAAGATTCTATTGCCTTACACTGAGCCAGATTCAGGAAAAGGGCCTCTCTCCGTCCAATGTGCAATAGACTCTAAGCACCACTTCCTTTTCCCACCCACGCAACTAGGTCAGCTGGCATTGTAACTTGTTTGCATCCAGAGGCACACATGCATGAGGGAATAGAAAATGGGGTGAGGTTAATAGTACCAAATGCTCCATTAATTTCACTGATACATTAGCACTGGTCTTGAAAAGTCTACAAGAAGAAAGCCTGCAGGTAAAAATATATTTCTACCATTGTGCAGTAGTTGAAGACATTTTGGTGGTGTGAAAAGGCATTAAAAGAAATGATAACTGCCCCCACCTTTCCCTGCCTTATTGTTGTATGTATCCCATGATTTGCTTTCTAAATTACATTTCAAAGGAGAAAAAATAGCATGGCCCAAATAATGTTTTGTCTTAAGACATAAGTTACTTGCTCTGTGATGCTTTTACTAGCCCCTCAGACAAAATTAATTGCTTGTTCCTCAGTTCTCAAAGCATTTTGTTTATTTCCTGATTATATGACTTGTTGCCTCTGCTACACAATGATGTCATTCATCTTTATACTACTAGACTTAGCCCAGTGTTTTAAACACAGTAGTGACCCAACATAGGTATACTGAATAAAGAGAAAGGGTTGAAGGAAAAAGGAAAATTTTACTCTCATCTTTTGAGGAAGGAAGAGAACTTATGATTTTAACTTGCTAAAAAATAATGTAAAAGTAGAATTCCAGTACAGAGGAATGGTCTCTGCTTCCTCACTCTTCATCATTAAAGAAAGATTCAAATTACTGTTTAGATAACTCTTCTGTATTCCAAGAGAGGGATGCTGTGTAAAAACAACTGACATCTCTTCTTTTGTGTGCAGTTAAAAAACCCCCAAATTTTGGGAGTTTAGGGGCAAGTTAAAATGGGGAAAGTGGTTTCTTGGACAAAGCCTGTTTCCTGACCGTTTGGGAATTTCTTCCAGACACCAAACCAGAGTCTTAAATTTCCAGGCTGTTAAAGGGATTATGAGAGAAAGATTTGGCTATAAAAAAGAAAGCAAAAATGAAATCTCAACTGCATTCCAAAACAGTTCATGTTGGAAGATTTTGTGAAATAACAATTTGAATCTAGTAATATGCCAAAACCGAACAAAGACAGTACAAGGGGGACTTCTCTGGTGGTGCAGTGGTTAAGAATCCGCCTGCCAATGCAAGGAACACGGGTTTGAGCCCTGGTCCAGGAAGATCCCCCATGCCGCGGAGCAACTAAGCCCATGCGCCACAACTACTGAGTCTGTGCTCTAGAGCCCACGAGCCACAACTACTGAGCCCGTATGCCACAGCTACTGAAGCCCGTGTGCCTAGAGCCCATGCTCCGCAACAAGAGGAGCCACCACAATGAGAAGCCTGCGCACTGCAACGAAAATAAATAAATAAATTTAATAAAAATAAATAAATAAATAAATAAATTAAAAATTAATAAATTTAATTTTAAAACAGATAACATTAAAATAAGGAAAGTATCTTAAAAAAAAAGACAGTACAAGGAAAGAAATTATACACTACTGTCATTTATGAACAAACATAACAATGTTCTTAAAAAAATACAAATCAAACTCATTATGCATAAATACATGAAACATTATGGCCAGGTAGGGTTTATTCTAGTAGTGTATATATGATTCAAATCAGAAGGCCTATTAATATAATTTGCCACATTATGATTAGGAGAAAAATCATATGCTAATTTTCTTACAGGATGATTATGTATTCAATAAAATTCAATTTTCATTCACACTAAAAACTTAGCAAAATAGAAAGAAGTGTCTATCTAAGTCTTGGAACAAACATCATACTTTATGGTAAACAGTTAAAGCATTACTGCTAATGTCAGAAAAAAGATAAGAATGCCAACATCTAATCAACATTGTACGGAAAGACTTACCCAAAGCAGTAAGACAAGAAAAAAACATAAGGGGTAGAAGAACTGTAAAGGAAGACAAAAAATTCTCCTTATTTTCAGACACTACTGTCTACACAGAAAATCCAAAAGGATCTATAAACCATTATTAGAACTGATGGGACAGTTTAGAAAGTTAGTTGGATATAGTATCAACATATAAAAATTAAAAACATTCCTACATGACAATAGTGGCTAATTTAAAAATAGAAGAATTACTCTAGTCAAAAATAACATGCGCAAAAAAAAAAAAAAGAAAAAAAAATAACATAAAAAAGAATAAATTTTTTAAAGTCACATGTATGAATGTGATGGAGAAACTATTAAACATTATTATAGGGCATTTTAGAAAAGCTTGATTGATGAGATATTTTTACAGATAGGATGACAATATTGCGAAGATGTCGATTCTGCCAAAATTAATCTAAAAATTAAATCGAATTCCAATAAAAGTCCCAACAGAGTTTTTCATGGAACTTGACAAACTAATGCAAAAAAAAAAAATCGGGGCTTCCTTGGTGGCGCAGTGGTTGAGAGTCCGCCTGCCGATGCAGGGGACACAGGTTCGTG
>NW_006786377.1:2883720-2891483 GCF_000442215.2 Lipotes vexillifer
TCCGGGAAGATCCCACATGCCGCGGAGCGGCTGGGCCCGTGAGCCATGGCCGCTGAGCCTGCGCGTCCGGAGCCTGTGCTCCGCAACAAGAGAGGCCACAACAGTGAGAGGCCCGCGTACCGCAAAAACAAAAAAACAAAACAAAAAAAAATCACTTGGCAGTGCAAAGAGTTAAGAAATGCTAAGCCATTGTTGAGGAAGAGCAATGTGGATTTAATAATTGAGACAATGTGGTACGGAGTAAAGATGGACAAAGAGACCAGCAAAACAAAACACAGAGCCCAGAAACAGGACCATACATACACATAAACTTCACCTAGGAGGAATGTGGAGCTACAAATCGGCATAGAAAGGATGTACTTCTCAGCCTACGGTGGTGGGACCATCAGCTAACCATATGAAAATAAGGATTTGGATTTCCTACCACAAACCATACTTGCATCAATTTTAGTTAGATTAAGAACATAAGTGAAAAGCAAAATTTTAAGGCTTTTAGGAAAAATATAGAGTATATTTATGAACTGAGAGTAGGAGGTAATTTTTTTAAACAAACAGAAAATCCACATACTATAAATATTATATTTACTTAGAGTAGTCAAACTTATGAATTTTACAACTTATTTTCAAAGAAACCATAATTAAAGTTAAAAGACAAGTCTCATACTAAGGGAGGATTACAACTCACATAATCCACAACGATCTCCAGGGAGAATTCATCAAGAACTCCTATACAACCCTAAGAAAAAGAAACATCCTGGGACTTCCCTGGTGGTGCAGTGATTAAGACTCCTCACTCCCAATGCAGGGGGCCTGGGTTCTGTCCCTAGTCAGGGAACTAGATCCCACATGCATGCCGCAACTAAGGGTTCACATGCCACAACTAAGAAGCCCACCTGCCACAACTAAGTGCAACCAAATAAATAAATAGGTATAGGTATTTAAAAAAGAAAAAGAAACATCCTTACAGAAAAATGATCAATGGATATCAACCAGAAATTCACAGAAGAAATCAAAGTGGCCAAAAAAACAAGAAAAGAGGCTTAGTCTTAACTGCAATTGGCAAAATGCAAGGTAATGTATCCCCCAATGGAATATTATATCACAGTTAAAATAAGCAAAGTAGAGCTATAGATCTCAAAAGCAACGCTGAGTGAAAAAAACTTCTAAAAGGTTGACACGATTTATACCATGTTTGAAATAAGTTAAAGCATGCTATGTATTTTATTTTTTTAAATTTTTATCTATTTATTTATTTGTTTTTGGCTGTGCTGGGTCTTCATTGCTGTGTGTGGGCATTCTCTAGTTGCAGCGAGCGGGGGCTACTCGTTCTTGCGGTGCGTGGGCTTCTCATTGCAGCGGCTTCTCTTGTTGCGGAACACGGGCTCTAGGTGCGCGGGCTTCAGTAGTTGTGGCACGTGGGCTCAGTAGTTGTGGCACATGGGCTTAGTTGCTCCACGGCATGTGGGATCTTCCCAGACCAGGGATCAAACCCCTGTCCCCTGCATTGGCAGGTGGATTCTTAGCCACTGAGCCATCAGGGAAGCCCTGTATTTTAAATAAGTACTTACATACATAGTCATGGCAACAAAGATCATACTTGGGAATGAAACACCATGTCTCGGATAGCAGTTATAGTTACAGCAGTATTTTGAGCCAGATTGTACTGGCTTTTCTGAGCCAATTCTGTACATCTCTACCTAATTCCCATGTTCAGTGATATCTTCTTAGTAGCTTTAATCTGCAGTGATGGGTGTGTTTACACCAGAGAAACTGGCAAATACTATAAATCCCAGATTCCCCCTCCCTTGTCCTCACCCTGGAGAACTGGTACACCAGCACATCACTGTGCCATTCTCCACAGAGCGGGATGCAATTGGGAAGGGTATATCAGGGGACTCACCATTATTTGTAATGCCTTTATGCTTTCAAGAAATTCTAAAGCAGGGACTTCCCTGGTGACACAGTGGTTAAGAATCCGCCTGCCAATGCAGGGGATATGGGTTCGATCCCTGGTCCAGGAAGATCCCACATGATGCGCAGCAACTAAGCCCATGTGCCACGACTACTGAGCCTGTGCTCTAGAGTCCACGAGCCACAACTACTGAGCCCACATGCCACAACTACTGAAGCCTGCGCGCTGCGCCTAGAGCCCATGCTCTGCAACAAGTGAAGCCGCTGCAAAGAAAAGCCCACACACCACAAGGAAGAGTAGCCCCTGCTCGCCGCAACCAGAGAAAGCCCACGCATAGCAATGAAGGCCCAAAGCAGTCATAAATAAATAAATTTAAAAAAAAGAATTTCTAAAGCAAATATGGCACAAAGGAAGGCCTTGATAGAGTGAGGGTGCTCCATGGGTGTTTATCATAGTACTCTATGCTTTCCTGTATTTTGGGAATATTTCCTAAAAAACAAAATCTAATCAGCTGAATTTTCCAGGCCAAAATAAACCCATTTTCTTTTTGCCCTCTTTAATTTTAGAGTTTTAAATCTTGCTTAGTTGGGCACAATAGTATTATATTATGTTGAGAAACCTGGACCTGAACTAATAACAGAAACTTTAAAATTATTGCAAAGCCTTAACCATAGATTTGCCAGATAGCTGGATCTGTGAAATCAACTGAAGTAAGATATAGAATAGAGGATTCATAAGAGGCATTAACATAAAAAGTCACATCAATACTCTTATTTAAACAAATATAATAGCAAAGACATTTGCGCTCTAAATTTAGAGTCCAGATTTAAGAGAAAGGAAATAAAAGTGAATAGGGACAAAACAGTACAGACAATTCAACTGTAAAAGTTAAACAGGAAGATGTTCTTGAAAATAATTAAAAACAGTAAGAATACCAGTTGAGATTTGACAAAACCAGGTGTGTTCAAAATAGGCTAGGCTGGATTTCTAGCTCTATGTCCTTGAGCAAAGGACTTTCTACACTGATTCCTGTGTCTAATCAATGTGTATATATTTTTGCATCTTATCTACCTCAGAGCTGTTAAGAGGATTAAATGAGACAATGCATGTTCAGGATATATAAAAATGTGATCTACAAAAGGGATAGGCATGAACACGGTCACATGAATTGTGTCACTACACTGATGCCACATATATCATCATCCTGACTCAGGTTTATTCTAGTCACCTCTGACTTCCTCATTCAGAGAACACCAAAGAGAACAGAGAGAACCAACTCAGGCATATAAAGATCTTCTCGGTCTTCCAGCTTTTGCAGCCAAGGTCCCTTTTGTTTTTGCGGTACGCGGGCCTCTCACTGCTGTGGCCTCTCCCGTTGCGGATCACAGGCTCCGGACGCGCAGGCTCAGCGGCCATGGCTCACGGGCCCAGCCGCTCCGCGGCATGTGGGATCCTCCCGGACCGGGGCACGAACCCGCGTCCCCTGCATCGGCAGGCAGACTCTCAACCACTGCGCCACCAGGGAAGCCCCCAAGGTCCCTTTTGGTTGACATCGGGGGCCACTTCAGTCTTATATTCCTTTAAATTAGGAAACACATGAAGATGTAAACGCCGGGGAGTAGAAACCCTTTCCTGGACTATGCCGTAAACCAAGACCTGAAAAGCAGGGCTCTACTCTGGCAGGAGGGCATGCCACTTGATGCCTGTGGTTCGTCAGAGAAGCCCAGACTTGCATAAAGTGATAATGCACATAAAGCTGCATGGCCTTGGGCAAGAAGCAAGCCCTAGATAAGCAGTCATTACAGTCAACTTACAGCCAAACCACCAGAAGGCTTCCGCCAGGGCCTCCCAGCATCTAGGCCTTGTTCCTCTTCCCGGGTTACTGTGCCATTGGTGGGATCTGGGTGGAGAAGCCATTCAGGGGCTCCTGGATTTTTAACCTCAGCGACTGCTAAATGGAAGCCTGCTCTAATACCAGCATGTTACTAATGGACACACAGACTCTAAATTCCCCAAATTCAAGTTTTTTGTTTATTGGCTGTACCACCTGGCTTGTGGGATCTTAGTTCCCCAACCAGGGATCAAACCCGGGCCCTTGGCAGTGAGGTTGCGGAGTCCTAACCACTGGACTGCCAGGGAATTCCCCCTATTTCAATTTTTTAATGCCCTTTCTCTATTTTCTTATTATTGTGTTTATTTTATCTAGACAGTGTTTCTCAACCATGGCTGCACATTACAAACATCTGAGGACCTTTTACAAAATCCTGATGCCGTGGTCCCACCCTAGACCTAGAAGTTCTAATCAGAACTTCTAGGAGTAGGAGTCATCATATTAAAAACAAAAAAAACCCCACACATAGACACACACACACACACACACACACACACACACACACACACACGATCCTTCCCAGATGATTCCAGTGTGCAGCCTGGGTTGAGAACCACTATCTTGGAATGTGCAAATTGGTTTTCAAAGTCTACTGAGTCAGATGAAAAGAGATGTTGCAACACTGGCCTTTTTCATATCCCAGGCTTTCAAAATTAAGGGATGAGTTGATGTAATTCAAACATGTCTCCCAGAGGCCAGGCTTGGGCTAGGGGTTAGGGATCCACATGGATGTTAGGGATGGCAAAGGAGATGTGGATCCTACTCTCAAGGAGCTCACATACACCAGCTTCAGTGAGCAAAGAGGGGAGGGATTTATAATTTGCGCTATGGTTGAGTCACCCAACGATAGGGCATTGTAGAACTTCATAAGGGAATGTCACTCTAATAAAATCAATGTCATCATCACTGGTTAATATTGTGCTGTTTACTCTGTGCTGGCATTGAGTGAGGCACATAAAGTACATCAGCTCACTGAAGCTTCACAATAACCACGTGAGGTAGATATTCCTATTGTTTCCATTTGTTTCTTTATTCCACAAAAGTTTGGAGGGTCCCATGAGCCAGACTCTGCTTAAGGCACTTGGGTAGTAACAAAACTGGCAGATTCCTGCCCTCAGGGAGTGTTCTGTGTGTGGAGCTGGGGAGGAAGGAAACAACAGACATAAAAGTCAATCATAGAGTATGTTAGAAATTGCTAAATGCCAGGAGAAAAAGAAAAAGTAAGCAGGTGAGGTGTGTGCTTGGGTGCCGGGTTAACATCATTGAGAGAGGAAATTTTGAGCAAAGACTTGAAATGAGGGAGTTAGGTACATTCTACAGATCTTTCTCGAATTATGATGGGGTTATGCCCCAATAAACCCACTGTTAGTTGAAAATGTCATAACTTGGAAATGCATTAAAATACACTTAATCTACCAAACACGAAAGCTGAGCTTCGCCTACCTTAAATGTGTTCAGAACACTTACATTAGCCTACAGTTGGGCAAAATCATTGAACACAAAGCCTCTTTTATACTAAAGTGCTGAGTATCTCACGCAATTTACCGAATACTGTATTGAAAGTAAAAAACAAAATGGTTGTAAGCGTGTTGGTTGTTTACCCTCGTGATGGCACGCCTGACTGGAAGCTGCGGCTCACTGCCCGGGGAAAAGTCAAAACTCAAAATTTCAAGTACAGTTTCTACTGAACACGTCTTGCTTTCACACCATCGTACAGTCAAATCATGAGGTGAACCATCGTAAGTCGGGGACCATCTGTATTCTATTTAAAATTCCCCAAAGAATATATACATGGCTCAGCTGGCATGCAAACTCAGAGATGTTGGAAACCAGTCTGTGCTCTTTACCTGCCTACTACCTGGTCTTCCAAGAAGTACCACAATACATTATAAGAACTGATTTGCCTGCCCCATCCCCTTCGGCTCCCCGTCTGCCTTGTTTACTATGATACTTTTCTAAGCCCACTGCCTGCTACACAGCAGGTACTCAATACGTGTTTGAATTAAATTAAGCATTGTAAATTTTAACTATTAATTCATCTGAATTAATATCTGTTATGATTCAAGTATTTATTGTGTGTTTACTCCCTCCTGCCCACTCCCTAGGCAGAAGAAAATTTTTAGAAAATCAAGCGGAGGTAGGGTTGCTGGAGACCAAGCCAGCATATATTTTTGGATGCCCTGTTCATGTTCTGTTGCGGAAGAAAGATGCCTCTGCTCTGTCAGGGTGAATAGGTCTCTTCTCTGAGCCAGGAGGATGGAGCGGGATGGGATTTTGGATAAATGTGAGACTCATATACAAACAAGGATGTTTCCAGGTAGAAAATTTCACGGCATGATAGGCCACAAAAATCTATGAAGTCAAATCAGGGATTTCAAGTAAGTTTTCTTAGGCCACATTCATTTGAGAAAAATTCATAATGTTCTTATGTGAGAACCATCTTTCGAGGATTAGCTTACCTATTAAAGTGGTAGATATCCTGTATGTTTCCAAAAAGGGCTGATCTTTCTTCGGCCCCCAGAGGAAGTTTCGTTTGGTCCCTGATGCAGTCAAGGTAATCCTGTGAAGTCAATGAGAAGAATGTCTTAAACACTCCTGTCCTTTTTCAAGTCATTAGTTATGCATGAGGAATCTTTCATATCCGTTACAAGTAATTATTATACTAACGTGCTCATTAACTCTACCATGAGAAGGCAGAATCTCTCCTCTGTTAATAATGAATACTTCCCTACTTACAGAACAGGGAGTTTGAGGAAGGAGAAAGAATGTATGTACATTGACATACCTACGCCCAAAATGTATTATTGCTTCCCTAGATGCATAATACAATGACCACAGTTACTGATAGAGTCAGAGTTTTGGCATACAACATTGCCTGCTGTCTCCTTGACTGATTTATGTGATAAAAAGAGACTCTAAAATTCATACAGCGGGACACCAGAAATAAAAATTCTGAAATTTGGGAATTCCCTGGCAGTCCAGTGATTAGGACTCAGCGCTTTCATTGCCATGGCCCGGGTTCAATCCCTGGTTATGGAATTAAAATCCTACAAGCCATGTGGTATAGCAAAAAAAAATTCTGAAATGTGATACAGTTGTTTTAAACATAACGTTTTAAGTCAGAAAGCTATCAGCTGCTAAAGTCTAGAACTAAATTTATCCTCAAATACCAGATTATTAAAAAAACTTTTTAAAATAAAATAAGCATGTCAGTCACTTATGCTATCCAATAGGCCATGTTAAGGAGCCACAGACAGCTTGAAAGGATTTTATATATTTTAACATGGAAACAGCTCCCCATGGAGCTAACGTGGGCTCAGACCCACAGTGGGTTAAATGCACGTGGCTTAGAAGCTATTTGAACTGCTGAGAGAGGGGAAATCTGCTCTCCACGCTGTGCGCTGAGTCCATAACTGAGTGTCCCCCTTCCCCCAGCCAGGCTTGAAAAGAGAACTCTGTAGGAGGCAAGAAAACAATAAAGAAAAAAGTGAAAACAGCTGAAATAACGTAAAATCAAAAATAAATACAGTTCTCCGCCCTGGGCTGAACAATGCAATATGGCTCTCGACCAAACGTCACCCAGAGTTCTGCAGCATTGGGGAAGTCACCCTGGGAAAAGTCAGCCAGACCGTGAAAATCCCAGCACTCAACCACATTCCGATGGCCAATCACAAACACAATACTGTTTAAGCGCAACTAGTGAAAGGAGAAGCTGAAATGTAAGAACCATCAGATAATTGTTGCTTTTGTCTGTTAATAAGCCACAGCCACCCTCTCATGCCCTTCACGTTCCTCAAATGAAAAACAGGCCAGGCTTCGTCAGGAACTGTCTCCGAAGCATGGTTCACAGACTGCGTCATATAACTTACCATTCTGGTTCTTTATTGCTAAAATCATGGTCATGCAGGAACCAATGTTCATAAGCCTTTTTATGTTTTTTTTTTTTTTTTTTTTTTTTTT
>NW_006786377.1:2891608-2902359 GCF_000442215.2 Lipotes vexillifer
GATACGCGGGCCTCTCACTGCTGTGGCCTCTCCCGTTGCGGAGCCCAGGCTCCAGTCGCGCAGGCTCAGCGGCCATGGCTCACAGACCCAGCCGCTCCGCGGCATGTGGGATCTTCCCGGACCGGGGCACGAACCCGCGTCCCCTGCATCGGCAGGAGGACTCTCAACCACTGCGCCACCAGGGAAGCCCACCTTTTTATGTTTTAACAAGGTTGGTGGTAACATCTTTTCTTCTTCAGAAAGTGGTCATCTCAATAAGAAATTAGACTCCCAAGGTTTACGTGTAATTGTCATTAAAAACCCACAAGAACAAGACCCAGCCTCCTTACTCTTATGAGCGGAACCGTCATAAGGAGCTTACGGATCTGTATAGGCTGCAGAGATAACGCCCAAATAAGAAATGCTAAAGAAGGCTAGAATTGAAGAGTGCACTTTGAACAAGTATACATCTAACTTAGCCTTCCTCAAAAAAAAAAAAGTATTCCTTGACGGTTTCATAAAATTACACGTGGCACAAAGAGATGGGCTAATATTTAACTGCATTGAATGCTTATATTTGATAGTTGTTTAATACTTTGATCAACATTTTAAAAGGACACGTAAAGAAGGTAAAACAAAGGTTATAGATGAATACGAAATTGAAAAGTGAAACAGAAGGATATTGGCAGGCGTGATCCACACCGAACAGCAGCGTGAAGACTGGGACGTAGATGATGCATGTATTCCAGATTCACCTGGCCAGCCGCAATGGGGTTTAAGGAGAAAAGGAAGAATCCTTTTTCTCACTTCAAATGCAAAGCTGGTTCATTTTGCAGAAACCTGATACTAAATTCTTCATGTCACGGAAAGACTGAGTTAAGGGGGTTGAAGAATTTCATCTGGGGTGAGACACAAAGAACCATGGCCCACTTCCAACAGAGGATGGCCCATCTCCAAATGAGTTTCAAAACCCGAGTCCGTGGTAGAGAAACCAGATTTTAAACGCTGCTTGTTTTCTGAAATCGTTGAGAAAATAGATGGTTAGGAGTCCAGATTTTTGCAGGCCACTCTAGAAAACAGATCAAAGCCATATGGCCACAACGGTGTTCCCCCACTGATCATAATTAAGTCTTTTAAATATGATACTTTAACCCTAAACCAGTTACTGAAAACTACTGTAGCATGCACTGCATTAGCAGCTGTAATTATCTGAAGCCAAAATAAGAGGTTTGAAGCTCAGTGATAATAGTTCATTCTGTGCTCAAATGACAGAGTAAAGACACCAATGAAATTTATTAGAGCCTGTCACGCTGCTTTTTAATTTTATTGGCTTGATGTCAGCACCTATGGTTACCCTACAGTTAACAATGAAAGATAAATTTAAAACTTTTGCGCCAAAAACAATTATTCTCCAGGAGGATCAAAGAATTCACTCAATTTTGAGAAGGGTAGGGAGGAGATACAAAAAACAGCGTTACACCATTAGAAAAAATTTTTACTATACTACTATAAATTTTACCTAAAGTATTTTTCTCATCAACAGCCCCACCATTGTAAGATTTGTACACATGTGCCCTCTTCTCAATAACTTTTTCATTCCTGTGATGTCTGTTATTGAAAATATCCAAGTAAAGTTGAACTCGGTGCTATTTGAAGTATGATAAATGGACAGGAGCCAGTTTGCAAACTGTTACTGATCTACAAGATAGATAAGTGCAGAACTTGAGAGAAAGCATGTAGAAACTTTTATAGCATTTTGACAGAATATTTGTTGAATCTAATGATAAATCTGGGCTTGTATTTTGCATGTCTGATATCTTCTATTTTGTTTTTCTAGTAATTCATTTTTTGTGGTGTTTTACAAAAGTGTCAGTGTGCGGCCGATAGGAAAACACACACACACGCGCGCTTGTCCCTCACCACAGATAGTTTGAGAAGGTCTGGTCTAGACAACAGTCCAGCAGAGATGCTGGAGAAAGGATGCTTCCAGAACTGGGACAGAATCCAAACTCAATGTCCTCGGTCGCTCGCTTTATTTCTTTAAGATGCCCTGAAAGAATTAAGCTAACACCCCCGTGCCTGTCTCCCTTTTTTCCTCTAAAATAACGTTTAAAATTGTAATCTGTTTAATATGAAAATGAAGACAAACCACGAGAAAAGATTTATTTAGATGTGTACTTAATATTTTTTCTACTCTATCTCCTTCTTGAAGATACATTGTAGAAACAAAATGAAGAAAATGTTCTCTTCCTAAGTCCTCTTGCTCAGGTTTCAAAATTCTAACTCTTTGGCTTCCTCTTTTTGGTCTAGTTTTTGTGTTAGCACTTCCAAATTCTAAGCCCTTTGTTGTAACTCCTGTGTAAGATTTTTGGTCTTTATTTTGGAGGATGCATCTTCTTTGGTTTCTCCAACTCGTCCACCTTTACTAGAAAGTAATCATTTGTATAGATAAAACCTGTCTCCAAATTTCATGTATTACATTGGGATGCTGTTGATACAATAACTTACATTTGTGTGTCAATTTACAGTTTAAAAAGCACATTCACATTTATTCATACAAACCCTCCTCTTTTTGAGGTCATAAGAATGCATGCCAAGTTCTGTTTTACAAGCTAGGAATTAAATAAAATGAATAAAACATGATCCCTTCCCCCAAGGAGTTCCCTGTGTAGTTGAAAGACAAGTATAAACAAATAAGTTCAATACAGTGTTTAGGCAGCATGACTGATACATATTCAGCACATGGGAGAGGAGGGCAGAGGAGGAAGTGGGCAATTCCAGGGCAGGGAGGAGTCTTCTAGAGAAGGTGATGGTGGAGTTGAATCTTTAAGGATGACCAGGGGTTAGAACAGAGAGAAACTAGAAGGAGACACAACACCCAGGAAGATTGAAAAGAGTAAAGGGGCACATGGTAACGAAATGCAGGGTGCAGTCAGGACACTAAAAGGAGCTGAGGGGCTTCCCTGGCGGTCCAGTGGTTAAGACTCCACGCTTCCAGTGCAGGGGGCTTGGGTTTGATCCCTGGTTGGGGAACTAAGATCCCACATGCCACATGGCATGGCCGATAAAATACAACAAAATAAAATAAAATAAAAGGAGCTGAGATGGGCTGAGGAAGCAGCACGTGCGCATGTACGCAGACCCTGGAGTGGGGCTGCAAAGTGAGAGAGGCTACAGTCAGGAGGCTTGATCATGGAGAACCTTCCGTGCTCTTAGGTAGAGGCAGCCACTGACAGATGCCATGAGACCAAAGATCATCCCAGCATCAGAAAACAGAACATTAGCTATAAAACTGCCAGTTCGGAGGCCAGTTAGACCCGGACAGCAGCGCAGGTAAGACCGGAGCCAGTCCTGCACAAGTTCCACAGAGTGGAGCTGTATTTAATTAGATGTGGAGACTGGGAGAAAGGCACCAGTCAAGGCAGACAGCTTTCAGGAGAAGGGAGTCTCTTCTCTCACCTTCAGCTCCGAGGAGGAAGGTGCTGTTCTCCTGGCTCCCAGCAAGGACACTGCCAGCCCCTTGTCTCCTTGTCCCGTTGGCTGCAGCTTGGAGAGAGCTGGGGGCTCCCTCCAGGGAGAAGTCTCCACCGGCTTTCATCCTCCCGAGTTTCTTTCCCAGGTGGCTGGTGAGGGAAAGCTAACGCACAGAGGTCTTGGCAGGGCGGTTCTCGGCCTTTCCAGCTGACTGAGACCTGCACTGGACTGCCTCACACCCACATCAAACGCTTGAAGACATCTCTGGGGATTCATGGTGAAAAGGAGACAAGGCATATCTTTTGGCCTCGCGCATCTACATGGTAGGTCTTCACGTGGCTCAGGGTCGCTCATTCTGCTCTTGTTAGAGAAGCTTGGAGAAGAAATACGAGTTTCATTTTCCAGCTGTTGCCTCTGCACAAATGCTGCCCTTCAGGAACATCACGAGGGACACGATGGGTTCACAGTCACAGGGCCCTGCCCGAATCCCCACTCGCGCACTTTCCCTCTGCATTCCCGAGAGAACTGAAGAGATGAGGGTGGTGGTCTGCAGGTAAAGACAGCGCCTTGGTCTTGGACATGTGAAGATGAGGCGGACTGTGGGACATCCCCAAGGAGGGGTTTGCCGGGCACAGGATTTGGGAAGAAAAACTGAGCGGTCTGTTGAGAGAGCTCTTTGTGCAACTTTGGGCCCCATCTTATGCAGCAGTGACAGGAGCATGGGGCCCAAATGTCCTCCCACTTTCAGGGCCCAGGGACACGTCCAATCCTGGCCATGAGAAAGCTGTTTCAGGCTATCTCAGTGCTAGCAAACTGCAACCTCGGAGGGTGTCAGCAGGTCATGGTACCTCCAGAGAGTCTCCCATGTTGCAGTGAGAACACCAGAGATCCCTCGTGGAGGGGAGGAGCCGCGAGGCCCCGGGCAGCACAGGACCCTGGCCCACACTGATGGGAGGTCATATCCCTAAGTGCGAGCACAGAGCTGGATGTGTGCTTCCCACCTTGTTCAGAAACTGTCTCAGGAAAACCCAGGGGATAATGGAGTCCCAAATCCAGTGACTAGAGAGAGCTGCAGACTGATTTGAAAGTGGGGTAATAGATGAGCATATATTTTGAGACATTGGGATGTAAAGGAAGGAGAGTGGTGGCGCAGTAACCTGAAGACATGTAGGATCGGGGAGGATCAGATTGATCTGTCCATCCATCCATGCAGCTATCCATCCATGCAGCTATCCATCCATGCAGCTATCCATCCATGCAGCTATCCACACATGCATCCATGCATCTATCCATGCATGCATCCATGCATCTATCCACTGCATGCAACCATCCATCTATCCATGCATGCAACCATCCATCTATCCATGCATGCAACCAACCATCTATGCATGGATAGCTGGCAATGGTGAACACAGAGGGAGACAGAAGGTGACCGTAAGAGCCAAGGTGAAGGGACGAGACGAAAGGTGGAGGACAGGAAGATGAGCACCTCTCTTGGGAAGTCTGGGTGGAGACCACTATCTATGTGACCAAGCTGACACTGGTCAGCTTCATTTTATGCTGTAGGAAACAAAATTCTAACAAGTCAGAGCATATGAAATAAAAAGTTTCCTATTCCTTCTCAAGGGCCTTCCCTCTCTGCCCAGATGTCACTTTCCAGAGGTAACTGTGGTTAAAGATGCGGTGTGCCAGATGTAGAGAACAAACTTATGGTTATCATGGGGGGAAGAGGGGGTGGGATGAATTGGGAGATTGGGATTGACGTAGATACACGACTATGTATACAATAGATAACTAACGAGAACCTGCTGTGTAGCACAGGGAGCTCTACTCAGTGCTCTGTGGTGACCTAAATGGGAAGGAAGTCTAAAGAAGAGGGGATATACGTACATGTGGAGCTGATTCACTTTGCTGCACGGCAGAAACTAACACAACATCGTAAAGCAACGATACGCCAAGAAAAATTAATGAAAAAAATAAAGATGCTGTGTGCATGCTTCTGGGTCAGGTTCTGGGGCATAATTATATCTATAAAACATGAGATTTTGTGCTCGATTCACAACTTTGTTTTTCCATTCAGTGTATGTAAATACACAGAACTCCTATACGTAAACATAGTGCTTTCGTTATAACGGCTACATTGTATCTCATTCAATAGCTTTATTATAATGTACCTCATTATTACAATAAAGATTTCGGCGGGGTCGGGGTGGGCACAGGTCTATGTGCTGGGAACTGTGGGAAGGGGCGTTCAGAAATGAGTAAGATAAGACCCCTAACCGTCTAGGTGCTCACAAGGCAGTAAGGGAGAAAGAAACAAATCACAGGATAACAATTTAAGTGTTATAAGAATCATTTACAAAGGGCTGCAAGAATATAGAAGAATCCATTTTCAAATGAAAGAAACTTTTTATCTTTCTTCCAAATAAACCACGAAACAGGGTTTACACTAAAATTTCCTGCTGTAGCCTCTGCACATAAAGCATCAGAAGTCTAGTCTTCACATTAATCTCTTTTCTTCCTGTATTGACATCCATGGGGGAGGAAAATATAGCCAAAGAAATGAGACTGGGGTTCTCTGGCCACCCCATCAGGCTGGGAACAAAAGCTCTTATTGTGGGAACAATGCTGTCCCCGAGTCTATATAACGTAGCTCCCTCCACCCCCAACACAGAGAACTGTGCTGAAAATACAATATAGCATCAACAGGACAGATCTTTCTGCCAATACTGTTGCAGAGAATGGAGGAGGGCAAGAGAAAGAAGGGGGAAGGGGGAAAAGAGAAGAGAAAAAGAAGAGGAAAGAAATGAGGCAGGAAGAGAAACAGGGAAGAAAGCGTGAAAGGGAAGAAAAAAGAGAAAGGAGAGAGACCCACACATGCAAGCACACGAATGAAACCCAAATTAATTTCAAGTTGAAAGCAGCTTCTGTTGCTGATATGATATCAGTTCTTATTCAGAGTTATCCTAACCGATGGTATAGAGGCTGATCTTAATTGGCCATATATGGAAGTCAGTATTAATGCTCCGAGATATTTGAGTAAAAGAATAATAAAAAAAACAGGGAGGTTTCAGCCTCATTTACCTTCTATAATAGTTTCAGTACCTAAGACATCAGTAAAAAATGCTGAGAATGGCCTTCTGGCTAAGCTGTGACAAATGACACTTGTGCCAGCTCAGTTCCCTCTATTGTTTCACTTCTTCCTCCTGAAAGAAGGAGGGGTAGGAGGTGCCCCCTGGGGAGGGGACGGGACAGCTGGACCTGGAAAGGGGGAGGGTCGGGTAGTTCGTCCCAGAAAGGGAAACTTGGGGAGGGGGTGGGGGACAGGGGTTCTGTTAAAAACAGCAGTACTGAGTAGAAAGAGCAAATATCAGGGAATGTTTGTTTGGTTTTCCCCTAAAAATAAAAGCAGAAAATATTTATGAACCTGTAGTTAACAGTAATCTAATGATATAAGCAAGATATTAAGAAACAGGACTAGCATTCATATATTAAAGTCCTTAAAGTGACTAGTTGCCCATCTTTTACTACACTTCTGACAACCATTATAAAAATCATTGTCTTTACTTCATATTGATATCAGGAGGAAGAATTCGATGTACATAAATAAATCTAAGTATGTTATAATAATTAAGAAGCTGGGTACAAATATAACACTGAAATGAATCTCTTCTATCACCCTAAGTTATAACAAATAGAAAAGTTCGTCTCTTCTGTAAGAACAGCACAAAAACCTTAATTTTCTATTGCTTTGTTAAGTTGCTTCTTTAAATATTTATTTAAAAATTGTGCTTAGGGTTTTCAAATTACATCGACAATGTTCTCATATGCAAAAGCTCTTCTTAAAATAAGAGAGGTGGACACACACCCATGAAGAGGTGCTGCTGTATACTGAAATATCTTTCCATACTTATTTGAAACCTACCATTACTTTTTTCTCTGTACTCTTTAATCCGATCATCATTTCTAGCTACCAAAAAAGGAGGAAAGCATTTCTGGGATAATCTATGTGCTTACTGAATGTGAATAAATATAAAATATGTTTAAAAATCTTCAAAATGGGCAACCAGAGAGTTTTCCAGGCTGCCTGCAGTAAAGCATGGCACCAGGGTCCTAGCGGGCGTTGACAAGATAGGGAAGGAAGTTTATTAACCACTCCCTTGAGCCCTTTTTTCTGACTCTTGTTATGTTCACCTCCTCACTGGGCTAACTTTGCTTAGCATATACTCCCTTTTTACTCTCCAGGTCCTGAGCCAGGTAAGGAAGCAGACAGGTACAATTAGATGTGGCTATAATCCTTCAGGAAGAAAAATGAAGAAAAGGCTGATGAGGTAGCAGAGGGATTATGTCCTGGCAAATCTTTAAGTACTGAAAATAAGAAACCGATTCATCTCGAGACTTCCCTGGTGGTCCAGTGGCTAAGACTCCACGCTCCCAATGCAGGGGGCCCAGATTCGATCCCTGGTCAGGGAACTAGATCCCACATGCTGCAACTAAGAGTTCGCAGGCCGCAACTGAAGATCCCACGTGCCATAACTAAGACCTGAGGCAGCCAAATAAATAAATAAATATTTTTTAAAAAAAAGAAAGAAACTGATTCATCTCAATTATAATCTCCACACTGCTGGTGTAATTTGAAACACGGTAATTATGAAAAATTAAATAAAGCCCAAAGGCTTTTGTATATGGGAAAGAAAATAAAAGATCAGTAAAATAAATTTACATTATTAGATCACCTGAGGTTTAACTCCTCCTCACTGCTATTTACTACTACTATTATTATTATCATTATCATTATTGTTATTACTATTATTATAAGGTTTGGTGATAGGTACTGAGCTCACTACTTTACATGCATTATCTCACTTAATCTTCATAGCAACGCCAGGAGGTGAGTCCCATTGTTAATCCCATTTTATTGGAAGCTTAGAAATGTTCAATTGCTCCCCAAGGTCACACAGGGTGTGCATGACTTACTTGCATTCAAACCAGGACCAGCTGACTATAGCTTGGCCGCCCAAACCCTGTGCCACTGCTCCAAAGGTTTTAGTCCTTAATATAGTGTCTTCAGACAGTAGAGGTCTGCTGCTGACTTTGGAACGAAATGTGGTTTTTATTAGATATGAGTTAGGAGCCTACCCAAATCACAACTCTCACTGACTAGGTGACTGCCGTGTGCCAGGATTGTCACGTATTGTATCCGAATTAATATTGGTCCATTCACAGGATGAACCCACTTCCTTCATGTGTTCACTAACAAATATCCCAGGCCTGCTCTTCCATCAGCCAAGCACACCAGCTCTCAGCCATCTGCCATTTTACTTTCAACGCTGGCTCACGCTTTCCCATTCTGCTCACAAGTTCTCTTCCTTCTTACTAGTGCATGGTTCTCTACTCCTTCAAAACATCCCACTTTCCTTGCCAGTCCCCCCAAGGTTGGTCATTCCATCCCTCCTTATTTGCATGACTCTGTGTAGCTCTCCCCATAGGAACACACTCCCTTACAAAGCCAATCATGCAGAAACACTACAAATGAATTTTTCCTGTTCTTTCAGCACCATGTTACTTTTAAGTTTATTAAAAAATTTATACGATGGAGAGCCTGGAAAGCAGAGAGTTGAAAAGCTATAGAATCAGGAATCACTATAAAATGAAGATCAATCAGCAATGTAGAGAGAAACAGCAGCTCTGAAAGCATAGCTTTTGTCAGGGGAAAGGGTTGGTGTACGGAAATGAAATGTACCAAGAGGTACAGGACTCGTGTAGCAAAGCTTCCTTACGACGGTGGGTAAGTGACCCGGGAAGGGGTTTTAATGCTTCACAGGGGATCGTGTACCGTAGTCAGCTTATTAGACTAACATGCTTTTTTATTTTTTGCAGTACGCGGGCCTCTCACTGTTGGGGCCTCTCCCGTTGAGGAGCAGGATCCGGACGCGCAGGATCACGGGCCCAGCCACTCCGCGGCATGTGGGATCTTCCCGGACCGGGGCACGAACCCGTGTCCCCTGCATCGGCAGGCGGACTCTCAACCACTGTGCCACCAGGGAAGCCCAGAGTAACAAGCTTTTGATGACAGTCAGTCTGGATTTTTGTTCTTGGTGCTCTGACCTCCTCCACGGAACTCTGCACATCACTTCATACACTGATGGCTTAAAGGCCTTCACTACACATCAAAATGTGCCCATGGATTTCTCAGCAAAACATTTCCTGTTTGCAAGTCAAAAACCACCCATACCTCACCTGAGGACTCTCAATTCTAGAGCATCAGACATCTGGAAATAAGGACACCAAATAATGGCCCATTAAAACAGATACAGTCAGTTTTGCCACATACACGTGACCAGTTAGTGTATGCTTGACCTAATGATGAATGGGACAGTAATTAACTATATGACTTATTTAATGAGTTGGAATACTTTCTAGTCTTTTATTGAGACAGGAACTGTGATATAGGTAATTCTCATAGCAATTGGTCTATATACAGTAGGTGCAATTTATGCTAATTTACTTGGGACTCTGAAACATATAAAAGTTTCAACCAGGCCCCCAAGGCAGGGGCTACCTGGACAACGTTAAATAGAAAGAGGAAAAAGCTGGAAGACATCATTCGACTTCCCATCTACTGAGTCACACACATTGACGATGACCCTCAAGGTCAAGCTATTCTACTTGAAAATTGCAATACAACGAGGCTGGATATATTAAAATCAAGAACCTACACAGGGACCGATCTCTTTATGGGCAGTTTTTCAACGAGCATGAATGTGATTATACTCTGGCGGCATTAGGTAATCCATTTCCCTATGGAAATGCATAGGGGAAACGGTTCCGTTCATTGTATCGAAAACAATGAGCAGCCCTAAGGACATATCTTATTGCTTCTCTGGCTATACTGCTGTTGATCTCATTACAGCACAGTCTTAACCAGAAGTTATTTATTGACATAGAAACAGCCACATGGGCTTGGGAACCTCCAGGGGAGTGGGAAGAAGCGCTATGCAGAGGGTAAAACAGGGTGCAGGTGGGCCGGCATATGATGGGACACTCCCCAGACACTTGACTTTCTTGAAGAGCACTGGGTCTCTTGAATGCGGTAAATTCAAAGATTTCCTTTTGTTGTACTGGAGGCCTGGTTCCAATTCCAAGGCCTACGGAGTAAAATGTGTGATTTCGGGAAAACTATTTTTTCTCCTCTCTTAAATCAAAAGCACAACGTCCATGGGCACCTTATTACTAGAACTGAAAGAGAGAGAGAGGAAGGGAGGAAGGGAGAGAGGGAGAGAGGGAGAGAGGGAGAG
>NW_006786377.1:2902394-2908128 GCF_000442215.2 Lipotes vexillifer
AGAATGGATATATGTATATGTATAACTGAATCACTTTGCTGTATACCTGAAACTAACACAACATTGTAAATCAACTATACTCCAATGAGAGAGAGAGAGAGAGAGAGAGAGGGAGAGAGAGATCGACACCATAGGATGAGGTTTCCATAAATGATTTTTCAAGAGACTGTGTAGGATGAATTTCTACAGCAGTAGTTTTACAGTCACAACAGAAGGACATGACATGCCTTTTCTTGTAATCGATGAAGTTTCCATCTGCTGCAGATCTGCTTTCCCAGGACAGCAGATTTATCTGAGGACAGAGCATGGCACTAGGGACAGGACAGAGATTCCTCCCAAAGGTCTCGGCTCCAGATGCTGTGTGGTGGGAAATCCACCAGCCGCCTAGGCAGGCAGCCTGGGTCTGAGAGCCGGCCCTTCCGTGGATTACTGGCCTTGCTGAGACTCACTGCTTCAGCTGTTAAGTAGAGATAATACAACTACCCACCTGATCATTATTCTGGGGGTTAAACAACAACGTTCATTTAAGGCACCCGGCACGGGTGCCCAGCACACGTTGGCTGGTAGCAGCAGCTGCTGTGTGGCCTTCTGCGTCCCAGGTTCCTCCTCGGTAGAACGGGGAGATAGCCAGATTGGAACTTCTTTTGGTTCAAAAGCAAGTTAACTCTACCTGCACACTGACAAATGATACTAAAAAGCTCTCCCACCACCCTTCTCTGCCCACAGGTGGTAAGAGTGCCATAGGAAGGCTCAGTCCTTGAGCGGCATTGTCGGGAGACAGTGTGAAGATCGTTAGGGGAGACACATGCACTCAATGTCCCCATGACACTCGAAAGTCTCCCAGACCCCGGCCCTCTCCCCTGCTCTGTCCACCTGGATGAGAAATCCTGCCTCTCCCACCTGTAGCTCTTGTGAAACTGAGTCTCCTGTCCCTCACCGCTGCCTTGGTCTCCTTGCTCACGTCCACTGGGGACTACTGCAAGGACATCCTACCTAATCCCTCTATGGTGGGTCCCACCCCCTCCAGCTTTTCAGAATGAATCCTGGTGATCTTTCTCGAGCTCAGATGTGATGTTCTGCCTCCTGCATAAAATCCTTCAATGACTTCCCACAGCCATGGGTGGTGGCACAGAGGGAGGGCCCTCGACGCTTGCACCCCTGCCTAGGCTCATCTTTTACCACTTTCTTGTTCCCTCTCCACCATCACCACACAGGCACTCGCTTCCTGTAGCTTCGGCAATGTCCCCTGTTCTCTCATGGGTCACTGTCTTTGCATATTCTATTCTTACTGCCAAGACTGTCCCTCCTGCTCTCCTAACCTGGCTAACGCCTCCTTCACGATTCTTCCAGGAATCTTTCTCTGATCCTTCCCACCCAGTCTGGGTCAGGTGCTCCCCTGAGCATTTACATTTATAATTCCATGATAAAGGAAGCCAGAGGAATCAACATCCAGTGTTGGTGTTCTAAAAAATTTTTGTAGCTCCTTCTCTCCCACAAAACTGATGTCGACAATGACCAGGGGTTCTGTTGTAGCTCTCCCAGCACTGAATGTTTGCAGAGTGAATTCCTATGAACTTGATCCATCTAAGTGGGCAAAGCAGAGCCTGGAAGGCAAGGGTTAACAGAGTCCCTGGCAGATCTCTCAAGCTCTCTAAGTGGCAAAAAAGTTGTAATGAATCGTAACCCAACCCAGTGTTCCTCTTTTGCTCCCTCCCCTCGGTCTCGCGGACAGCCTTTAAACAACACAGCCTCTCAAAGATGACAAAAGTTCCTAAACTCTCTTCCCAGCCACCTAACTCCCGCCTTTGCACAAGAAAAGAAATGCTTTCCCAATCAAAAGTAGATTAACTCTCACCCTTTTCTCTACGTGCATTTGCATTGGGAACACCATATACAAGGCCATAAACAGTCCCCGGGGTTGAGTGATTTATCCACTGCTTTAGGTAGGGAAAACAGGACAGAAGAGTACTCTTTTCAGCCATTCCGTGTTGACTGCTGTCTACTGCAGTGGCGGTCTTCTCCTGACTCATCTCCCACTTAAAGGTTAACAACTTAACTTTAAGCCCCATTATAAATTTGAAGGGACACTTGTAACATTTCTTGTTGGTCCAAAGAGAAAAAAAGGCTTGTGTCAGAAGAAAATATATATATATTTTTGTATATGTATCGCTGATTCACTTTGTTATACAGCAGAAACTAACACACCATTGTAAAGCAATTACACTCCAATAAAGATGTTTAAACAAAAAAAGAAAATATTTTAAAGTGCAGTTTAAAGGAATGGCTCACCCTGCCTCCTCCAAGCACATCTGCATCCCCCCTCCCGCAAGTCCTTTAAGCGGCATTCAGAGAAAATAGGAATAATTTTGCCTCAGTGTGATTTTGTCATTTGAAACCAGACAGGCTGCAGCTTCTCTCTAGTTTTTATGTGACCTATTTTGCGGTGTTTGAGTGTGTGTGTGTGTGTGTGTGTGTGTGTGTGTGTGTGTGTGTGTGCGCGCGCGTGTGTCAATGATTCAAGCACAAGAATCATTAGGGACTCTTTTATATTAGTTTAACAAAACAAAACCATTCAGAACAAGCATTCCATTTTGCTTTGGGTTGGATAGATGCTTGTAATTTCTCATCATGCCTTTATTATTTTCATACCACCCCCTTCTTACAGAGTAAGGATGAGTCTCACTTTTTATAAAGGGTCACCTCATTTTTGTTAAGGGATGAGTTATTGTATAAGAATTTTCTCTAGTATTAAAAGTTAATTATAATTAATGAAATTCTGACACATGCTACAACATGGATGAACCTTGGAAACATTATGCTAAGTGAAAGAAGCCAGACACAGAAGGACAACTATTGTTTGATTCTAGCAAATTCACAGACAGAAAGTAGACTGAAGATTGCCAGGGACTGGGGAAGGGGGCATGGGGAGTTATTGTTTAATGGGTACAGAGTTTCTGTTTGGGATGGTAAAGAACGTTCTAGAAACGGATAGTGGTGATGGTTGCACAACACTGTGTATGTGCTTATTGCCACTGAACTGTACACTTGAAAATGGTAAATTTTATGTTACGTATATTTTACAACAGTGAAAAACATTTAAAAAGTCAAAACAGAAACAGACTCACAGACATAGAAACAAGTTGATAGTTACCAAAGGAGAAAGTGGGAGCTGGGGGGAGGGATAAATTAGGAGGTTGGGATTAACATATACACACTATTATATATAAAATAAACAACAAGGTTCTACTATACAGCATGGGGAACTATACTCAACATCTTGTAAGAGCCTATAATGGAAAAGAATCTGAAAAAGAATATATCTATATCTGAATCACTTTGCTGTCCATCTAAAACTGAACACAATATTGTAAACCAACTACACTTCAATAAAAAGTCAGTTATCATAATTAAAAAATCACTTTGTATATGAAGACCGGGCATCAGCCAACATATTTTAGATGTATAATAAACATAATAAAAAATGTTCTAGGCTAGTCAGGCTCATCAGTAAGGACTCAGGTTATGCTCTGGGGTGTAATTCACAAGTGAAATTCACCAGAGTGAGAAGGTGCGTTTGCATCCACTCTAAATAGCTTTACCTTAATTCATTTTCTTTTTTTTCTTTTTTTTTTTACATCTTTATTGGAGTATAATTGCTTTACAATGGTGTGTTAGTTTCTGCTTTATAACAAAGTGAATCAGTTATACATATACATGTGTTCCCATATCTCTTCCCTCTTGTGTCTCCCTCCCTCCCACCCTCCCTATCCCACCCCTCTAGGTGGTCACAAAGCACCCAGCTGATCTCCCTGTGCTATGCGGGCTGCTTCCCCTTAATTCATTTTCTAAGGAGTTCTTCCTCTGGTTCCTTAGTGTCATCACATCCACTCCCTCCCGCTCCCTCCCTCCCCTTGCTGTGGGTTAGGAAACCAAATAATTAAACTTATTTTGTTAATTAATTAATTTTTTGGCCATGCGGCGCGCCGTGTGGGATCTTAGTTCCCCTACCAGGGATTGAACTGGGCCCTCAGCACTGAAATCTCGGAGTCCTAACCACTGGATGGATCACCAGGGAATTCCCTAATTAAGCTTATTTTAAACATATAGAGTAAATAGGCTCTTAGTGAGAGCCCGGGGCCTCTCTTTGGGTAAAGACACAGGATTTACTGTTTGGCATCTGAAATATCTATTTTGGCTGCTCAAAGGGCTCACTTATTTCCTAGTTACATTCTTGAGAGCTGAGATTGGAGGAGATGAGATCTCTAGTAATCTTTAGACTCTGGCTTCTTGAATTAGACTCATTTACAGAGGGTGAAGCTGAGGTTAGCCTGGTTGGTTGTCCATGGCACACAGCTGACTGTCAGCGTGGGACTGGAGCCCAGACCAGTGTTCTGCCCATTAAATCAACCTCAGTTTAGCTCAGCTCAAGTCAAAATTCTGGAAATAATTTCATTCTGCCATTGCATCCCTGGCAGCCCTGTACGATATTAGAAATAAATTCCAACTACATGTAAGTATATCAGATAAACTAACAAAATCAAAACAATATATATCCTTCTTAGACTGCAAAGTTAAAATAATTCTCTGAAATAATACCTTAACGTAGATTAGCAAGAACAATATTATGATACTTTTAAATGTACCAGAAGTTACTGGCCTTTCCAAATAATACTAAGTATATTAATAATAATAATGATCATATTAATAATCATTCTCACTTGAGTGCTTACTATATGCCTAGCACGGTGCTAGCATTTTGCACGGATAGTCTTATTTTCACAACAATCCTCTTATTCCCATTTTACAGGTAAAAACACTGAAACTTAGAAAAGTTTAGTAGCTTATCCAAGATCACAAAGGGAAATGGCAGAGTCAGGATTTGGACTCAGTTCTTGCAGACTCTAGCTTTTCTTCATTTTCACCATTTCATCACAGGGGATGGGGTGGGTGGGGTAATTTGTGCTGCCTTTAAATGTCTATTGTTTGCTTTATAACAAAGGGGAAAAAAATCCCTTTAGGACAGTGGACCTCAATGTTGATTGCTTATTGGAATATGGAGAGCTTTAAGAAAAAGTGATGTCACCCTGGGAGATTCAGATTTCATTAGTCCAGGCTACACCTGAGGGGGCAGGAGTTGTAAAAGCTCCCCAGGTGATACTCGAGTGCAGCCTCTGCTTTAGAAAAATCCTGTTTTCAGCTGCTCTTCCTAACCAGATTTCTTAGGTGACGGCTTTTAATTGCTCAAATAATAACCCCTTGACCCTGTCTGTGAGGGCTTATTATCCTTGATATGAACCTAGCTGATGACCAGCTAATTGTGTGTGTTCTCATACGGCATCCTTATGTTGCTTTACTTTGTCCTATCTTCGAAGTAGGAATTTTATTCTAGTGGATTTTCTTGCCAAAAGTAATACCTAGAACATTCTAGATAATTTTGAATATGAAGTAAATTTATACAATTTATCAGTAACCTTCTTTACCTTCTTCCTTTCAAATAGGACCTGGAACTTTAGAGCCAGCTCCTACTTCAGAACAGGAGTTGGCAAGAAGGGGTCCTAGAGTATCAATTTATCTGTTAATTATTACAAATGGGCTAGCCCAGGCTCTCTGGTCTTGCAGGAGACAATTTCTCCTCCTCAAAAAGCTACCTAGGGCTTCCCTGGTGGCGCGGTGGTTGAGAGTCCGCCTGCCGGTGCGGGGGACGCGGGTTCGTGCCCCGGTCCGGGAGGATCCC
>NW_006786377.1:2908255-2918870 GCF_000442215.2 Lipotes vexillifer
AAAAAAAAAAAAAAAAAAAAAAAAAAAAAAAAAAAGCTACCTATATATATGCTAGGGGAAAAAAGGTAAGGCCACAGTTTAGACATGTCCCAGGAAGTTGCTCAGGAAGTGACCCTAATTGTTCCCACTTCCCCTCTATACCACTGCTCCGGTTTTGTCTAAACTATGTGGTGGTTGGATGTAGAAGTGACAAGTTCTGTCCTTCACACGTATCCGTGTCAATTTCATCCTTGTCAATGGCTGAGATGTAGAAAACTGGGCAGTAAATGTAATGTGTTTCCAGAAAATTTCATTAACAAGTATGTATGAGAACCCTCCTCAATTGGTACCCAAGGGAAACTCAATAAATGCTTCTTGTATTTTTCTAGTTGTTTCTAAATGAAACGGATACAGTCCCGGCACTGCCAATACTTAGCTGCAGGGTCTGGACTTCAACAGTTTTTAGCTGTTGAGAGTTTCCGCTGTGCCAGGTCCGTGCAAAGCGTTTTACAGGCATTACCTCTGTTCACCCTCACAACATCCTATGAGGTACGCGATACCTTTCATTTTAAGAAGAAGAAACTGAAGATTACAGAAGTTAAATAATTGTTCAAGATCAAAGGTAGTAGGTGACAGAACTAAGATTTGCATCCAGTTGGAGAAATCACTTGGTTCTCTGGATCTCCATTTCCTCACCTATAAAGATGATTGGGTAGAACTTGATAATTCATTCAGCAAATATTTACTGATGGCCTATTAAGTGTCAAAGGCAGTGCTGATTGCCAGGAATAAAAAACTTACCAACACACCTTACCCTTTCAGAATCTATGGTCAGCTAGACTTCCCTGAGTTATTTTCCAGTTCTAAAACTTGGTGTGATTCTACTGAATCAAAAATTCTGCGCTATTTGAAGCAATCTAAGCATCCACCAACAGATGACTGGAGAAACAAAATGTGATATATACATACAACGGGATATTATTCAACCCTAAGAAGGAAGAAAATTCCATGTGCTATGACACGGATGAACCTTGAAGACATCATGCTGAGTGAAATAAACAGTCACAAAAGAACAAGAACTGTATGATTCCACTTATGCGAGGTATCAAAAGTAGTCAGATTCATCGAAGCAGAGAGTAAAATGGTGTTTATCAGCAGCTGGAAGGAGGGAGGGGGGAATGGGGAGTTACTGGTTCACAGGTACAGAGTTTCAAGATGAAAAGAATTCTAGGGATTGGTTGCACAACACTGTGAATGTACTTAATGCCTCTAAACCGTACATTTAAAAATGGTTAAGTCAGTAAATTTTATGTTACGTGTATTCTACCACAATTTTTTTTTTTTTTTTTTTTGCGGTACGCGGGCCTCTCACTGTTGTGGCCTCTCCTGTGGCGGAGCACAGGCTCCGGACGCGCAGGCTCAGCGGCCATGGCTCACGGGCCCAGCCGCTCCGCGGCATGTGGGATCTTCCCGGACCGGGGCACGAACCTGCGTCCCCTGCATCGACAGGCGGACTCTCAACCGCTGCGCCACCAGGGAAGCCCTACCACAATTTTTAAAAATGAAAAATGGACTGCCTGAGGCTGAGGAAAGAAGAGTTAGTGTTTAATGGGTGCGCAGTTTCAATTTGGGGTGACAGAAAATTTCTGGAGACGGAAGGTGGTGATGGTTATGTAGTTCAATGACAACAGTGTCAGTGTACTTAATGTCATTGAATTGTACACTTAAAATAGTTAAAATAATAAATGTCATGTATATTTTACCGGTTTTAAAAAGATATAAAACATTCCATGTGAGCTGCTGTATTGAACAATGCTTAAGTGGCAGAGTAGCCTTGGTGGGCAGAGGAGAAATTGAAAACATGAATGATCAGAAAACAGGTTACTAAACTATGGAGGCTGACAAGTCCCACATCAGCCCAATCTACCTCTTCCTTTTCTAGGTATTACAGAGCAGGGTTGCTTCCACACCAACTTGCTCTAGGCTTGTCAAATGACCTGGGTAGATTCTTTGATGTGATTAGTTTCACAAGGTGTAAGCAACATGTTTTCTTTGGAAGAAATTTCCAGCCATGGGAAACTACTCCCAACTGAAGGTTGGTTTGTTTTGAACACAACTTCCTGAATTCCATATTTTCTATCCACTCAGTATAACTGAATATTCAAGATGGCACACACCCAAAAGGCAGCATAATTCTACCCCGACTGAACATGACCTGTTTTAGCAAATCTTCAATAGAATTATGCCTACAGGCAGTCTTTGAAATATATTAGCAGTTCTTTAGCAGACCAGTAATAATAGCTACTCGATCACCTGAGTTAACTGAAGTTTTTGAAATGACTTTTCATCAAAAATCAAAATGTTACCTTAAAAAAAAAGCTTAATAGAATGGGAAGGGACTTTTTAGTTGCAGGTATTTTTCTTAATGCTTGATCTCGCAAAAGAAATCAATGTACTCAGTTATGTCTGTAAGTCGGTCTGTCCTTTGCTTTAATACATTGTCTAACTATGAATCTGCAAGTGCAGGTGGAAAATATTCTAATTTTATCATCAGAAATACACTAATATTTACCCCTTACATCTCCTTGGTGTAATGAGTTTCATAGACAGCAAGAGCTATAGTTTGTGTAAGAGTGTTTGACCAAATTGTGAAAATCCTTTCAGCGAAAGAAAAATTTCTGACAACTCCACTTTCAAGTAATCATATTTGTTGGTCCCAGATTAGGGTAAAAGAAATCTAATTTTTAGTTTTCAGAAATGTAAAGAAAGTCTCAAATTGCTGGGAGAGCTTGAAATTCTTTTAAACCATTTTTTTCTTACAGGGAGGAAATAAAAAGTGCTTTAGGAATATCTGTCACTGTCTTTATTAGTCCTACTTAACATAAATGGAGGATCATGTTTTTTGACAACAGGTATAGTGTTCTTTAATCTTCTGGTCTGAGCCAAGGGGATGGGGGAGGGGTGAGACCCATTTGTAACAAGTCATAATACTCCAGAGAATAAGTACAGTCAATTCTGCTTTAACATTTGCTTTGAAAACATGAATGTGTTCCCACATGATTAATATACTAGGGAGTAATTTGAACTTAAATTTCCGAATTTTGCTTAGGCAGGATTGCATCCACGATAACCACTAGGTGAGCACAGAAAAGTATAGCCACTTCCAAAGAGCAGCAGAGGAATACAAATACACACACACACACACACACACACACACACACACACACACACACACACACACCCCTCAAATACATACCAACACACACACCACACACACACACACCCCTCAAATACATACCAGCTACCTCAGTCCACCTCAGTCCACCTTGTGCCTCAAAGCTGCACCCATCCACGGCATGTGTATCAATTTTGCATCGATGTTAGGTAAACCCACTTCATAATAACTCACACTGCAACCCTGCACATGGCTTCTGCTCTCTTCAATTTTCCTCTCCTTCCTCTTAGCCTACCTTATATTTTTCCTTCTCTGTTCTTTTTCCTCTTTATTGTTTTTTTCTCACTCTTTTTCTCTCACTCCTCTTTGTTCTCTTCCTCTCACAGAGGGTGGCAGCTGTGGGAATCAGTTGGCTCCCACAAGAAATTTCAGGGTTTTTTTCCGAGGTAAAGTATCATATTTACTATAGAAGGTATATATTTCTTAACCATTTAACATGTCTAAAACTGTCTCCATTTTTGTTAGATTCCTATCTTTCTTTTTTTGTGTCACTGATGTTTTTGAGTGTTGTGCTTGGAACCCATTTTTCCATTTCTCCCTCATATGATTTTGCATAGTGAGTAATTTTCAGGAGCACATAGGTCGTATGTCGAATTATAGCAGAATTGATAGCAGGCACTTTGAAATTCATATAACTCTTTACCTCTATCATCTGTACTCTCTCTTTCTTGGGTCTGAGACATATGATATGGAAGCCAAAAACAATCTGCAACTATAATCTCTTCTCAGATCACAAACTCTCGCAACCTGGTAAAAATGTCCTACAAAGCCTGGACATCTTTGGACTGACCTCAACTATTGATTCCGGCCCCAAGCTTCAAGAAGCAAGTCACAAAAAATAAAGAAGTTAAAAAAATAAAAAATAAAGAAGCAAGTCACAAGTCAGGATTGTCAGGAACGCAAAGGTGACTTTTCCATTACCTGAGGTTTAGTATTTCTTAAGGAGACAATGAGGAACATCACTAAATTCATAATTATTATACCAGCTGGTGTTCATTATGCTATTGCTACAGAGTTCTTAGTAATTTGAAAAGTGTACTCCAGGTAAAGGTTAACAATATAAATAGACTACTATTTATCAATGGTAAATTTACTTTCTCCAAGTTCACCTCTGGAAAGATGCAAGTTGACATCAACTCCTTACAGAAAACCATCCATAATGGTGTCAGTTGATTTAGGGGGTGCAAGGCCCAAGAATGTATTAAAACACTTTCAACAATTAGGTTTTTCATTGCTTACTTTTTCTTCAAGTGTCCATAACTCTCATTTTGGCTTCTCAGAATAGCTACAGAAATGAGTCTAAGAGAAGGGCAGGGCAGTGAAAAGGAGGGCATTCAATTTTCTTATAAACTTTATCAGTGTGGCAATAACCTTGCAGCTTCCAAGTATCATCATTCTATTAAGGGTTTGATGGCATTCGTCCATTATCCTCATTGACTCCAGTCTACTCAAGAGGTTTCCAGAACACTAGCAAGAGAAGTACCATCCCTGCCTTTGAACTATGCTAGACCCAGAAGGCCTCTTTTTAAACTGAAATACTACCTATTATGTTCAATAATTCCAAAGAGCCCTGTTGACAGGCCATATGGATAGGAAAAACTACAAAAATAAAAGAGGAGAGGGCATTAGAAATCATGGGAGAAAAAGAGGGTGGTGGTGATGGAGACATGAAAGAGGGGAGGAACAGAGAAGATACATTGGTCTGAATCTGTTCCAGGTCCTAAATGAAGAATTCCATTTCAAACATTCTATAGGGTTATTTAGTAGACAGAGTAACTATAATCTTGGCAGTAAGCATCAACAAAATCTCTCCTGCTTTCTTCTTCATGTATTTTTATTTTTACTTTTAGTGATGGTGGGATACATGGTGTAGGTTTTACAATGAGAATGTTTCAGATATACATAATGCATGGTGTACACTGGCAATTGCTCACAAAAATGTTTCCTACTTTTTTCTGGGCACACAGCTGGACTATATCTCCAAACTTAGAGTTCGATGTGGAATGAGAGACAGGGTGAACCATTTCTATGCTTGTCCCAGAACCCCCCACCCCTTTCCCAATGCATGTCTCCATGTCCTCTTGCCCTTCTAGCTGAGATGGCACAGACCCCAGCACAACCTTTGGAGCCACATACTGAAGAGGACAGAGCCTCATCAGCTTGGTTCCTGAATGACTGCATGGAGAAGCACAACTCCCATTAACCTGAACACACACATACATGACTATAAAAGGAGAAACTTCTGTTGTATTAAGTCACTAAATTTGGGGCTTATTTGTTACTGTGGCTTAGCCTACTCTTATACATTATGCCTTCCAAATTTTTGGAACAGTGGTTCTTAACCAAGGGAATTTTGTCCCTCGGGGGCTATTTGGCAATGTCTAGAGGCAATTTTGGTTGTCATGAGTGGGGATGGTGGTGGTTCTATTGGCATCTAGTGGGTAGAGGCCAGGTTTGCTGCTAAACATCCTACAATGCACATGACTATCCCCTACAGCCAAGAACTATCCAGCCCCAAATGTCTATTGTCCTGCTGTTGCAACACCCTGCCCTAGAGAGCTTAAGAAGATCAAAATCTCTGAGCCCTCTGCTAGACAATAAGAGGAGATTTACAATAGCAGTGTAGTAGTAAAAGAGGGGCTTTAGAGTGAAACTTGGGTTCCAGTTCTACCACTATTTACAGACCTTGGATAAGTTCCTTTACTCTTTGTACATGCAATATTCTTGTGCTAAAAATAAGAAAATTATTATAATACCCACAAGATGGGGCTGTGGCTGAGGCTTTAAGTGCTTAATGCAGTGCCTGAAATACGGTAAGTACTCAAATATTAGTTGCTGTTAATGTTGTTTTTTTGGTGTTTTTGTTATTAAGGCACATATCTAGAAAATTTAGAAGTGGTAGCTATGAAGTATGTTTACAGCTGTTCGGATTCATTGAGGTGGCGGGTGTGGTCACAAAGCTTAAGGTTTCACGTCGGTGATACTCACTGTCTACCACGCTCCCAGAAGGATCTGACCAATATCGTTATTTTGACTAATTTTCCTAAGTTTTGACTCAAGATCTAGCCAGAACGATTTGGAGGATATAAACTGACATCATTCATTAAGTATACACGAACTCGTGTGAACAGCCCACAGCTACTTTTGCACAGCAACTCTGCAAACCTCAATTCACTTTGCTTTTACTAAATGCCGCCCACCTTGGCCTATTTTCGATGTTCATTAGCAATTAATCATAAGGTATGATCAGAACATTCTAAATGGACAAAAGACTTAAAAGGCCAGGTCCCTGCCCTCCCTCCCATATTAGGCTGCAACCAGTAGAAGAGATGAACACTCAAAATCACTATGTTCTCACCTTCTAAGTTTCTGTCGTTGTTAAGGTGACAAGAAATGAGAGTGGGGTGGGGTAGGGTAGGGAAGGAGGGGGGCGAAACAACAACAAAGAGGCATGGAAGCAAACAGTCAAAGCGAAGTTTGGGGGGGCTCATGTACAGTGGTTAGATGTGCTATTTGAGGAATAACTTCTGCATAAGCACGAAACTACTTAACAGGTTTGCTTCCAAATTACCATAGATCTTAAATGGTTTTCGGAAAGATCTCATTCACCCACTGTGATAAAAGTCCTTGGAAGGAAAAATAGACCCATTCAAACAAAAGTGCTCAAATGCCATGTAAAAGAAAAAGTACGTTACATTATGCCAAGTACTACAGTGTAAATTCTTTGTTAAACCCACCCACATAATAAGCCTTCATTAAAAACAATCTCTGACACGTCCTACACTCTAGCGTTGAACACATACTTTCCTCAATATTCAAAAAATCTTAGTCTAAATGAAACTCATAAAAAGTGCCAGTTTAATAACTGTTATTTAAACTGGAGGGAAAGTAGTGAGTGAGGACATCTGCAAATAGAAAGACAATGAAATCTATGACAGTTCACCACATCTCAACAGCCTTTTCCCTTGGTTCATAACCTTTCTCCTCTTGTCAAGTATCCTAAGCAGTTATGGCTGGTCCAGGGAATGCCCACGTAAAGCCATCCTTTCACGGCCAAGGGAAGAGGGCAGCAGAGACATAAACCGACCCTTTCCACACCAAAACATCTTATCTCTCCAACAGAATCCACAGGAAGCCAGGCTTCAAGAGAAACCACCTCCAAGCTTGACAGTGTTGTCCTTGAGGGGTGGCATAGGACAAAAGCCCACTCAGATTCCATTTTATCCAAGTCTTAGTCACCTCACCAGCCTAAGACCTAAGTCTCCAGGCAGAGTCAAGGGTGGAGTCACTGCACAAATGCCCTGGGCGTGATCACTGGGTTCCTTCATTCACTCTGCACAGATCTGGGAGAGGCTCGCTTTCCAAGCATGAGAGTTCTCCTTCCACTAACGGATACCTCCGGTGCCAAGGGCAGCCTCTTTAAGCTATGGCAACAGGCAGAATAGCTTTCAATGTGCTTCATATCACTAAGTGTGTGAAAAGCATCCTTCTCTCGTCCACCTACCCTGCCACTGTCTGTACTATCACAGGATAAACAAAGAGTCCGTGTCGACCAATAAATACAAGAGCTGGGGGTTGGAGATCAACAGTATAATCCTTGTGTAGCAACAGCTTTTGAACAATGCTGAGTGCTTTCAACAAGGATTGCTTAAGGCTTTGGCTCTTGAAATTTTACACAGTAAACCTATAATAATCACTTCTTAACTTTTTAACACACTGTAAGGATAAAGGTGCTTGGAAAAGGATTTTAGCTTTCTGGAATAGGATAGAAAAAAAACTCACATGTTACTTTTAATATTCTACCCACTTTTTCCTCACTAAATGCACATCCTCAGCATCCCCAAAGATGATTTAATTTACTATTTCTTATACTTCAAAGATGCCATTTTGTAGTAGGGATGTAACTTCTAATTACACAGTATTACATGATGCTACGAATTATTTAAAAACTTTCCTAAAAAAGGTTAAAACAGGCCATGAACTATATCTGGGGCCAAGTTTATGAGACTGTCAAAGGCTCTTTTATAGATCATTTAGAAAGATTAAACAAACCCCCTCTACGCATGAGAGTCTCTGCTCAGTCAATCTAACGTCCCATTAAACATGAAAGAAACCCTTATTTCCTACTTTCCAGCTATGAATTTCTCCCTCTCCACAAACTGTATCATTGGCGATTTTACTTTTAACTTTTAAAACTTGCTTTCATACTTATTATCTCATTTATCTGTGAATACTATTAGGAGCCATATATAGAAATGGAAATAACAGCTCTATTGTTTCTTTCAGTATGGGTGACAGTCAAGACCTCACCTCTCTCTCTCAAATGTCAAGCGCACAAAAGCAAATCACTGGGATGTCAGGCAAAGGAGCAGAGGATGGAGCAGCCATGGGGAGGGGATGGGGGGACAGAGAAAAGGGTCTGAGGAGGATGCAAGGGATGAAGACCAATAACAATAAGAACAATAACATTTCTCAGTTAAATTTTCAGAAAGCATTAGGAATTCATTTTTGAATTCCTAAACGGCATGGGGAAGAAAAAAATACCAATATATTTGGGATTATTTTAATACAATGTCTCTACGTTGGGAAAGAAAGACATACATCCTCCTTTGCCTTGTAACCAACATCTGGGAATCCTATTGCCCAGATAAGGTCAGCAGGATCTCTTCTCAGAAATAAGCTACTCTGATGCTATTTGGTACCATGTTGAGCTATCAAAGCGCACGGTATTAACATCGTCTAAATCAGTGTATATATTCAATGACCTTTCATAAAAATGGTTCTTTTTATAAATTCTAAGAACTAAACCTAAACCTGAGTGGTGAGGATTATGTATGGATAGGATATACTACAGATAAAATGTACCGCTTACAGGAAAATTAATTAAACCGAGACTGATTATTGAAGGATATTAGTCAGTGGGAAGTCAATAAAGTAGAGAGTGCAGACAGTCCGAAACTGTGCTACTGCATAAGTGAAAAATGACTTCCCAGTTATCTCTATAAATTATTAGATGTTTTTTTCCAGAAATAATTCTTGCTTAGAAAGTCAACGAACAAACTCTGTCTCTTTGTGTCGTGAGAGCTTATTATGGTAGGTTGTTACTAAGTAGCCCTTTTCCCAACCGAAAATTCTGCATTTGAAAAATTGAGGATGTTAGAGAACTCAGCTAAAGAATTATAAAAACAGGTTAGAAATGGACCAAGAAAAATGGATTTTTAAAGGAGTTGACACTTTGTATTTTAAAAGAATACCCCTCATAACAGTCTTTATTGGGTAAGGTTGCTGCAAGCTAGAAAATAATTGGTTACTCTCCAAAAAGGAAAGAACTAGATAAAACAAAATTTCATAATTTTGTGAAAATTGTGATCTTGAGAAACAGAGGTGGTCACATACAAAAGCGTGTCAAGAAGAGGCTGCAGTGACCAATCCTGATCTGAAGAGACTCTGCACTTTTCTAGGTGGGGAGGGGATGTGACTCGAAGCATCCCGGTGACTTTGGAGCAAAGCAGCATCTACTCCTTCCTACCCGGTGCCTCCTTCTATATTTGGGACATTTCTCCCAACCACCCTCCCTCCAACAACACTCTTCATCTCTCCTCTCCCTCTTACGTGTCACCTCAGATTTTCTGTGGGTTCCTCAGAAATAATCCAATTGCCTTCAAAATAATAATGTTGGAATCACCCATTTTAAATTCCTTTTTCCTAATTAAATTTCTGCTGTAGTGAATTGTTAATCTGTTTATTTTTGTGAAAGACTTCAGGTAAGACAGCTATAACTGGGCCGGTCGAGAGTGGTTTGTTCACTCTCAACCAGCAAATTCAGAAGAGGCCCGTGATGATGATAGTTTCCACTTATTAATTGCTTACCACGTTGCAGGTGCTGTCGTGTGAGCTTTTTATGTATTATCAAGTTTGAATTCTCATAATAACAACCCTATAAGGCAGGTATTATTAGTCTCATTTTACAGTTGATGAAACGCAGGCACAAATTCATAGTCTAATACAGGGCTTGGTGAACCACGGCCCTTGGGTCCAGCCCAGCCCTAAAGTTTTCCTGGAACTTACACGCTCCTTCATTGACATAGTGTCTGGGGCTGCTGCTGGGCTACAGTGGCAGGACTGAGCAGTTAGGACTGACAGCTTAGGGCCCAGAAAGCCTAAAATATTTACTATCTGGCCCTTTATAGAAAAAGTCCACTAACCCCTAGTGTAAAACATGGCTAATGCACTGATAAAGGAAAAAAAACAAGAACATTTGGAGAGCTTGGAATAAAACTTCTGCTGAAACTTTCTTAGAAAAAAAATTCTGTATCGATCTGTTTTCTTTCATACACATCTTACCTTATTTCTTCTCACCTAAGGTTTGTCAATCAGCCTCAGAAAGAAAAAGAAAGAGTG
>NW_006786377.1:2918909-2953155 GCF_000442215.2 Lipotes vexillifer
AAGAGTGTTCACAGAATCCCAGCTTAGTCACGAAAGGTTTCTCTGTCAGTACAGTGAGTTTTGATGAAGTGGTAAAGTTTCCAAGAAAGAAAGAAAAAAGGACAAACCAAAGAAAGCTTTGACAACCAGAAAATTCCGGAGAGTTTCCAACATTTTTGGCAGTTTCACAGGTATTTCTCCTCAAGTACAAATGACATCATTGATGAAATTAAAGAAACAATTGGCCTGGTTTATTCTACATTTGGCATCACATATTGTTTTGGTTGAGCATCAGTTGATTTTTCTATTTTTACCGGGAAGTTATGTCATAACTATTTTTAGTAGACAGTGTCTGGTTCGATCATTTGTGGAACTCAACACACAATTGTGCCTTAGAATTTGTTTTTCCCCTAAAGCTATAAGAATGTATGTATTTGGTGGAGAATGTCCTCATCAGCAAATATTCCACCACTTTATTCCGAAACACATTTTAGATTAAAAGTCTAAAAACAGGAAGTAGGCACGAACACATGAAAGAATCTGGGATAGTACTAGGCAGCAAAGGGAGTGTAGCTTTATAATAATATCAATTTGCCTTTGAACTATTAATACTTATATTTTAAATCATTAATTGAGAATGAATTAATATCTGACTGGCTCTGGTAATTCTTACTTGATCCTTGAAAACCTAACTCAAATCAAAGTCAAATTAATAATTGAATAAATCAACTATACTCCCACATAAAATAAGAACTTAAAAAAAAAAAGAAAGGATACAGAGAAAACAACAACAACAAATTAATAATTGAATTTCCAGAGTCTGCGATCTGGTACCTGAGCTGAGTTCAATTTGCAGGGAGTCAAAGAATTTATGCAAACTTGCTTACCATAAAAGAAAAGTAAACGCCTAAGAACAAGCCCAGGGTTTTTCTCGATCTTTCACCACCTTCCCTCAAATACCAACCAATACAGAAAACAGCATCAAACGGTAATTCCCAGGCTTGTTTGCATGGAAGAATCACCTGGGGATCTTCCATAATTTCCTCCTACCCGCAGACCACACCCCAGGCCCAGGAAATTGGTCTCTGGAGGTGAGACACAGGCATCTATAGTTTTGGAAGCTCCAGACACCAGGAGACAATTGTGATTAAGGCGAAGATAGCCTGATGGGCTCAGTCAGTACACACCTGACACCTGCAAGTCAGGAAGCCTCCATCGTCTGTCTGCTCCACTCCCTGCCAGAGACTCTCAGACCTTTGGGGCAGGATTCACTAACACAACACACCGGTGTATGCACTGGTATCATCATTCTTACTCCTAGCATGTAATCAATTTGTGAGTGCAAATATTAAGAGGATCTTAACACAGAGAGGATGGCCCCAGGGTTTCTCTTAAGTTATGATCTGTTTAAACATTCACACCACTCTTGCATCTTAGAAGACACCTGGCTTTGCTCTTTATTTTGCGAACAGGTTGATCCTGAAGGACAAACTTTAAAAGCCGACAATTTGCCTTACCTCTACGATGCTTTTTAAATCTTGCACGTAAGTCCTTTCGGTCTCCAGAATCTCCTGCACAACTCTGTCCACATAGAGCAGCTTGGGGCTGGTGGCTGATTCTGCCCCTGTTTTGGTCGCCCCGTTGGTTTCCACTCTGTGCTGGGCCCAGGGCTGCCTCTCACTGCCCTGGTCCGTGTTCTGTTGCCCTGCTGCACCGTCCCTCGGCAGCTCGCTGCTGGAAAACGGCCTGGCTGGCATCAGCTCCAGCTTTATGGCCCCTGCTTCCTTATCCTGGGGAAACAAGCCCAAGTGGCTGTTTGAAACTAAGGTCATTCTGCTGCCAAAGGAACCATGGCTGTCCCGGGAGGAGGCCGAGGATGACGTGGAACCAAAGCTGACCGGGCGGTCGCTGTCGGAAAGCTCCATGGCTTTCACTTCTTGGGAGCAGCGGGAGGGCCTGGCTGTGGTTTTGGGATCTGGAGCTTGTGTTACAGCTGATGGCACTTCAAGACGCAACTGGTGCACATCTATACACATGAAAAAAAATAAATAAGAAAGAGGACAAGATAAGCAAGGTAGGCAAGTATTTTAAAATTATATGAAACAAAGTTTAAAGTCGGTTAAAATCTAGCTCAATCTAGGCGATCAAAAGCAAAAAGGTAGCAAGTTAGCTATAGACGGAAATGTAAAGATACCCATGGGGCGCTGAGTTGCAGAGTTGGAGTTTCTAAAGCATCACATGGAAATGCATCAGAATCAGGGTCTCCGGCACTACCTCGGACCTACTGACCGTCAGCCTGCGTTTTACGAAGACGCCAAGGCCATGTGCGCACACTTTAAAGTTTGAGAAGCACTGCATCCACGGCCTCAAAGTGTGAGCACCTGGGATGACTAATAGAGCAGATTAGTCCAGATCTACTAAATCAAGGCTCAGGGCTCAGGGCACAAGGAATCTAGAGCTTTAACAAGCACCACAGGTGATGCTTATGTTTTTAAAACACATCCTACGTGATTCTTATGGTATTTTGAGATTTTAAGTATTCCACTATAATTCCACAAAACTTTAAGCTACCAACCTGGAAGCACCACTACTTGACTTAACGACGCTGACAATTTTACACTATACTTGTACACAGCATTAAAGAAAGTGTCACATGGACAATACTTTTCTAATGCTGGGTAAGAAAACCCAAAATATCGAGACTCACATCCCCGTGAAAACTTAACCGTCCCATCAGAACATTTCTCCAAATCTCTTCTTGAAAGCTGGCATTCCATTTGCGGTATACGTGGAGTTACGCTGTTACAGAGTATATTTGATGAACTACACGTTCTGCACGTAGAGTTCAATAACATGACAGTGTGACCATGCAGTTAAATAACAGCACTTAAATCTTGGGTCCAAAAGAGACCTTTCATGGACTTTAAACTTGCAGAAGCTATTTTGGTGAAACACAAAGTTCCAGTCTTCTTCATTTGAAAGGCAGGATCCACACTGTATCCCCCCAGCAATGCTATCCCAGGTTTACAGAAACAAAATGCCTCGCAATAAAGAGAGTGATTAGTGAAGAAATTTGTTTCATTTCAAAATCTACCAAAATCCATGTTTATAGGTCTTGTTAGAAAAATAAGAGAGTGAAACTTAGGTATGGAAGGTTATAATAAGACAAATACAATAACAAGAATATAGACTAATGATTGTCTTTTCAAAAGGAACATGAATTTGGTTTGACTCGCTAACAAAGATCATCAAACAGCTGGTACCAATATTTCCAAAATAAAAAAGAACCCATCAAGTCTATATCCTTCAACATCCAGACTTTTTCTAGATAGTTTATATTCATGGTAAATATTTGTGCAAGATTATACTGCAATTATTAAAATTATGAATATCAAGTAAAGGAACTAATGGGTCAACAAGAAGGAACGGTAAGAAACGTGCAGAAAATCAGTAAATTACCAGCATAACCACTACCACGTGGATTATTTGCCCCCAATTTTTAAAGCTTTTGCAATATTCTTTCTGCTTTTGCTCTGTAACATCTTTATGGCCTATAAAACATGGATTGGTTATAGTAGTTAAAATGCACTTGTGCTGAAAATCCAGATCCAACTTGAGTGTTGGAAGAATCCAAGAAGCAGCCAGGCATTTAGGTATGTTTGCAGCAAAGGATGCTTACCCATGTTTCGGACTGGTGTTAAGAAAGTCCTGGGCAGTTCAGATTAGGAGCAGACACACAGTGGTATCCATCACAACCATAAGCATGAGGTTGATGTCACTTTCAGGAATGGGCACTAACTTATATAAGTATATACGGGTTCTTTAAGGTCCCAATGGGCGAATGAGTCTATGAATTAGGACCAAACATAAATTGGATGTACTACTCTATATGAAAGAGCATCTGGAAAGGTCTAGATCATCTATTCCCCATAGATTTGGATACACTGGTCTCCAGGACAACTTCTGATTTTCCGACCAGATGAGAATCATCTCACCTTCTCTCCAGTAGAGAAAACCATATTTGACAGTAACATCACTCTTGGCAAATATTCATTATCGGGATGGTGAAAAATGAACACATCAGAGAGACTCATTTCTTTACTTACTTTCACTCCAAGTTAGCCAGCCAATATTGGGACCGAGGGATTAAAGAGGAACAAATAATTGCCAGATGTTTTAGAGGAGTCCATGTTGGACTGCTAGGGCTGATAGTGCCTTTTATACTTTCAAAGGCTGGAGAGAGTGGGATATGATACTCGGGTCAACAGGGATCCCTTCATGGATGAATCTTATGTACCAGCATCAGTTGGACCTGGTTCCAAAGAAGACTTCATATGTCCCAATACCAGGCCTTGTGCTCTAGGCCACTGGACCAGCCCATTCAGAGTGCCAACTGAATAGAATAAAATAGAATATTTGAGATATTTGGTATCTCTAGTATTTAGCCAACTTGGGGCTTTCTGCCCCTAATTAAATACTTTCCAAAACTGCCAACGACAGAAGTGAAACGTTTAAAGCTAGGTCATATAATGGCATATAATAGGGGACTGCATTTGTTAATGGATAACATTTTTTATGTTGATTATATAATTATAGTTTTCTCACATAAGGAAATGCACCTCATAAAAACTGTCTAGTCTTGTTCTCACCTCCTTCAAAATAATTTAAGATTTCCACTCTGGCCTATTCATCCTAATACAATTCATCAATTATTAATATTTATCTCTAGAGCTGCACTTTTCAACACAGTAGCCAGTAGCCATATGTGACTACTGAGCACTTGAAATGCAACTCATCCAAACTGAGATGTGCTCTAGATGTAAAATATACGCCAGCTTTCAAAGATGTGGCATGAAACAAATAAGTGTAAAATACGTAACCAATAATTTTTATATTAATTATATGTTGAAATCATACTTTGGAATAGTGGGTTAAATAAAAGATCTTCTTAAAATTATTTTCACTGGTTTCATCTTACCTTTTAAAATGTGGCTACTAGAAAATTACAAAATATATACGTGTCTTGCATTGTATTTCAGTTGGACAATGCTGATCTAGAAATCTTCTAGATAATTACATTATCTAGCCTCTTATTCTGTAAGATTTAAACTTACTTCCTTATTAATCTTTATTCCAATAATAGTGAATGAAGAGGTAAATACATTTTGAAGTTTATCTTTTTTTACTCCATTCGTTAATATACAATATTGTTATGAGTTAGCAAAGACAGAATTGGGAGACAAGGGCTGTGTACTGGATATTGGGGTAGCTGGTTTCCCATGATAAACTGAAACACGAGAAAGAAAATTGTAGAGCAAGAAAGCTTTATCTGGGACTCCCCTGGTGGCGCAGTGGTTGAGAATCCGCCTGCCAACGCAGGGGACACAGGTTTGAGCCCTGGTCCGGGAAGATCCCACATGCTGCAGAGCAACTAAGCCTGTGTGCCACAACTACTGAGCCTGTGCTCTAGAGCCCACAAGCCACAACTACTGAGCCTGTGCTCTAGAGCCTGCGAGCCAAACTACTGAGCCCTCGTGCCACAGCTGTGCTAGAGCCTCCATGCCTAGCGCCTGTGCTCCACAACAAGAGAAGCCACTGCGATGAGAGGCCCGTGCACCGCAATGAAGACCCAACGCAGCCAAAAATAAATAAATAAATGAATTTAAAAAAAAAAAAAAAAAAAAAAAGAAAGAAAGCTTTATCCTCCCCTTGAGTGAAAGATGTTGGTGATTGTGTTAACATTTGGGTAACTTGCTGCTTTGCTTTGTTCTCCTTCTCAAAGCCTCTCTCTTTTTCTTACCAGACCTCAAACACAGGACTAATAATATAGCAACTTCTGAGAACTTGCCAATCATTGCTAATGGCCCATGTTAGTGGATCTTTTGACCACGAATACCCTAAAGTAAGCTGATTTTCCCGCCTTGAGGGTCTTGGTCCTTCTGACCCTTGGTAAACCTGGAGGTGGTGGTGGTGGAAGTTTGTGTAGAGGGGCCTTGATTCTTACAACTAGGAGTACTGTAGCTTAAAAGCCACCACACTAAAAACATTCCTTCTTGTCCCCTTCTCAATAAAAAGAACAATATGGCTGTATGGCTCCCATGTAGATAACTTTCACACATCTTACTTCATGACAAGCCTCCCTAACTTTTTTCTAGGCAAAAGAGCTTGAATTCCTCGGCTTTTCTTTGTTTGCTCTTCAAACGTCCACTATTTTAATTGCCCTCCTTTGGAATGTCACTGTCAGAATCAAAAGTAGCACTTCTTGGCTCTAACTTGCCTCTGAGGCTGATTTAGGGGTGAAGCAGAACTTTCACTGGCAGGAAAAGTCCTTGCTTCTCTGACCATGTTTACAAGTTGAAGGGGAGACTGATGGGGCCACAGCCGACCACACCCTGTCACAACCCCCAAGGAGAGCTTTACAATGCAAGGCAAAACTATATACACAGGACTTCCCTGGTGGTGCAGTGGTTAAGAATCCGCCTGCCAATGCAGGGGACATGGGTTCGAGCCCTGGTCTGGGAAGATCCCACATGCTGCAGAGCAACTAAGTCCATGTGTCACAACTACTGAGCCTGCACTCTAGAGCCCAAGAGCCACAACTACTGAGCCCACGTACCACAACTACTGAAGCCTGCATGCCTAGAGCCTGCGCACCACAATGAAGAGTAGCCCCCACTCGCTGCAACTAGAGAAAGCCCGCGCGCAGCAACGAAGACCCCATGCATCCAAAAACAGATGAATGAATGAATGAATGAATTTTAAAAAAACTATATGCACAGCTGGGAGGAGAAGTGATCAGGATTTCCAAATTCTGCTCATTGCTACTCTAGACTTCAAATACCTAATTGGAGTTCCTTGGCAGGACACTCATGGACATCAAGAGAATAGTGCTCAGGACCAGTGAATAACTAAAATTATGTAGTTCCTTATTACACTCTCTGTGAAGAGGAGGAAATAGAGGGACTAAAGTATAGGCAAGAAGTTATTCTATCAGCCAGCAAAGTTCATTTAATATAGAGCCAGTCTTTGGTAGAGCCTCAAAGTTGTAAACTGACTTGATGATTCAAAAAACAAGCAAACTTTTGAGTCAAAGTTATAAAGACATTCATTTATATGTTTCAAAGACAACACCAACTATTTGAGGAGTTCTCTACACATCTCTGGGTTAATAGTGAAGGGCTCAGTAGGTAAAAGCTACCAGATATCAACCTCTTGGTTTTCTAAAATACCAACATGATTCTTGTATTAATGGTAAGTCCAAGGCTACAATTACACGTTTTGGCTCAGTGTTCAATCCCAGGAACATGATTTTCATTTTTGTTTGTAGCTGTTTGGTAATGAAGAAGTAAAGAAATCTTCTTACCATGTTAATTTCTTAGTTTTGACCAGTGTACTCTGGTAATGCAAGATGTTAACACTGGGGGAAGCTGGATGAAGGGCGTATGGAAACACTTAACTATTTGGCAAATTTTCTGTAAATTAAAAATTTTTCCAAAATAATTTTTAAAAGTCTTGTTACCATTGAAGAGTCAGTAAAGCAAAAATTTGGACAAGAAGATCAAGGATAGGAAAAGCTGCTTTGCAAAAATGCTTTTGTTCAAACAAGAGGTGAGGGGTTGAAAGAGAATCAAAGATTTCTTTGGGCTGTAAAGTCTGATACTAAATATTCAGATTATTTACTAACTGGTTCCTATCCAGTCAGTGAAAACTAAGAGGTACAATGGCTCCTGCAGTTGAGTAGGGAATGAGTTAGATAGCCCTAATTAATGCAACTAATATATTAGCTAAATTGCCTTAGCTAAGGTGGTGACTCCAGAATTTCTATTAAGGTCACAGGCATGTCAGTTTGGTTAAAAGAGGACCTAAGGGAATTCCCTTAAGGCTCGTCATGTAAATACAGTATTTTTACTTTTACTGTCTGCTTTTTGAAGGTGATTTGGTGTGGGAGGTGAAGGAGATTATGGGGTGGGGTTAAAGCTACTCTGTGGGTTGCTATCACTTTCAGGGGGATGGGTAGTTGTCCACCAAAACCCCCCCCCTCCTCTTTAGTGAATAGAGTTTCAGCTGAGCACACTTCCCAGCCTCCTGTCATTAGATGTGGCCACGTGGTCAAGTCCTCACCTGTGGAAAAGATATATGTCCCTCTAGGGGTCCACTTTCCAAGCATCAGACACTGGTCCTCCACATTCTTCCCCCATCCCACGGGGACCCAGATGTGGCAGGGATCTTTGTCTGAGCCATGAACATGACACCAATGCCCTACAGTATGGCAGAGCACGAAGACAGAAGGGCCTTGCAATAACTGGGTCTGGATGTGCCCTGAGCCACCCCATTAAAACGTCTGGTTATCCTGAAGCTGATGTGCTGTGGAGAAACCATGTGGTGAGACCCCATTGATATGCAGAGAGAAGCTGAAGGGATGCTGGCTGATCTGGCCCCTGCTGTCTGAGAGTTTCCAGCTCAGGCACCAGATGTGTGAGAGAGCAGCCTCTGAGATGACCCCAGCCCTGTCATGTCTGACTGCAGCACCGGGAGACTCTGAGCCAGACCCACCTCGAAGAGCCTCTCCTGAACTCCCGACTCACAGAAACCTTGAGAGATTAGAAATGAAGTGATTTGTAATGCAAGAAGAGATAACCAGAACAGCCTCTGTTATAACAGATCCGCCTTAGCTTTAAAGCTCCGCCAGAGCTTTAACTCTGTCAAAATTATCCTTAAAAAACCAAACAAAACACACACCCCTTCCCCCTCACACAAAGCCTCGCAGTTCATTCACATGTGTCATTACCTTTAGAACATTTTATAGATGGGAAAAAAGATAGAGAGGTTAGGTAACATCATGCTCAAACCTGAACAGTGAATCAGAGACTATGGTTTCTGATTTCTAGTCCATTGTTTCTTATACTTGGCTATAGATTCATACAAGAGGGCAGAAAAAGAGCTTAGAGATTAGGAAATGAAGCCCTAAACGTAAGCTACTTGTATTAAGTGCATGATACCAACGTGCCAATGGCGTGTGTGTGGGAAGGAATGAGTATGTGCCCACCTGTGTGTGCAGAAAGAGCTCAGAGGACCAGCCAGAAATCAAGTTACGACATAACAGTTTCTCCTTCAGAGGATTTGCATTTCTGCCCTGGCTCTGTACCATGGAGGTTTGTATTGCGATCTTTGAGTCTCTGGTTTCCTCACGCATAAGAGAGGCAGCTGGACTAGATGACTTTCCTGGGCCATCCAACGGTGGGGATGCAGCTCCTACTCTGAAATCAACACCAGGTCACTGGCTGCCACATCTGCACAGCCCATTCCTAGCTGGAATCACAGGACAAGCGGTAACCACAAAATAGCAATTTTCTTCTCTATTCTACTAATGTCAGGTCTTAGATGATGAAATACATATCACTGACTTTGCCAAAGGCTAAAAACCCTCTATTTTTAATTCAGATTAAATCATAATCTATGCTCCAGCTTCCTTCCTGTTCGTGTGGAAATTTCAGTCTCAAGGCAGTAACGAAACAATGATAGCTACATACACAGTCTCCATCTGCATTGAGCACGCTCAGTTCCAAAAACATCTCTGCACATTTCAGAGGGAGGATTAGGCTAAATAACATTTCTTAAAGAAAAAGGAGGAGGAAGAAGAGGGGAAATCCAAATAACTAACACTAGCACTAATAATAGCACTCGGAGAAAGTAAACCATCCATAAAGTACACTAAACATTTTCTCAGAGAAAAAAAGAGGAGGAAGAGAATTCAGTGTCTAACAATAGAGATCTGAGTGAATAAATCCATCTAGAAAGTACAATATACAACTATTAAATGTCATGCCCTTTCAAATCCTTAAGTGTATAGAAAATGGCCATAATATACAGCTGAGTAATATGGGTGGTTTACAAAACATAGGTACAATGTGATTCCCAATTTTGAATTAAAAATACTACTTATTTATTATCCACATGAGAAAAAGATTGAGAGGATATACAATAAAATACTGACACTGGTTTTACCAAATAGGAGAATGGATGATTTTTCTTTTGATATTTATCTGTAAATATCACTTTTCCTCAATAAGTGTATCACTTTGATAATGTGAAAAAGTTATTTAAAGAACGTAAAAATCACAACTTCGGTTGGTATCAAATATTTAAATATTTTAAATTAAAATAATTGATTTTATGTTCAATATGATTAATGAAAAGGAATGCCAAATATATACATCTTCTCTAAAATATATTAGTAACGCTAAATTAAAATAATTTAAAAATAACCAAAAAGATCAGATTCTAATGTGCAACAGCATTGACTACAATCCATGCTCTTTTCTCTCCAATTATTCCTGCTAATAAATGGATTTCTTAGCAATAAACACTCAACATGGAAACTGCATTTACTTAGTCAACTTTGGTTACCACCAGACTCAGGCTAAGTTTCATCACTACAGTTGCTAAGCATAAAATTTGCAAACATTGATTTTGTTCCTCCCCGCTTAACCTGCATGAACCTCATAAAGGAAGCACATGAAAGTACTCAGCAGTCGCTGCACGAACAGTTAGGGTTTTAGTTTTCTCCCCAGCGTCACCAACATCAGCTCTCTAATTTCAACCTAACTTTAAGGGGAGATCAAATCCAAACCAAAACAAGGCAAACACCCTTGACGGCAGACTGCAGTTCAGATGGAGAAAAAAAAAATCACCTTCTAGACTAATTCCATTGTTGGAGAACTCTTTTCAGTACCTCGCGTTCATAACAGAACAGTTGTAATATATGCAAGCAAGCTGCTGGCCCTGTGCAGTGTGGTGGAGAAAACCCCTGCGACAGTTTCTCACCAAGGCTGATGGGCTCCGCTGCTCCAGGGGGAAGGACCGAGGGTGTGGGGCATGGGTTCCCCGGGCACATCCACATTTGCACCTACCCGGGCTCTACCCAGGCTGAGCCGCATTGTCTGCCTTCAGCTGATGCAGTGACCTCACTGGGAGCTCAGTCAGGTAAAACCAGAAGCCTTTACTAGTCTGTGCAGCTCCTTCCGTAGAAATATTGCATGAGTCAGCTTTTATCTCTCAAAACCCAACACACAAAGGCTTTACAAAAACCTGATTGGCAACTTTCTCCCTGCCTTTTTCCCCCTGGTGTGCAGACCACAGGCTTCAGCATCACTAAGAGCCTTAAATGAAACATGACATCATTCAGCTGAGAAACAGGACAATAGACACCACTGTGGGTAACTTGAAAATGCACACTTCGCTGAGCAACACCCTGCGACTGCCATTCTTTTGTGAACATCAAATACAACCCACACTCGCCTACAGCTGCTTGGGCTCTACCTTCCTGGCTCTGGCCACGGTTCTCATTAAACCCCACAAAAGTGGCAAGGTCTCAGAGCTCTCATATTTTCAAGTTCACTTCTCGAACTTTGTCTGTTTCAAAGGAAAGGGACACATCTTTCGCATAAGTTTTAAAGTGAAGTTTGGGGGTGGGGTGGAGGATAACACACAGCTGAAGGAAGTTTGAATCAGTTTCCCTTAACGAGACAATTAATACAGTTTTAAGTACGTGAAGTTACACAAGAATACATTTAAGCTTGAGTATTTTAAACACAGTATTGAAAAATCTATCTGAAGACAAATGCCTAAAATGTAAACTTAAGGCATTTCTTAGGAAAACAGTTTAGTTCTGTGACTTTATATTCATAAATACTGAGTAGTGGGCTTCCCTGGTGGTGCAGTGTTTAAGAACCCACCTGACAGTGCAGGGGATATGGGCTCGAGCCCTGGTCCCAGAAGATCCCACATGCCGTGGAGCACCTAAGCCCGTGTGCCACAACTACTGAGCCCGCGTGCCACAACTACTGAAGCCCACTTGCCTAGGGCCCGTGCTCCACAACGAGAGAAGCCACCGCAATGAGAAGCCCGAGCACCGCAACGAAGAGTAGACCCCGCTCGCCACAACTAGAGAAAGCCGGCACACAGCAACGAAGACCCAATGCAGTCAAAATTAAATAATAAATTAATTAATTAATAAAAAATATACTAAGTAGTAAAGACAGAATGATCTTACTCCCCCACTTTGGTAGGAGAGACCTTCAAATTATATGGGGTTTCCATTTCCCTAAGGCTACCTGTCCTTCTTAAAATGCTGTATCTATTTTTATATCAAGATTCAAAAGGTTTTTATTTGAGAAAGATATTGAGTTCTTCAGGTGAAGGTCTTCCGGAGTACAAAAATATTCTTGAAAACTGATACTACTGCACCATGGAGCTAAAACTCAAAGTATGGGGCTTCCCTGGTGGCGCAGTGGTTGAGAGTCCGCCTGCCGATGCAGGGGACGCGGGTTCGTGCCCCGGTCCGGGAAGAGCCCACGTGCCGCGGAGAGGCTGGGCCCGTGAGCCGTGGCCGCTGAGCCTGCGCGTCCGGAGCCTGTGCTCCGCGACGGGAGAGGCCACGACAGTGAGAGGCCCGCGTACCGCAAAACAAAACAAAACAAAACAAAACAAAACAAAAATAAACCAGAAACTCAAAGTATGGATTATGCCCATGTATAGACACCTAAAAGCAAACTATTTCAGAGGATCAAAATCCTTTAAACAGAAGTTCTGTTTAAAGCGTTCACGGGTGGTTATGGAAAATAACATTAGCCGATCATCTTTAATACAGCTATTTCTATCATGCCTATTAAGTGATTTTAAACTAACAACATAATAGGATAATTTGTTTTAATGCCTATTTCCTTTCAAATAAGGCTGAACATATGCGGGGCTACATCAGTGGGTCATTATGGTGGAAATTTATCTCAGAAGACAACTTGTTTCTCCCCCACAAAACTCACCAGTTTGATGGAAATCACTAAGTCACAGATGCTGAAAAGGCAGTTTGAGAGGAAGGGCACTCCCTGGGCTGTGGGGGACTCTCTTAGTCCTCTATTCTGTCCTCCTCAGTGATCTCTCTTGCCCTCTGAAATGATGCCCCCCAGACCCGTGTCCAAGTCCCCCATTTCGGCTGAACTAAGAGTCAGGTCAGATCTTACGAGCCCCATCTAAACTTCCACAACCACTCCAGTCCACTGCTCTTTCCATTTGTTAAACGACTGTTTATTACACTTAGAGTAAGTGTCACGTGGTCTTATATTTATTTTCTAATCGTCTCTCTCCTACCCTGGATTATTAGCTTGGGGAGCAGGGACCCTTCCGATGCTGTAGATTTGATATTCATGTGGAAGACACAAAGATCTAAATTCTGTGATGGGGTGGTATATACAGAGGCCCTTGGCTTCTTTATTTTGGCCACGCCACGCAGCATGTGCGGATCTTTGTTCTCCGACCAGGAATCAAACCCGCGCCCCTTGCAGTGGAAGCGTTGAGTCTTAACCACTGGACCGCCAGGGAATTCCCTCTTGGCTTCTTATTGACTCATTTGCTTCCTGTGCATATCTGCAGATGACAAGTTAACTCCTTTATCTTCCAATAAAATTTTATTGTACTTGGATTTTTGTGTGTGTGTGTGGCCAAGAAACGTATTTTTAAAAAGCCATTTCTGAGAGATGCTGTGTACATTACAATGATTTACAGTATACAGGAGGATGTGTGTAGGCTATTTGCAAATACTACGCTGTTTTATAGAAGAGACGAGCATCAGGTAGATTTTGTTGCTGAATGAGTTAACAGATGAGTAGTGCATAGGGCCTAGGAGGGATGATACAGACACAGAAGAGCAGAGAGGAAATCTTTCCCACCAGAGAGCAGGGGAGCTCTTCAGTGTTTCCTTCAGGCCTCTCATCGCCCCACCTCAGCTCTGATGGCTTTGCTCTCCAGGCCCTCCCATCTCATCCCACACATGGGTTACCCTGGGCGATTAGCAGGTCTTGCAGGTGCCCTGCTGTCTTGCTACTGGACTTTCGTGCATGCAGCAAAATCCATCCCAAGACACTAGTGCCGCTTCTGGCTGCATATTTTATTTGCCAATATTAATGGGAGGTGAAAAGATTGTTTTTGCTCAGCAAAGTCTCTTTTTAAATGATAGTGAGACTGGCCACAGATAAATGCACATTTATGCCTTGTTAGGTGGAAAAGACACTCTCACTGGAACGCAGCTCTTGTTAATTCCCTCACGACACTGGTTACAGGAAGCACAGGAGCTATTCACAGTATCCTCGCCAGGAGTGGGAGACCCAGGGGTAAAAGAGCAGCACCCACAGGACACGCCTGCAGCCAGCAGGACACAAACCAGCCATCGAGTCAACTGCAGGCCAGTCGTGTGGCCTAACCGGAGGAAGACCAGAAAGCCCTGCCATTGAAAAAATCCCTTCCCGGAAATCTACCACAGGGCCTGCAAATCCACTATGAGAAACCAATTCTTTTTGGTTTAAGGTAAAAGTCGTCAGTTAAAACGCTAATATCCCCTGGGAAGGGTTATGGAGTCACTGCCACAGTGGTGTCGTCTGCCTGAGCCTCCTTCTGAGGGTCCACAGGGGTGCTTAGGAAGGAGGTAGGAATGGGGTTGTGTGGCAGGGCTGTGAGGCTGCGGAGAGAAGCACAGACAACACGCAGCTCTGGGGGCTTAGCACGGTCTGACCTAACAGACAGACTTGGCTGACTCTGCAGCCAGGCAACAGCTCCAAGCAGCTGGGCAACGAAGGATGAAAGAATGGCCCGGGGAAAGGAAGGAGGGCAAAGGCATGCATACATTTTTCAGATTCAAGGAAAGATTTTGCTTTATACCATCCAGGTAAGGCAGATTTAGACAATCATCTTACGTTTTCAGATGCAAAGGTGCTAGAAGTTATAAGGGGTATTTCAAGTCACAACTAATATTTTATATACGGAGCATAACAATTTAAAGGCCGGAGCGGCGGGGTCGGGGGAGGGACCTGTTTATTTTGTGGTTTAAGATATTGCATTTCCCAATACAAATGGTAAAACCAACTGTTTTCTAATGCACAGGCCACTGACAAAACACATTTTTTTTTTTTTTTGTCTGTTAAGAACATTTTTCTTTGAAAGAAAAGAGCATGAGATTACATTTTCTAAGCGCATGCCACAGAATAAAAGTAAACATTAAAGTCAGTTGCATGCAGGAGGTGTCACACATCCCACTGTCTCATCGATGTCCCTTAGGAGGACACGGTGACCTTCCTCCTGAAAGTGAGATATCATGTACTAACACCCATCTGCACTGCAGTCTTTGTTTATTAAAAATCTCTATACACTATTCCAGACTCTACTCTCAACCCAGAAAATGTCACCAGCTATAAACCGCCTTGCTATTGTTATATAAACCAAACCATATACTTTGCTAAACAAACAAAAGAGCTAATCTGTTTTCTTCTTTCTCAAGGACTATTTTCAAAGTGAAATAATTTTAATGATAAGCGACTTTGTCTTCACAAATTTAAGAAGTGTTTACTCTCAGCAACAGACATAGGCTTAAGGCAGACACAAGCCCTCAAGTCTAGGAGATAGTAAATGAAAGGAGTATTATTTTTTGTTAGTCCTGGAGTATTGAATCTAACAGAGGAAACCAAACAATAAATAATCAATAGTTACCAATATTCAAATTATCCAACTGAAAATTTAATTCCTCACATCCCCCATTGCATGAAAATGTCAGTATTGAGGCATAATGGTAAGAACTTTAGAAAAGAAACCCACAAATTCACAACACTTTTTCACGGCTCACCCTTACCTTGCCTTTCAAGTCACGATTTAACCTCTCCATCATATACCACTCTGCCATGAAAACCACTGAGATGGGCTGGAAGGGCACACATCCTGGGGACTCTAAAATTGTGCTGTTTCAGGAGGTCCTCCGTGGGCTCACTCTATCTCTGTGATAGTCGTTAGCTCTGTTTTTCATGCTGTTTTTTATTAGGATATTTTGGTCTTTACAGTCCAGAGTCGATGAAATCAAGTCTTAGTTATTTCTGAACTGAACAATTTTTAGACAGCAGGCAAGCAATATGTTACAAATAGTCTTTTGCTTTCAATACTAGATCAGTCCCATCTTTAAGGACACCATGGGAGGACTCGCTGTGCTAAAAGCACAATGAGCTAATTATCCCTCTAAGAATGCAGTCTGTTTCCAGACACATTTTTCTCCAGGAGATAACACACATCTAATCCATTCATAACTAAAGGCATTCAACACAATCTATACTTTGGAAAACACTCTTTAAAAAAATGTCCTTCAACTTGTAGAAGGGGCTTGGAGACTCTTTTGAAATCCTGCAGCAGTATTTTCCGAAATAATCAGTAAAACAAGAATCTATTATAGTTTCAGGGTGACCACCATGGAGGTTCATAACCCTTATGCCAGATTGCAAAACCATTTCACATCCTGGCAGGGGAGAGAGACAGCCCCCTTGGCCAGCCTTTTCCCCACAGCTCCGAGAGGATGGAGTGATGGGGCGGGCTCAGCTCCATCTCTCCAGCTGCATCCCCATCCTGTAGACCCCGAGATGGTGGGTTCAGAGAGACAGTTATCAAAAGTAGCAGTGGTGAGGATGTAAGCTTGCGGAGGAAACACAGACAAGCCACCCAGAGTGCTTATGAATCAGTCCCTGAACTTGCTCTGAATCCTCCCTCCAGCAACTGCCATCCTCTAGAATCACCACCATCAGTCTTCTTTCCCCAATCTCGAGGCCACCTTCAATGTCACGGTGGCTGACAGCTGAACCTCCAGGTGTATGACCTGAGAGCAAATGGATTCACCCCTGGGGGGGAGGCTATCTAATTTCTAGAACTGAAGTGGGGTGGTTGGAGTTTTTTTTTTGTTTTTTTTTTTAAACCAAAGAAGGCAATGAGGCTGCCGCCTCTGTTACGGTATTACAACGGTCTTAAATACCCGTCTGTTGCCATGTGTCCTGATCTTTGCCTTTGGCACACACAGCAACGACCTGCTGACTTTCTCCCTCCACACCTTCTCTCTACTTTAACTAAGAGCAACCACCCCTAACTCAGCCTTGCTAACCGGGTGCCTAGTTAACAGGCTCCGTGCTGGGCTCAGTGAAGTCAGTTGCATGCCAGGAGGTGTCACGCATCCCACTGTCCCATTGATGTCCCTGAGGAGGACACGGTGACCTTCTGGAAGCTCCTGTCCAGCGGGACTGCACAAGCATCAGATAAATAATGAAAAGCGTGACGAGTGTGACGAAGCAACAGCTCAGGTGTAACAAGAACTGTATCCGTAAACATTTGCTCTGATTTCCTAAACTGTCTCTCCCCCTGTTTTCAAACTGCCCTTCAAGTAATACGGAAAGTGGATAATAACTTCACACTGACAGTAACGTCAAGCTGATTCAAGTTGCCTGCACTTATATTTCCTTTCCAGTCTTACAGATCGAGCGCTGTTGGACTCACCTTTCATCTTAGGTTTAATTACTTGGTATCCAAGCTGAGAGCCAAACTTGCTGAGAGTTTTTGTGCGTCTAAACACTTGCCTAATTCCCAGTTCCCACAGAGGTACATGAAGTAACTTGTTTATGTTAACAGAACAAAGGAAAGGAAATAGGGCTGTCTGTTAGCCTACAGGGTTAATCTTAATTAGGCCAAGAAACAAGGGTCACCAAATTTATTTTGGTTTGTTCTGAATAAAAAAATTCCAAGTTCCTTATAAGTAGATGAAAGAAAAAAAGAGAGAAAGAAGGAGAAAAAGCCCAAACATTTATACGAGCTGCAGGAACGGTGGGATGATGGGGGAGTTCCTTCACTACCACTATGATCTAGTTTCTGCCTTTTCTTTAAGGAACATGTATTATTTGTGCAATTAAAGTAGAAGAAATAAAATTTAAAAATAAAATTAAAAATTTATGTGAAGGCGATTCCCCACGTGCGGACCCTTCCCCGCCCCATCTTTCTCCACACGCCCTGCTCCCTGCTGACTGGCTTCCAGTTGGGTTTGGCTAATGGGAGACACCAGTGTTATGAGGCAGCAGGAGAAGGAAATAGGGGTTTACCTGCCTGCCCCCTGGCTGATGACGGGTGTGGGGTTTAGCAGTGGCTGCATCCGAGGCAGCCTGGCCTCCATGGTCCCAGCTCTCACTGGGCTCTCCTAACTCCACGGTGTCCCCTTGGCCATCCAGGGTCCCTGTGGTTGTCCCCAGGAATGGTGGTTAAGGCTTCCCGCCATTGCTGCAGTCTCTGGGCGCCACACATTCCTCCTCCCATGGCCTCAGCACCTTCAGTAGCGTAGCCCCTTCATTACACTCTCCATTTGAACCAGCTGAGCGAATCCAGTTTCTTGCCAGGTCCGCGGCTGACACAATTTCACAGCGACTTCAGACTCTCTGGTCTGAAAAGCTGACAACAGTTTGACGTCACAGGCTTAGGCCTCAGGTTTGACCACAGCTTTTCACTAGGTGGTATACTGCCCCATTTTTAGCCCTTTTTTGTTTTACTGGCTGCTTCATTCAGCTCAATGAAATAAACAGTTAGAACTCATTCTATGCCAGAAACATATTTTGAAATTGATATCTACTGATATATTTGTTAACTCAACAAATATTTATTGAACAGCTAGTACGTGCCAGGCACTATATAAGCACTAAAGATAAAGCAGTGAAGAAAATGGGTAACAACCCCTGCCTTTATGGAGTTTATCTGTGGGTGGAGGATAGCTGGATTAAACTCCCACAACAACAGTATTTCAATATTGGAAAGATACTTTGAGGTTTTCTAATCTAACTTCCTATCTGGTGTTTGAATAATCACTTACAATAGCTCACCAAGTATGGCCAGTCTCTGCTAGGAGACTGTTAGTTACCAGACATTTGATCCCTGCCCAGCTAGTACATCACACTTTGGGCAAGCTAATCTTTATTAGATTTATAGTAATCTAATCTTTTTTTTTAACTTTTTTTTTTTTTTTGCGGTACGCAGGCCTTTCACTGCTGTGGCCTCTCCCGCCGCGGAGCACAGGCTCCGGACGCACAGGCTCAGCGGCCATGGCTCACGGGCCCAGCTGCTCTGCGGCATGTGGGATCCTCCCAGACCGGGGCACGAACCCGTGTCCCCTGCATCGGCAGGCGGACTCTCAACCACTGCGCCACCAGGGAAGCCCTATAGTAATCTAATCTTTAAAGTCTTTTCTCACACTGAGCTGAAGTTCTTCAAGGACCACTACAGGAAAACACATTTCAGATCACACCTCACCTCCATTTTGAAGTTCATTAATTATCTGAGATGCTACCAGGTCTCCCATTCATACATGCCTCTTCGTTCAAGTATCTACTGAGTAACCACCCTAAGTGATTCTGGAGGCAGGGTTCAAGGGGGTGGTAGGAGGAGTCGCCCCTAGTGCTGTGGGGAGCATGGGATCTCCCATGCTGAAAAAAGGCACCACCCCCGGACCGCTTTCTTCAGGCGTCTCAAGATCTTGCTTTTCTGCAGCTTCTACCAAAATGTTTTCAGAATCTCCACAATCCTCATGCCTACTTACCCCTGTAAAAAATACTGAAAAGATACCACTTTGGGGAATGTCCTCTGGGAAAGAGATGTTCTCCCCACTCCTCCTACGCCAGATTTTTAGAGGCAGCAACAACAGTCTGTCCTCAGAGGGCACAGAGTGTGGCCAGGGAGACAGACACTGAGCGATCACACGAACAAGTGATTAATTCCACGTGAGATGTGGACTTTGCAGAGAAGGCACGGGGGGCTGCGAAAACATGTCCAGGGGGACCAGGGCAGGTTTGGGGTGGTCAGGGAAGGTTCCCCGTGGGAAGGGTGTGTGAACTGGCATCTGAAGGCTGAGAAGAAGTTAGCTGGGGGAAGCCAGGCAGACAGAAGAGACCATCCAGATCATTTTACTTCCCGAAAGCGTAGACGGCTGGTGTACCTGGCATTTCGCCCATGGTGATCATTCAACCTAGATTTTTCTCCGGACAATCTTGTTTGCCAATATAATATTGCATACCACAATTAATAACTATGTTTACTGTAACTCTGCCCCCTTATTAAAGAATCTTCTAGTTTCCTTCTCTACTCTGGGTGACCCATCTTCTAATCTGCACACATCAGCCTCTCTCTTCTGGGCTTTTCTTTCTCCCCCTCCAGACACTGGGCAGAGCTGCTTGGGCAGTAACCGTGACTGTTCTTGTGCAACCACTTGGACAGGGCGGCTTATAAGGTGTGGTTACAGTAAATCACAACATAAACTTCCCCGCCCAGCGTTTTCATCTAGGTATAATCAGATGAAAAGGAACATCAAAGGAGTCTGAAGAGGAGGACAGAAGGACAGCCTGGAGGAGGGGCCGTTCCACTCAGCTGGCGGTGCCACTACTAGGGGACTTAGGGACTGACTGCGCACACGTGAGCCTTGAGTACTTCCCAGGACCACTTAGTCACCTATCTCAGGACACCCAAAGCCAGGGACAAATTCCTGGTGCCAGTGTGGCTCCAAACATAAGACACCTGCTTAGGAGTCTATGCAAATCAGGACATGACAAAATGTAAACCCCAACGAACAAAGCTGCTCTGAGAATACTGGGGCATTAGATTTTTCACAAGGATGGTTGGTTATCATCCTAGTGATGTCATAGTAAAAACCACCCCCAAAGCTGAACTTATTTTGTTCAATCCAAATCATCATTCAGCGCTTGTAACATGATGCATGGAGAGGACATAGACCTGGAGCTGGGATGTGTGGAATCACAGTTCCCCTAGACAGTTGGGTCACCTTCGGCAAGTCACTCACCTCTCTGGCTTCCAGATTCCTTCTAGATTAGTAAAGTGAAAACTCTGGAGCCTACGGCATTCAAGAATGCTTTTGCAAACTATTATGTAGAGAATGAATAAACAGTAAGGTCCTACTGTATAGCACAGGGAACTATATTCAATATCCTGAGATAAACCGTAATGGAAAAAAATATGAAAAAGAATGTATATATGTATAACTGAATCACTTCGCTGTATAGCAGAAATTAACACAACACTGTAAATCAGCTATACTCCAATATAATAAATTAAAATAAAAAAGAACGCTTTCCAAATCTTCGAATCTAAGATTCCATGGTTTGGGGTGATGTGTCGACACAATGACCCACTTCTTAACTACACAGTCTCTCTTGAGGCTCTCATATAACTCAAGGATCTTAAATGTGGTCTCCACTATTATAGTCAGAAAACCATGAATTGAGACAAAAACCAGGAGCATACGGCCTTTGTATAGGGAAACTGCTTTAAATTATCTATAATTCCGCATGTGGCAGAAGTTGTGATAAGACACCTTAACCCATCTGACAATGTCTGAAATTGGAATTCAACTCTATTTTCAGGTGTACATCTCAGATTCTGTGTGGGGAGCCGAGGTTGGGGCTGGAGGTGAGAGATCTGATGATAATGAAAGACTTGGCGGTCCTGGGAGAGACCGGGGAAGGAAGTCAGGCCTGATAAATAGAACTCCTGGGGATGCCTGGTACGACCTGAAGACTCGCCCAGAAGTTGTGATCTGAGGCTGTGCAGGCAGTGTGACCTGAAGACTTGTTATTTGCCAACACGGGGTTTAAATTTTTTGAACTGATAAACCAAAGTTTAAAAATCAGGCTATTTCAAAAATAGCAATGCAAAAAAAAAAAAAAAAAAAAGTAAAAATCAGGATATTTCACATATAAATCCAGATTTTTCTGCTTGGGGAGGAGGTGCTAAGAAGAGAACCAATAAGCACCCGTCACCACTACCCTTCTGTTCCCACTCAGCAGCAATGGGTGGAGCTAAGCTTGTTCCCTTCACCTTCGCTGTGCACTTTCTAGTTTGCTGCAGGCCTCACCACTCCCTTTATTTATTTATTAACATCTCTATTGGAGTATAACTGCTTTACAATGGTGTGTTAGTTTCTGCTGTATCACAAAGTGAATCAGTTATACATATACATATGTCCCCATATCTCCTCGCTCTTGTTTCTCCCTCCCACCCCTCTAGGTGGTCACAAAGCACCCAGCTGATCTCCCTGTGCTCTGTGGCTGCTTCCCACTAGCTATCTGTTTTACATTTGGTAGCACCACTCCCTTTAGTATCACACTCACCTCCATTCACTCTTTTATAGGACCTGCCTGGCTCTGGAGCCTGGAAGTATTTGACTCTGTGTCACACTCATGGACCCTTGGACACTACACTGTATATACTAGGTTAGTAGTTCTAGAACGACCAGATTACTAGAAAATGATGTTGTAAGAAAATTTTATTTCTCTTCAATTTGTAAGTCATATAAAAGTGAAACATGAAGGATTAAAAATATCACTTGTTGTTTGTTACTTTATACAAGATTAGGCAAAATAATGTACCATAAGAACAAAACCATCTTGGAAAGATTCAGTGAAGGGAGTAAGGGGAAAATGTTTATAGAAGCGGGGTGGGGAGAATGTTAATGGCAGGTCAGGAAATCGGAATTTTTTTTTTTTTTAAAGATAACTGAGTTAAATTTGTTTTATTTTATTTTTTGGCCATGCCGAGGCTTGCAGGATCTCAGTTCCCCGACCGGGGATCAAGCCCCTGACCCCTGAAGTGGAAGCACCGACTCCACTGGACCGCCAGGGAAGTCCCTGGAACTGTCTTTACCATTTAACCTCATTAGCTTTTATTTTCGTTTGCCACTCTTACTATTAGTTAAAGTCTTTATTCTACTAGTGCTTTCACAAATCTTGAACTTGTCAATAAATGTTAGAATTTGTGCAGGGTCTCTATGGAGGAATTAAAGTGGAAGAGCAGTCGAGTTGGTGATTCTGCCAAAACAAACACCCAGGTAACTCGGCGTCATAGTTTTTGACATTTAAAAACACTGGGACAGTAAGGCCAAAACCACAGCCCTGGAAGAATGACACACTGAGTTGACCAGCAACACTTGAGGGTCCCTTACAAGGACTGAAGTCAGGATTCGTTTTTGATACCCTTCTGAAAGACAAGCCAAGATCAACTATAAATGTTACAATTCACATATCATATCCTAATCTCATAGAACACTGGTTTTGTTGTACCTTTTAAAAAATAATAGGACAGAAGTTAAGACTTAGAACTGGAGATCCTAGTCCCATCAAAATAAACAAGGGCTATAAAATTGGGTTTATGGGCAAGAAAAAAAAAAAAAGGAATAAGCCGTCCCCCTCACTGGGAAGAGCATTTATTCATTTTGACACTGAGCGTTTAAGAAGATATCTAGAGGCATTAGTTAATCATCAGCATTTTTCCTAGAAAGGGGGGAAAAAACCCATCCTGTACCCCCAGCCCAGTGTTTATTTCTTTCTGAACCCTGGAGATAAAAGTTTTCATACACAGAGGCCTCAACAAGGATTTGTGAATGTACCCAAGTCCTTTTGAAGAAGAAACATCTCTGATATGTGATCTCTTTCCTCTGGAGCGTGAGGAGGAAAGAATGGGTGAGGGGGATAGAAAAACAAAACCAACTACTTTCCGCTAATCCTGATGTGGTAGAAAAGCAGAAAGCTAAAAGCTTCCCTGAGGGAAAAAGCTCCTCCAGACTGAGATGGATCAAGCAAGTCTAACAAACTTCAGCCTACTTAGCTGGCTGACGTTTCTGCTCACAATTTTGAAGTGTGTTTACGAGGCCACATGTTTTCAGCACAGGTGAGTCTAGACATTCAGGGTGAGGGCCAGAGCAGAGCAAGGCCTAGGAAACCCTGATTCAGGCCAAAAGAGGACAGGCTGGTACCCATGTCTTTCTTCTGGGATGCTTTTCTGGAAACCCCACGATGAGAAAGTGCTAGAGAGCAAGGTATTCTTTTCTTAATAAATCCCATTCCATGATATTATTAAAAAAAAAAAAAAAGAAAAAGGTACTCTGGAAATGCCACTGGCCAACAGGCACATGAAAAGATGCTCCACATCGCTAATCATCAGGGAAATGCAAATTAGAACCACAGTGAGGTATCACCTCACACCTGTCAGAATGACTGTCATCAAAGAGAACACAAATAACAAGTGTTGGCGAGGATGTGGAGAAAAGGTGACCCTTGTGCACTGTTGGTGGGAATATAAATTGGTGCAGCCGCTGTGGAAAACAGTATGGAGGTTTCTCAGAAACTAAAAATAGAACTGTCATTTGACATAGCAATTCCACTCCTGGGTATATATCTAAAAAAAAAAAAACACTAATTCAAAAAGTTACATGCATCTCAATGGTCATAGCAGCATTAGTTACAATTGCCAAGCTATTGAAGCAACCTAAGTGTCCATCAACAGATGAATGGATAAAGAAAATGTGGTGAATATATATATGATGGAGTACTACTCAACCATAAAAAAGAATGAAATTTTGCCATTTGCAGCAACATGGATGGACTTGGAGGGTATTATGCTAAGTGAAATAAGTCAGACAAAGACAAAAACTGTATAATATCACTTATACGTAGAACCTAAAAAATACAACAAACTAGTGAATATAACAAAAAAGAAGTGGACTCACAGATATAGAGAACAAACCAGTGGTTACCAGTGGGGAGAGAGAAGGGGGAGGGGCCATATAGGGTTATTTATATATATATGTATATATACAGTAGGGGATTAAGAGGTACAAAAAATAATGTATAAAATAAGCTACAAGGATATATTGTACAACACAGGAAATATGGCCAATATTTTATAATAACTATAAATGGAGTATAAGCTTTAAAAAATTAGAAATCACTATATGGTACACCTATAACATATAATATTGTACATCAACTATACTCCAATTAAAAAAACGGGGGAAAAATTTCCTCTACTTAATCTATTTGTAAATTTTAATACATCAGTTGTTATAACGGTGTTGTAAACCAAATGTTTGATGAATGAAACTGGTGATCGTTACACATACTCTAAACCAGCATTTTTCCAGGTGTGGTTCAACATCCCCTAAGGCACTGCTATGGACTGACTTGTGCACTCCCCCCAAATTCATATGGTGAAGTCTTAACCCCCCAATGTGACTATAATTGGAGATAGAGCCTTTAAGGAGGTAATCGAGGTTAAATGAGGTCATAAGGTTGGGGCCCTAATCTGATAGGACTGGAGCCCTTATAAGAAGAAAAGGCTAGAACCCTCATACACTGTTGGTGGAAATGTAAATTGGTAAGCCACTATGGAAAACAGTATAGAGATCCCTCAAAAAATTAAGAACAGAACTAACATACGACTCAGCTATTCCACTTCTAGCTATTTATCTGAAGAACATGAAAATACTAATTTGCAAAGATGTATGAACCCCTCACCCTTGTGTTTATTGCAGCATTATTTATAGCAGTCAAGATATGGAAACAACCTAAGTGTCCACTGATGAATGAATGGATAAAGAAGATGTGGTACACACACACACACACACACACACACACACACACACACACACACACTAGAATATTACTCAGCCATAAATAAGAATGAAATTCTGCCATTTGTGACAACTTGGATGGACCTTGAAGGTATTATGCTAAGTGAAATAAGTCAGAAGGAGAAAGACAAATACCACATAATTTCACTCATATGTAGAATATAAAAAAACAAAACAAACAAACAAACCGAATAAAGCAAAAACAAACTCATAAATACAGAGATGAGATTAGTGGTTACCAGAGAGGAAGGGGGTTGGGGGATAAGTAAAAGGAGTGAAGGGGGTCAATTGTATGGTGACTGATGGTAACTAGACTGTGGAGGTGGTCATTTTGTAGTGCAGACAGATGTTGAATTATAGTGCCGTACACTGGAAACTCACATAATAAAAAAGAAGAAAAAACCAACAGAGATCTCTTTCTCTCTCCACTCTGCACAGAGTGAAGGCCATGTGAGGACACAGTGAGAAGGCAGCCATCTGCAAGCCAGGACAAGAGGCCTCACCAGAAACTACCCTGCTGGCACACTGATCTTAGACTTCCAGCCACCAGAAATGTGAGAAGACAAATATCTGTTATTTAAGCCCCCCTAGTCTATGGTATCTTGTTACGGCAGCCTGAGCTGGTTAATACAATCACCATCAGCTTGTATTTTCAATAAGCAACGAGATTGCTGGACTCTGCCCAAGAACACTAGATCGAAATCTTTACAGATGGGAACCCAGAATGAGGATCGGTAACTACACTCCCTGGGTGATTTTTGTGCATTATAAAGGTGGGAACCATTGTTCCAGGGGAGCTCAAGGCTGTGCTAACCCCTCCCTCAGCCTCCCCTACTCTATCACCCCAAAGAAGAAAAGCTTTATGGGGTCAATGATAAAATAGAGACCTCAAACACTTAAAATTAGTCTCCCCGCAAAAGGAATAGAATACTATACCTAGAACTAGTCAGAAATCAGGTTGGAGTCCAGGGTGAGATGCTTTGTAGGAAAAGCCACTTCAGTCTCTACATTTGGGCTTGTTCTGAAAGGATAAGAGGGCGCCTTGGGATCCACGTGAGATCTGACCAATTTTGTTGTAAGGAGGCCAGATGAAGATTTGGGTCTGACGCCAATGGTAAAATTAAGAGTGCATTTGTGGGGTGGCGGATATTCCCCAACCCTCAGGCGCCAGTGTGGAAATGGCTGGGTTGGCACCAGTAGGTCTGCACTTGGGATCCTGGTCACCTCCTCCCTCATTTCAAAGAATCAACCTAGACTGAGTTTCAACATCCTAACAGGTAAAAAATGGAGTTGGACCATTAACCACTGAGGATACTTTAAACTTCAAGGGCCAACAGAAAATAAATATTTGCTATCGTTAAACTCTTTTCTAAACTCCTCATGAAAATCACCAGAGTGAAGATTCTACTAAGTCAGCCAAATTAAAAAGAAACTTGAAAGTAATTTAGTTATATTATCAGGGACAATAATATTATATAAGCAAATTCAAAGGCACCAAGTATGTTCAACTATGTAAAGATGCTATACAAAATCCTACAAGTGTTCAAAAATCAAGGTACTAAACAATAATCAAGGGCTATTTCAAAAAACAGCATATTCTCTGGAGGGTGAGACCAGGGCACTAGGTTTTTTCTCTTAAAGTGATTCTTATGTACTCCCAGGGTATAATACCACAGCTGTGCCCCAAGAATGTTGCCATACCTCCAAATTAAGGTTAAAAAAAAAAGCAAAACATTTCTTGACTTTTTTTCTACAACAAGAAGTACTCTTCAAGTAGAATAGCGCTTTTCTAAGGGACAGAATAGAATTATATTTTAAGTACTAACTGAGTCAAAGTCTAAAAACCCTCAGTAGATAACCTGTGTATCCCAACTTGCTTTGAATAAAATCATGGGAAGGAGATGGGAAGGCGAGACGCAATAAGGAATAGTATGGTTTTCTCTTCTGTGAGGCAGAAAATCCAGGTGTGGCTTCCCCTCCTTGGCAGCTCGGTACCTTTCCAAGTATGCTGGCCATTTTCTCACCCAAAGGCCCACACAGGGAGAAGGAGAATGATGATCAAAACACAGGCTTAGGTGAGGTCCTCTGATTTTTGTAGGTGCAAATGAAAGAAGTGCTTTCGATGGTGAGGGGTTCCCAGTGCCCTTCAGAAGGTGCTCTACATGCTAGAGCTCTTGACAGCTACTGCGTTGCCCAGTTGTGCTTATGAGGTAGCAAAAGATGTCCGTGTCTCATTTGTTGAAAACTTAGTTTTATGTTTTAAAAGTATAACAAATAGTTAAGTTAGTGATGCCAAGGGGTGAATTATGGATTGAGATAAACCTACTCTCAAATCTTGGGTCTATAACTTACTATGTGATCAAGAACTTTAATTTCAATCAACCTCAATCTCTTTAAAGTCAGGACCATCTTATTTCACAGGGTTACCATTCGATTTAATTGATGTGACCGTTATAAAACATCCATCATGGTGTGTGCCACCTAACAGACACCCAATCATATGAGTTTCCTTCCTGTTATGGATAGACAATAATCAAATGGTTAAAAAGAACCCAAAATACAGATAAGTCTGAACTCATTAATTTTTTTTCTAGTTATAACATGGAAGCAATCACAGGTCTTATATGCAGCCTCATTGCCAGAGTTGTAATGACAACCAATGCCTTCTTAAAGAATGACTGCTTATTCTTTAAAAATTCAGTTTTCATGCCATCCTTAGACATACCCCAGTGTGCAGCCTTCTTATGAATAAAAATTTTCAACATGTATAATTTATTATCTTATTTCTTCAGCAAGTGCTAAAGAGTATGTTTTTTTTTTTTTTTTTTTACGCGGTACGCAGGCCTCTCACTGTTGTGGCCTCTCCCGTTGCGCAGCACAGGCTCAGGACGTGCAGGCTCAGCGGCCATGGCTCACGGGCCTAGCCGCTCCGCGGCATGTGGGATCCTCCCGGACCGGGGCACGAACCCGCGTCCCCTGCATCGGCAGGCGGACTCCCAACCACTGCGCCACCAGGGAAGCCCAAGAGTATTTGTAATATATAGCCCCTGTGTAGGAAATGAAGTTGTATAACTACAATTCCCATCCTCAAAGTTCCAGAGTTCTTTAGGTGGAGAGACACAGGTCTGCTAATACCTGAGGTCTGAGTTACTTCCTTTGTGTCAGGTGCTGTTCTGTGTGTTTTAGATCAATTGCTCACAACCTCCTTAGGACATAGGTGTTATCACCTCAATTTTATGGAGGAAGAGAACAATGAACAGGGTAATTCAGTAGGTTGCTTGGGTGTACAGTGCTACCAAGTGGGGGCACCAGGATCTGAACCCAGGCAGTCAGATTTCAGAGCCTGTCCCCCCATGCACTATACAGCACTTCCAGATGTGTAGATCTACATCACGGATTTATAGAATTAGAGAGCTTGGGACGTGTGCCTTGGAGTTCAGAGAGGGGGCCTTAGGAATAGCTTACTACATATAAGTCTTCCATTTTATAGAAGAAGAAACTGAAGCCTGGAAAGAGGGTCACCGAAGGTAAATTAGCCGAGTGTTTCTCAAGCTTGCGCTGGCCTCAGAATCACCTGGAAGCCCAGTGAAACACGGATCGCTGGTCCCACCGCCAGAATCTCTGATCCTGTGGGTCTGAGGTAGGGCCTGAGAATTTCTAACAAGTCCCCAGATGGTGTTGCTGCTGCTGGTCTTGGGAACATGTTTTGTTTTTTGTTTTTTGTTTTTGTTTTTTTTGTGGTACGTGAGCCTTTCACTGCTGTGGCCTCTCCTGTTGCGGAGCACAGGCTCCGGACGCGCAGGCTCAGCGGCCGTGGCTCACGGGCCCAGCCGCTCGGCGGCATGTGGGATCTTCCCGGACCGGGGCACGAACCCGCGTCCCCTGCAACGGCAGGCGGACTCTCAACCACTGCGCCACCAGGGAAGCCCGGGAACATGTTTTAAGAATCAATGATCTACACCAGAAACTAACACAACATTGTAAATCAACTATACTTCAATATAAAACTTTTAAAAAGGGACTTCCCTGGCAGTCCAGTGGTTAAGACTCCGCACTCCCAATGCAGGGGGCCCGGGTTCAATCCCTGGTTGGGGAACTAAGATCCTGCATGCCGCGCAGCATGGTCAAAAGAAAAAAAAAAAAAGAATCAATGACCTAGTTAGTGACTGAGCCAGGATGAGGCCTCTGCTCTCCTCACTTCGCATCATCCCAATAAATGGTGGATACCAGCTGCCCTATACTGGGAGCGTCAGAGGGAGGCTGGTCAGCTTGCTCGAACAGTCCTGAGCACAGGTAGCGAATGCTGTCCTCCTCCTAATGTAGCTGAGACATCTGAAAGCTTCTTGCTGGCAGGCACGTTATACCGTGATTCATTATGATACTGGAACTTGCTTCTGACCCTCTCCGCCTACCCCTGCACGTCACCAATCTGAAACAATACAGACCTGCTTACTGCCGACAGTAAATATTATTCTCACCCTGAGCTATTTACCAAAACATGTGATCTGAAATTTGGCTCTTTCAATCCTAAACATAGCAGGAGTTAGCAACAAGCAGGGGTCATGGATAATTGCCAGTATTTATTCTCAGAAGGGGATGATTAGACAATTTCAAAGTTTTCTTTTGTTTGCATTAAAAATCAAAAGGAAATTTTTGTGTTTATTTGTTTAGCTGAGAGGATCCATTGCCTTTCGTTAAGATTCCTAGCAGAGTGAACTCTTTAGGAAGTAGGGACATTATTTAATGATCATTTAAACTTGCCACATTTAAAATTGCTTCATTTTTGTGCCATCCTGGGGTGCTCTGAGGCTTAAGTGATTTAATGAGCATAAGGCATGATGGAGCCTGGCACATACTGGGGGCTCAAAGAATGTCAGCTAGCTCTCAACATTATTGCTCCTGGTATTTAAGAGAGCCCAGGGATTGGTCCATTTGCTTGGGCAAGTTGGTAGGGCCAAAGGGCATGACCTGAGCAAGTAGACAGACCTCATCACCAAAAGTCTCTCTTCCCCATTAGCAAAGTGATTTAGAGACCATGGACCTCAAGAAGCATTTATGGAACATGTACATTTACAAGGCAATTATCTGTTACCCACAAAAACCTTACAGGACTTAATACGTGGAAGTCACGTACTGAACAAAAGTATCTTATTGAACTACCTGCTTAGGCACTAGAGACCTCAGATAAATGTTCTAGAGAACAGTTACATTACAATTTTTAAAAATTTTGTAATAAGTATAAATCGATAAGAAGTTGTAAAAAAAAAAAAGTACAAGGAGGTCTCCCGTATCCTTCACTCAGTTTCCCCCAACGCCAACATCTTGCATAACTATCGTATGGTAACAAAACCAGGACAGTGACATAGGGCCAATCCACAGAATATATTCAAATTTCTCCAGTTTTAAGGACAGTTACACTTTAGTCGTGAAGGACATACGAGCAAAGAGAAGAAATTAAAAGGAGATGTAAAGGCGATGAACACAATCACTATCATCTGATGTTGCTTTGAAATTTGCCTTTATATGTACTAGCCGTGAGAAGAAGATAAATGTTAAGCTCACAAATTGTATACATGATAAGACTCTCCCTGAAAAAAGAACTTCAATTTTTTTTCAGAGACTGAGCTTAGCAACTGTAATCGGATTAACCTGTTTTCCAAATCATCTATAGATATGAACACTTATCATGAAGCCACTTAACCTCTTTTAAAGTGAGAGGTGAACTCAAGACTTGTACACAGTCCTGTCCTTGTGCAAACACACAGTCTGCACAACTGTCATAAAAGGATAAATGAGGAGCTTTAGAACTTTCTGTGTTGCCTGGCTTCTGTGGGTAATTGGATTTTGTTACATTTCCCCATATTGTGTTCATTATAAATTAGTCTTATCAACTCCTTAAAGGCTCCCCAAATACTTTTCCGTGAGCATACTCTGTTTTCTTATATATGTATTTGGAAATACTAAAATGGAACATTTCAATTAGCTGGAATAGGTGAGGTTTTCCTCTGTATCTCATTTGCATAATATACAGTCAGGTTAGGGAGTCAAATCATTAACACAACAACTTCTTTAACTAACAACTATCTTTCAAAATGGATATCACACAATTGATCTGCCAACATTTGCTCTTTAGCTGAAATATAAACATAAAATAAAAATAAAAAATAAAAAAAAACCCAGCAGCAGCCCACCAGAGGAACAAAATGTCTTTAGAAGTTCACAAGAAGTATTCTCCAGGTCTGTTAAAAGGGAATAGAACTACTTTCCTGAGCAGATAATGATGTGGTGACATTTTGGATTCTTCACCCTGAAAAAGCAGCTTTGGTATTAGGAAACAAAACACTGCATTTTCTCTTTGCAGGGTGGGAGCTGTCTGTGTCAATCTGCCCCCAGAGAGTCCAGCCAGAGTAAACAGATGTTTCAAGGGTTGGAGAAGCCACACTCGTCTCCACCGGTACTCAAAATGCTGACGACCTCCACCGGGGTCATCTGAATTCTAAATGACCAAGCAGAACTCCTACAGAAGGCTCCTCCCTTCCTGGGCCAGCCTTGAGCAAGATTCTGAAATAGGAGAAGCTTGTCCTGGACCACACTGGTGCCACCACCCCATCCCCAGGCGCCCTGACTCACATCCCAGTTGAGTGTCCTGAAATCTCCCCACTCCCCTCCCCTTGCCCCCGCCCACCCAGGATTCACTCCCTCAAGGGCTGGGGCCCTAAGCTCAGCGCCCCCTCAAAGATTCTGAGGACACAGAGACAGAACTCAAATAGCCTGCCCAAGGCACACAGCTAGAGAGCTGTAGGCATGACTCCAAGATCAGTTCTGTCTCCACTGCCTAAGGCATGACAAATTGTTCTGTGGCCTAAGTCATCAAAAATATACTATTGTATCCATTTTTTTTAAGTTGACAAATTATAATGATCCTTACTCTTCCAGAATCAAATCATCACATATACTCTGTTTCAGCTCCTGGAGAAATTTTTAAATGCTTAAAAGTATTCATATATTTAAAAGTATTCAATACTTCCAGGGACTTCCCTGGCGGTCCAGTGGTTAGGACTCCACGCTTCCTCTGCAGGGGGCCTGGGTTCAATCCCTGGTGGGGGAACTAAGATCCCACATGCCATGCGGCAGGGCCAAAAAAGCAAACAAACAAAAAAGTACTTTTGGTAATAACATACGGTTTCCAAACAATCTTTAGCAAAATTTAGCACTATATGTGTATATACACACACACACACACATATATATAATTGGAACCCACCAAAATAATCAAAACCAAAAAATTTTTCAGTGGCCATAGCATAATTTTTGCATATTTTCTTGGTAGTTCAAAAGTAATTTTACTCTTGGAAACACAACAAAGTCTTCTGTTTTACAGATCGCAAGTAAAGAGACAATCACTTCTGTAACAGCTTTCATGTTTGATTTCTGACACCACCATAACACCACTCGGGGACTCCATCTCAACACATTACGAGTACTTACCTTGAGACCTTTGTCCTTTGCACAGACGATTTCTTGTATTTTGGACTTTAAAAAGCACTTGTAAAATGATGCTCATGAATCAGTGATTCATTTTTCAAATCCTGGTTGGCTAAAGATTCCTTTCGTGCATTTTGGATAGAGATGCTGTTGTTCAGAAACACCCACACAGTGAGATGGAGCTGAAGAAAACAGACCCTGGACCCAGCACTGGTGCTGCCCGAAGGACAGGCATGTGTGCATTCGTGTGATGTGTGTGTGTAACTAGATAGTTGAAGTGTTTGGTGCAAGATTAAGAAGTGTCTAAATGTCATCCTCTGATTTCCAATGAACACTGCAGGGTTGTTTTTTTTTTTTTCCCCCCCCAGAGCTGGCAGCCTGCCATCACCCCAGGCCTTAAAGTGGCTCAGGGCTTTGGGGAGAGGAGGGGAAAAATCTTCCACACAGAGCAATCACCGCCAGGGGGCATCACCTTCGGTCTCCTGGTTCTAGCATGAATTCCACTGCCAGACTCCCTAGACTTTCAACTTAAGCTATCAAAGAAATAATTTTAAAGATATATGGGCTTTTACAAATATTTACAGAGGGAAGACATTCTAAAATATTCTCTGTGATCTGAATTCTCCCTCATCACAATCTTGATGTATAGCTGAGGCTTTGGACACTATTTTAGGCTAATACCTGTTTTCTGTACTCTCTGCATAACTTACATAAAGAGCACCCCAGGTTCATTTGACTGGCTGTGAAAGTGGTCAAGAAAATGATCAACTTTTTCGAAGGTGAAGGTTCTAAATTTGAAGTCTTTTTTTTTAATGCTTCCTCCCCGCTTCTAGAGTGCTTTCGGTAAGCACCCCTGGTTACTTCACAGATATTTTCACATGGAATCTCCTCCATTCAAGAGGGGCACCTTTTGTTTTCAAGAAAACTTCAAGAGCCAGGTAGAGTTCCTCATAGAAACTCTCAGGTCGGACCTCTGCAAAACAGCAGTCATGGATGTTGGCGAGCTCGTGTTTGTTCAGCACTGCCATGAACACGTGGTGATCTTTATAAGAATGACAAGGTCTCATCCGGCCCTTACAGGTATTCAGTTGTCCCAGTTTCAAAGCTGGGCAATTTGAGGCTTAGGCAAAGCTGTGTAACAAGTCCAAAGGGACACAAGTGGAAGCACAGGAGCCAGGATTCTCTCCAGATCTGTGTCCTTAACCACTGCCCTGTACCTTAACATTTCAAGGAAAGGGGAATCAACAGTTTTCTCGACAAGGAAGAAATACTTTCTGCAGTCTAGGCTCCTAGTCTATAGATCAGAGCTATATTTGTAGTGAACTCCTAATATTTTCTACCCCTTATCTCAAACGAAGACCAACTAAAGGCAACTCAGCATCAACAAAACAAAAAAATAAAACCACCAACAAAACAAAACAAAAGGGGCTTCCCTGGTGGCGCAGTGGTTGAGAGTCCGCCTGCCGATGCAGGGGATGCGGG
>NW_006786377.1:2953265-2974844 GCF_000442215.2 Lipotes vexillifer
GGCCCCCGCAAAGAAAAAAAAAAAAAAAAAAAAAAAAAAAAAGCCAAAGGACAATGTGCTATATCTGCAGCTTTTAAATAGTTCTTCCAAATGATCAAACATGAAAAAATTACATTTGTGGAAACCTCAAGCTAAAACCACGTTCTGGAATCACAAAGCATTGAGCAACTTCTCTGTAAAGAAAATGGAAACCAGGGTCGATTTTCAAGTAGGACAAATATTGCTCTTTGGAACAGAAACTTGTTGTTGAATCTCACCATGGAGCAAAAGGCTTATAAACTTTAGGAAAAAATCAAGTTCACATGGAAACAAAAACACAACAGAAACTCCAACATGGAGACTGACAGATGCTGCATGTCTTCCCAGTTCTTTTCAAAGCCATTGTTGGCTATTAAATGTCCAGGTAGAAATAATAAAATACCAACAATTCCAGTATTCCAGGGGAAACGCTTGTGCTCAAGTTTTTAAACTTTGGTTTTGTATAATTTACTAGCAGAGAAGATTAATGAAACCGATGACTTATAAGGATAAGACAGCTCCAGTTACTAGGAATCAACTAGAAAACCTCTAAAAGGTGGGAATCACTCAGTCATGAGGACCACACAGTAATATGTTTTTACTATGTGCCAGGTACCATATTTAAGCTTTTAAAAAAAACTAACTCATTTAATTCTCATAACAACTCTAAAAGGTAGGTATTGCTATCATCCCTATTTTGCACTTGAGGAAAATGAGGCATAAAGAGATGAAGTAACTTTCAAAGTCATATAACTATGAAGTGATAAAACTGGTACATAAGCCAGACAGTCTAACTCTGGGGCTGAAACATTTACCCCCTCTGCTATGCTAAGTCCATGCAGCCAAGCTCTGCATGTAAGGACAGGGACTGTTCCCACATAACTGGCCTAATCGTGGGTAGAAAACAGGAATTGCTGCCATGTTCCTTCTGCAAAGTCTCTTATAAACTAGACTTGTGATGCCTCTCTCTGATGGGTCACAGCCCAGTTCAAGAGTGAAAGCTCCCAGATAGACTGTCAGGAGTGCGTAGAAAGATGCAGATGAGTGAAGCAATAACTACATACAAAGCAGTACCAATTTGGCGGGGAATAACTTCTAAACTCTTGTGTGACATAGCCTCCATCTTCTGAAGTGTTATTTGCATCTTTTACCATTTCACCCTGCCTCTCAAGCCAGTCACAAGCTCCCTGAGATCCTGACTGGGGCCACTCATGGCTTGGTAACCGCCTCATGGCTCTGTGTCCCCCTCATGGCTTTGTGCAAAGTAGGTGCTTCCTGGATGTGGTTGCATGATTTATGTGTGCTGTGGACACCCTCCTACAGAGGCTGAGCACCAAGCTGGCTCTTCGTGGAAGTGATGCATGAAGATGTGTGGAGAGAGGTGGTGAGAAGGCAGCCAAGTGTTAGAAAACAAAGCCATGGAGGCTGTGAAGAGACAGACCTCATGCAGACTGGGTTGGCTGATCCAAGGAACTGTGCTGGACACTGACCAAACGGGGTAGTTACTGATGCAGGACCTCAGAGTCTAACCCAGGGAATTCAGAGCCTCCTGCATAGGCAGTTTGGATCACTGGCTCATGACACGGGGGGGGGAATAGAGTCTGCCAAAGGCTTTGTTTGCTGACACGAGAGCTTCCAAGTCTCAGAGTTAAAATGATCAGAAAGAAAAAAAAGCCAAAAGTCAGGAATCAGTTTCCGGGAAGGGAGGAGACAGTGCTTAAGTCACACATTTTATTTATTTGCTTATTATAACGTGCTGAATGGTGTGCCACCAGTAGGCAGATACATCTTCACACTATTCTGACAAAGCAGGTAGAAATAGGAAGACTTACAGAGAGACAGTAAACCACATGAAACCACCTCTGTTCCCCAGTCCAGGGAGCCCTGGGGAAGCTTCTATAAGTTTCCACCGCTCCTTTTTCAGCAGGACTAGTCTCACATCCTGAGCCCAGAGTGAGGAATAATCGAGTGGAGAAGACTATGTGGGGCAGAGCTTCGTAGCAGGGGGTGGAGTAGGATTGAATCCGGCTGGAAAAATCATTACCTACATGAACGTGGGTAAATGGTTGGACCCCTTTAGGTTTCAGTTGCTTCATGTGTAAAATGGGGACAATTTGGTACTTACTGCAGATCGCTGAGAGGATTGAGATAATGCATATAAAGCATTTAGCCAACTGTCCTGATATATAGAGAGAGATCTTCAAACTCGTGTTTTCTTAGATTCTGTATTTGTCTATTTAGTATCCATCAATTGTAGGACCAAACAAATAGCCAAAGCTCTTTACTTCTCCCTTGTGATCCAGTGCTCTCTGAACCACTCCCCTATCTAACTCTCACACAAAACCCCAGGGCCAGCCGGGTACCAGACAACCAGGGGAAGCCCCTATGCTCCAAGGCCAGCTGGAATTATTCAAGTCAATCCTAAACTGTGGACCCTGCCCTGCCCTTCACGGGCAATCCCACGGAAACCCCAGTAAAGTTTGGCCTAGGCTTTCCTCTCATTTCTCTCTGCCTCCTGGCCAACACTGGTGCTTCCCCATGTGGCCCCACATGGCACGCCAGCCACCCCTACCCCCCTTGGGAAATGTAAGTAATAAAAATCTTTTAGTGGCATTAGTCTCTCCATGTTGTCACTCAGTCAATTCCATAAATTAAAATCCCATGGGGACAAACATTGAGACAACAGAGCTTAATAAACAACTGCCATATCCCACTACTGGGCATATACCCTGAGAAAACCATAATTCAAAGAGAGTCATGAACCAAAATGTTCATTGCAGCTCTATTTACAATAGCCCGGAGATGGAAACAACCTAAGTGTCCATCATCAGATGAATGGATAAAGAAGATGTGGCACATATATACAATGGAATATTACTCAGCCATAAAAAGAAACGAAATTGAGCTATTTGTAATGAGGTGGATAGACCTAGAGTCTGTCATACAGAGTGAAGTAAGTCAGAAAGAGAGAGACAAATACCATATGCTAACACATATATATGGAATTTAAGGGAAAAAAATGTCATGAAGAACCTATGGGTAAAACAGAAAGAAAGACACAGACCTACTAGAGAATGGACCTGAGGATATGGGGAGGGGGAAGGGTAAGCTTTGACAAAGCAAGAGAGAGGCATGGACATATATACAGTACCAAAATAGTAAGGTAGATAGCTAGTGGGAAGCAGCCGCATAGCGCAGGGAGATCAGCTCGGTGCTTTGTGACCGCCTGGAGGGGTGGGATAGGGAGGGTGGGAGGGAGGGAGATGCAAGAGGGAAGAGATATGGGAACGTATGTATATATATAACTGATTCATTTTGTTGTACAGCAGAAACTAACACACCATTGTAAAGCAATTATACTCCAATAAAGATGTTAAAAAAATAAAATAAACAACTGCCGTAATAACTTGTCCATAGGCCATAAAACAGAATCAGTTAAGTCTATGTCTCTGCTTTCCATCCTTACTCTCCTTACTGTCAGTTTCGTAGTTTTGGGCTGAATCTTTACAGTGACCTCTTCAATATATCTTTGCTAAATTCAATTTCTTGCTTACTGAAGCCATCTCTACATGGCTCTCTTCTAAAACTCAGAGTGTAGGTTATTCTCTGCCAGGAAAACTTGATATAGTTCCCTATGGTCTACGAATCAAGCAGATACTCCTTATCTTAGCAGTTAGCCTTCTAGCGTCTGGACAGGTACTGCAGCCATATTGGAACACTCAACACTCCCCAGGAATACTCTAGCTTTTCATACCTCTGGGCCTTTGCTCAGGCTACTGCCTGCCCTGGGGATGCTCTTCCCACTGTTTCTTAAGTATGGAAATCACAAAGAATCAGGTTTGGGTAGAACTTATATTCTCTTTAATGGTTACCTGAAACTTCTCCCAGGTCCTCAATAAATATTTGGTGGTGAGCTGACTTTATCATCTGACTTTGCTCCCAGAATAAATGTTGAAAAAGAAAGTTGGTTGAGATTTACAGCTACCTTTTCTTACTAGGTGGGTGGTTGAGCTTGGAAAGGAATGAGAACCATTCCATTCATACAAGGAGAAGCTGTTCCCCAGCCGACATAATGAAGGAAATGATGGTTTAGAAAGAATCTTAAAAATTACTCAAAGATGATTAGAGGCTGTCACCGAGAAATGAGGAAGGAAGGGGTTTCTTTTCGACTACAGGGTATAGAGTCCCACAGTCAGAAATTATTATTTTATATTGAGGCCAATGGTAGTCTGTATGCCTTTGAAATGTGAAAAGCAATACTAATTTAAGTTCCTGGTATGACTTACAAGGCATCAAGGTAGATTATACAGGCCGTCTATGAAAACCAGTCTCCTTACTTGATAATATTTTGCAGTCATGTTTCTGAAGGCCCGGATATCAAATAATCATTGAGTGCCTACCCTACATAGGACACTGGCCATGGTGGATTTAGAGTATCAAGCCATGGAGCTCTAACTGGGCTCAGCATCTAGATAAGGAGGAAGGATCACAGGCAAAGTGAATGGTGGGTGCTGCCTCTGCTATGCTGCAAATGAGCAACACGGCCAGGGTTTTTGGGTGTTCACAGGAGCTTCGCTGAAGAATAGAATTTCTGAAATAGTGCATGCACTAAAGTGGGCATGATTTCACTCAACAAAGCAAGTCACTTAGTTGCAATTAAAAATGGGCAAATGCAAATGAACTTATCTACGAAACAGAAACAGACTCACAGACATTAAGAACACAGAGACTTGCAGTTGCCAAGGGAGAGGAGGGGAGGGGAGGGATGGAGAGGGAGTTTGGGATGAGCAGATGCAAACTATTACATATAGAAGGGATAAACAACAAGGTCCTACTGTGTAGCACAGGAAACTTTATTCAGTATCCTGGGATAAACCATGATGGAAAAGAACATGAAAAAGAATGTATATATATGTATAAATGAATCACTTTGCTGCACAGTAGAAATCAACACAACACTGTAAATCAACTATATTTCAATAAAATAAATTAAACAAATAAAATGTGCAAATGTTTATTCTTGGTTAGATATTGAGAAAGTGGGTGGGGAATCATATACAGAAAAGGTATCCTTTGATGAGTTACTTCCAAGTCCAAGGGTTTCATTTTGCATTCCTCCTCCTTTCTCTCACGTCCTTCACAACTTTTGAAATAGTCAAAGCACAACAAGAGCACATCTTAGTATGCTGAATGGTGGACTGCCCATATTTACATGCACATACATCCTTACTTATTTGGACAGAGCTGGCAGAAGCATAGTTACATTTTGTATTTAAAGATGAACACTGTGAATCACCCACATCCACCCTTGCCTCCAGTTTCCCTACTCCAGTGAGGTGTCTAAGAGCTTCTCCAACTTGTAGCAGCTTCTGTTCCAGTTTCACTGTTCCCAGTTCCTGAGCCCAGCACTGAGAAAGAATAACTATGTAGACAGCACCAAGAGCAGCTATGAGTTGAGAAGACTTGACTGACACCACACTGCTTAGCAGCTGGGATACTCAGATCACCCTCAAAACAAAAAAAACCAAAACACCACCAAATATTCTCTAAACTAGTAAGAACTAGGCATTACCAGATTTCCTAAGTTAACTTTTGACATGTCACAGTTAAATATTTATATTATATAACACATCTACTCTTGATATTCAGTGATCTATGGAGTGTGAAATAATTGCAGCTAGCAATTTTTATGTCAAAAGAAAATAGCATTGCTCCAGAAAATAAAGAACTAAAGCATAAAGTTTATATTATTTTTTATTTAAAATCTCTTTCCTGTTACCTAAAAGTAAAACCTTATAAACTATTCATCTGTCCATCTCAAGATAAGTTTGCTGAATAATTATTCTAGGCCAGGACTTGGACTAGACATTAGGGATAAAAAGGATTTTTAAAAAGATGAATCTATGGCCCCTGCCTTTAAAGAGCTAACTGAAAATAAATACCTTCCTAAGAGTCTCTTCAGACTTCAAATAAATATAAAAATACCAGTAGACTGAAAAATATCTGAAGATTCTTCTATGACCAGGTTAGAAATTACAGTATAGTTATGGGAGGGAGAATAAAACAGAAGGAAATTAAAACATACTATCCCTTCAGCCATAAAAAGGAATGAAGTTCTGATACATGCTGTGGATGACTCTTGAAAACATTATGCTAAGTGAAATTAGCCAGACGTGAAAGGACAAATATTGTATGATTCCACTTATATGAAATATCTAGAATAGGGACATACCTAGGGACAAGAAGTAGGTTAGAGGTTACCAAAGGTTGGGACAGGGGAGAATGGGGAGTTACTCCTTCATGGTTACAGAATTTCTGTTTGGGGTGACAAAAACATTTTGCAAGTAGACAGTGGTGATGGTGGTATAAAATTATGAATGTAATTAATACCACTAAATTGTACACGTTAAAATGGTTAAAAGAGCAAATTTTGTGTTACATACATTTTCCCACAACTTATAAAATGAATAATGTAATGTAACAGAAACCATTGAATTGTACCCTTTAATTGGGTGAATTGTATGGCCTGTAAATTATATCTCAGTAAAGCTGTTAAAAGAAATCCCTCACATGTTAGCATATTACTTTGTCATCTTGTAAAGCTCTGAATATTGTTAAATAAATATGCTAGGAGCACAACTGGGTGCTCAATGTTTGAAATATTAACGATTCACACTTCTTTCTGAATGCCAGATGTTACCAATAATCACTAACTCTTTTGGCAGTTTAGAACACAGCTGAGCCTTCTATCTTTTGCATATCTGGTTAAATAAGGAATTGACTATCTTGCCATGAATAAACTTATTGTGAAACCATTTTCACAATAGTTCCTTGGCTTGATTCTTCTTGAATACCATCAGCCTGAAAAATTGGTTGGAAACCACCATCAGAACAAAACAAATGACAACTTTTGATTTTCATACCTCTCAACTGTAGGTTAGCTAGAGGCCAGAGTAAGTCAGTATCTCGAAAAATGCCTGGTACATACTGGCTTCCAATACATATTTGTTGAAATGACAGAACGGTTAGCAGTTACTGCTTGGGAATGTCTCAGGGCTCTGGGTCAGAGAGAAGCCTTTTGAGGGGCAGCAGTCCAGCTCAGAACACCCCTGGGAGTTGATTCCTTCTGGGCTCACCCCTGGGTCCTCTGCTAGCTCCGTGCTTCTCTCATAGGTCAGTCATCAGCAAGACCAAAGAGTTCCCTTCTAAGTAAGTATCATTAAGAAGTCAAAGGTCTAGGGGACTTCCCTGGTGGCGCAGTGGTTGAGAATCTGCCTGTCAATGCAGGGGATGTGGGTTCGATCCCTGGTCCGGGAAGATTCCACATGCCACGGAGCAACTAAGCCCATGCGCCACAACTACTGAGCCTGCGCTCTAGAGCCCACGTGCCACAACTACTGAAGCCCGGGTGCCTAGAGCCCGTGCTCCGCAACAAGAGAAGCCACCGCAATGAGAAGCCCACGCACCACAACGAAGAGCAGCCCCCACTCGCTGCCACTAGAGAAAGCCCATGCGCAGCAACGAAGACCCAACACAGCCAAAAAAAAGTAAATAGATTAAAAAAAAAAAGAAGAAGTCCAAGGTCTAGACAGAGCAGAATGAGGTTAGGAATTTCCAAAGTTTTTCATTCCGATGCAAATTTCTTTCAAAAATTTGGAGCTAAGTTAACAGGAGAGCTACATTTTGGTCACGAGTTCTACTGCTGCCTCAAAACAAAAAGTAGCAGAAAATAAATATAATTAATGGGGAAACCCAGAAGCTAACTACTTTTTTTAATAGAAGTATAGTTGATTTACAATGTTGTGCCAATCTCTGCTGTACAGCAATGTGACTCAGTTATACACATATAGACATCCTTCTTTAATATTCTTTTCCATTATGGTTTATCACAGGATATTGAACATATCAATAGTTCCCTGTGCTATACATTAGGACCTTGTTGTTTATCCACAGAAGCTAACTACTTTTACCATTGCCCATACCAGAAGTAATAAAGTGATACGATTTAGACTACAATTTGCCAAATCCAGTAAACCTTTTCTGTCTCACTAGTCAAATACACATATCACAGAACAAGGATTACATCTTAAAATAAAAGCCTTTGAAGGAAAATAAGGGGGGATAATCATCTCTTACTGTGTGATCACTGAACATCCCTGTGTCTTTGACTAGGAAAAGAGAAAATGAACCTCCTGCCATGAGTTAGCCATGATTTATAATAACCTAAGAAGGAAAGCAGACTCTAGATTTGTCAACTCTATCTGGAGGGGGAGAAAGCTTGTAAACTCATTATCACCTCCCTGAACTCTTTAAAAAGAAAATCATGCAGTCATAGCAAAGTCACAAACCTACCCTGAGTCTGAATTCCATCTTGACTCTGGAGAACAGAAGTCTGGATTCTGCCCTTCGGGGAGAGCTGCGATTCCTCCATCCTCTGACCAGAGCTCCCACCACGGCTGTGGATAGCATGTGTCCCACAGGTGGCCGTAGCCCCGCTGGGCGGCCGGGAGGGGGTAGATAGCCCTGTCAGGCTGCCACCGTCAGGAGGATCCCATCCACCTGCAATGGTGCTACACCCCAGACAGACAGGTCCGGGCAGTTCCACCTGCCCCGTCCTCCACCCACACGCTCACTCTTGTGTTGTTGATCCTCCCTCAGGAGGCCCAGGGAAAGTGGGAGATGAGCCGAGAAAAAGCAGAAAACAGCAAAAACAAAACTGAGTGGTACGGCTTCCTTGCTGGCGCGGTGGTTGAGAGTCCACCTGCCGATGCAGGGGACGCGGGTTCGTGCCCCGGTCCGGGAAGATCCCACATGCCGCGGAGCGGCTGGGCCCGTGAGCCATGGCCGCTGAGCCTGCGCGTCCGGAGCCTGTGCTCCGCCACAGGAGGGGCCACAACAGTGAGAGGCCCGCGTACCGAAAAAAAAAAAAAAAAAAAAAAAAAGACTTTGGGAATGGTACACATCAAAAAAAAAAAAAGATTCAGAACAGCTGCCTCACCCCCCAAAATTCTCACATGTTGCCCCTTTGGAGTCTATCCTTCCCTCCGTTTCAAAAAAAAAAAAAAAAAAGACTGTGTACCTGTGATAAACCATAATGGAAAAGAATATGAAAAAGAAGCTATATATGTATAACTGAGTCACTTTGTTGTACAGCAGAAATCAACACAACATTGTAAATCAACAATACCTCAATAAAATTAAAAAAAAAAAAAACCCAAACAGACAAAAATGACTGTATATGTGGAGGGGGCATGTACCTGTGTATCTATTTCTCTTTTCCCAGCTTATTTTCTCTCCTAAATTGGAACAGCTATCAGACAATTGTTTTTCCAAAGAGAACCAGTCGTCTAGATAAACAGAATTTGTTTCTGAAAAGTATTTCTAATGTCTGGGTGTTCATGTCACAGAATCATAACAGCTTTTGTGGATGAGGAAAGTTGATTAAGGGAATTTAATAAAAATTCACAATCATGTCAATGCTCGAGAACTTTTAAAAAAGTTGCATTGATTCCGATGACCTAATTTTTTTCTCTCTCCGGGTGAGCTAGCTGGAGTTGCCTCAGACTGGTGGGTGGGACCTGAACATCAGGCATAGAGTACACTGCTCACATATGCCCCCTCCTGGGCAAGCTGCCAGGTGCACATTGGTTAGAGACCAATCATTGCCTTAAAGCTGTGGGAGGGAGGGGCAAGGGGTAGAAAGTTCTGGAACCCCCTTGGTATGCTATATTCATTTAGCCTGAATTAATTATAGGCAGGCTGAGGCTTTTGATATTATCTTCTGTCCTAATGACTGTTATGGATTACACAGTTGGAGTAGATGGAACGACCCATTACCCGGCTTCGCTCCCCTCTTCCCCAGCTATACCTTATCTAGTAAGCTCAAGGCTGTTTTTGCAGGAGGTGGGCAAATTCCCCAAATCCCTCCATATCCATTTACAGTATTTCTTTTAAAAAGCCTCCAGTGTACTAAAACACAGTAGTGTTTTGGGATACATATTTTACGGATTCAGTTGGTCAAAATTGCCCTCATTTGCTTATTATTTTGACTTTTCCAAACTGCAGAGAAACTTTGGTCTCATGGCAGATGGAGGGAAGGCAGAAATGAAGGATGGGATTTGAAATGGTCTAAGAGTAGGAAGCTGCTGGTTCTACTCTCTGTTCCCTGACCTCAGGAGGGGTTCAGACACGCACCTGGGGCAGAGTCTGCGGTCATGGAGGGGCAGCGTTTGCTGAGAGGACAGGTCCTGGTTCTCCTTGAGGTGCGTCTCCCACTTCCTCACTGGAGCGGGGGCTCCCTCTGCCGTGGGCAGCGCCCTCCACCTCCGAGGGTTGAGCCGGGCTCTGCTGGGGTTCAGGGGAGAACTGCCCAGGGAGCAATGCCACCTGCCCTTTAGGGAAGCCTTCAATAGTCTCTCAGTTCCGGGGACCCCCAGAGTCACAAAGACAGCTTGAACCTGCCTTATGCTGGGGATACCCCCTGTGGGAGTGGGGCGGCATCAAGGAAGGACAGCAGGGAGCCAGTTACTTGAGCCTGGGGTCTGGTCCTGGCTTAGAGGTGAGGGATTAAGCAGGGGTCTTGAGGATGGTCCAGCGTCACTTGGAATTCATCAGGGGACAGAGTCAGGAGGCAGGAACGTGGTGGGTGCATTTACCCTGAGTCATCTCGCAGCAGATTCTGTGTCCAGTTGTAGGAGACTAGATGGGGGAATGCAGGATGGTAGGGATTCCAGGAGAGGAGCTATCAGGATGAGCAGAAGCCACCCGGCCCCATCCTCAGGATGAGGTGGTGGAGATAACACAGTGATGCTGGAAGCAAAAGATCAGCTCTGAAGACTCTAGAGATCTACCAATGCCCCCAGATGGAGCTTTTCTTTGAAGGTCGATCATTAGTGCTGCCACGTATATGAGATCCCTGCAGACATCCGTCCCCAGTGGGCCAATGAGAAGTCCATGGTGGGAGACAGGGCTCGTGGCCAGAAGCACAGCAAACTGCCCTAATTCAGACCCTGAGGACCCCGCACAGCTGTTGTTATCAGCCGCCAAGGTAAGACTGACATATGTGAGAAAGGAGGTGAACGGAGCCAACGGATACTTGAAATAAAACTCCCCAGACCCCAGCCCTGAACCCTCCCGTGGGTACGGCTCCTCTGTTCTCACAGTCCCCGGGCGCAGAACCACAGCGCTTGTCCCCCTCTGCTGTGGCCATGGACGTCTGCCCCACTCAACCAGCTGCCTCAGACCTCACGGCACATCAGAAACACCTTATAAAATACAGATTCCCAGGGCTCGCCCTGAAATGGCTGCTCCCCTAGGTCTATGACAGTGCCGGGGGGCATGCATTTTCTCGAGTTCCCCCCACCAGCCTGGAATTTTTTTTTTTAACATCTTTATTGGAGTATAATTGCTTTACAGTGTTATGTTAGTTTCTGCTTTATAACAAAGTGAATCAGCTACACATATATATACACATATCCCCATATCTCCTCCCTCTTGCGTCTCCCTCCCACCCTCCCTATCCCACCCCTCTAGGTGGTCACAAAGCACCGAGCTGATCTCCCTGTGCTCTGCGGCTGCTTCTCACTAGCTATCTGTCGTACATTTGGTAGTGTATATATGTCCATGCCACTCTCTCACTTCGTCCCAGCTTCCCCCTCCCCATCCCCAGGTCCTCAAGTCCATTCTCTATGTCTGTGTCTTTATTCCTGTCCTGCCCCTAGGTTCTTCAGAACTTTTTTTTTTTTTTTAGATTCCATATATATGTGTTAGCATACGGTATTTGTCTCTTTCTGACTTACTTCACTCTGTATGACAGACTCTAGGTCCATCTACCTCACTACAAATGACTCAGTGTCGTTCCTTTTTATGGCTGAGTAATATTCCATTGTATGTATGTGCCACATCTTCTTTATCCATTCATCTGTTGATGGACATTTAGGATGTTTCCATGACCTCACCAGCCTGGAACTGATCAAGGAAGGTCTGAAGAAATGAACTTCCTTGACTGCGGGCTTCTTGAAGTCTGCGACCTTCATTACTTTTGTGGCCAGCACAGTGTGTGTGGCCAGCTTGTAGTCCGCTGGATGAGGGGAATCAATGCCCACCCCTCGTTTCCACACCCACTGGGCTGCCTGACCCCCTCACCCTCCCCTGAAGCCCCCTCCCTTGCTCTAACGCCAAGGCCACCCTGGCTGCAGCAGCCGTTCCATCGCATCGCTTCGTCTTCTCTCCACCCCAGACTCGCACACTTCACTCGCCTGTGAGGTTCTGGCCCAGAACAAGATTTGCTGAGGCAGCAGCTTCCTGTGCCCTCAACCCCACAAAGAACGGCTCCGTCTTTGCTTCTGATGTCTGAGGCCCCGGGTACCACTGTCAAGGGGTCTGCATGTGAACTCAGGGTTTCACAGCAGCAGGGAATACTTTGCTGTCCTTAGTTTGCTGGTTGTAGCAGGTGGACGCTCAGTAGGCAGGGTTTTCCCTGACAGGAAGCTGAGCCGTGACCATGACTCTGCTGTGGGAAACGTGGCCAGGAAGAGGAAGAATTGTAACGTCCTGCCCGTGAAGGGCAGCCCCACCCTTCCAGGTTCCCACACATACACTTCCCGCCAGAGGCCCGCCAGAGGCCGACTGCGCTCTTCACTGGGACGCGAGGGGAAACGGCTCGCCCTCGAGCCCATGAGGTCATCTCCCCCCTCCACCCCCCGTCAGTCTTATTATAAGACACCCTCCCCTTCCACTCACGAAAACGGGCACACTGAGGAAGGAAACACACTTTTTTCTTTGGACAGAATATCTAGAAAACCAGAATCATGCTGAGGCTCTGTAAAGGTCAATATGGCTCAAGACAAACTCAGCTCATGGATGTTTGCTTCCAATTTCCTATGGTGTCTATGAGTTACTAACAATTCTTTAAATTTCAGAAATATAAGTACTGTTCCCACCCACCGTCTAAAGAGGATGAGGGCTGAATCGGCCACATGCTTCTTTGTAACCTCTTAGGACCTGGTTCTGGGCACACAGAGGGCTCTCAGAAAATGCTGATTGTGTAAATGCACATCAAGCTGTGATGATATGGTTGTCGACTGCTAAAAGGGCATTGAGCTACCAGACTAACAATGGCTTCCATCTCTGCAGCAGATATCTGACCTCAGCTCTTACTTCAGGAAGGAGCTATTGGGTGGAGGGTGGGCTGTGTGGAGAATTTCTGCCTGGCTCCTGAGGTTTTCTTCCATCTGGGTGGGCTTCCAAGAGCTTCTGGTCTCTCTTTGACTCTTCACACACATTTCTCTTGGTAGCAGGAATCGGGAATTGGATCGGCAAACACAGGAGGGAAAATCGGGCAGGGGTAATCTAACCCTACTCTTTGGCTCCGGTGGCAGAGAGCTATCCACAGGTAGCAAGGTTTTGCTTTACTTTCCAGGAAAGCTCTGCTCCTATGTGGGGAACGCTGCCCCTGTTCAACCCACTGGTGGGAAGGCTTCTGATTCTGAGTTTAGTATTAGGATGCTCACCTGCCCACAGGTGTAAGGCGCAATATCCAATGTCGATTTTATCAGTAATAAAGGTGGGGGGTTAGTCTCCATCTGCCTTGCTCCTTTGTTTCAAATTCTCAAATTGGTTCAGAACCTGGATGGAAGGAAAGGGTCTTAGTTGCCCTTTCCCCGCAAGCCCCAACATCTGGTGGGTTGGCTCCTGGACATGGCGTTTGGGGAGCAAAATGACTCCTGGAGATTGACGCTTCTGGCAGATGCTGTACCAAGTGTGGGCCACTGGTGTTTACTCGGCAATTTACAGCAAATTGTTTTGTGCCAGAGTTGGCTTTTATGGTCATGCCATTGCTTTTTGGGTGATCTGGTGAGCAGCTTTAAGCTTTATCCCATGTGCAATTTTGACTCTGCCAGCTGACTCAGCTTAAGATGACTTTGCTCACAGGCGAGGGGCTCTTTTAAGAGCATCAGGCCTGCAGGCATCAGGCCTCCCAAGCAGGGCTCAGGCCTCACCCCCTAAGCAGATGGCTGGGTGGCCTCAGCAAGTGTAGGCTTAGCCTAAGTGGCGGGGGCTTTCGGAGGCAGGCAACCACTGCCTGCCCTTGACCTACACAGTGCAGGGTTCTGAAGCAGGTGTGCTGAGGCAAAGAGTCAGTTGTAGGAAAAGGAGAGTCTGTGTTTACAGGCTTTCTAGACATCAAGACTGGAAGAGCGCTGCAAGGCAGCAAGTTCTGCACACATGGCCTGAGGAGACTGAACTTCAAATGAGTAAATGCCAGGCAGATCCAGGCAGCACTTGACTAATTGCTCCAATTCTACTCTGCATTCAAGGCCAGGAGGAAATTAAGGGGGGGCAAAATCTGAACTTAGATGGCTCATCCACAGGTTTGAGAGTCTCCCCGCACTACGGGGCCTCCAGCTGACTTGGGTTCGCTTGGTTCTCTCACTCAGATACCACTGAGATTCTGCTCTGGACTTGGCGATGGACTTTGGATCAAAGTGCTGCATTTAGGGATGATAGCTGTACATAGCTAACTGCTGCAGGGGATGGGAAATAAAACCTATTTTCTAAACTTGGAGGGCATGGAGCCCTTTCTAAACCATGGAGGGCATGGTGTTTGCAGAGTTCTCAATAAGAGCAACGTGGAGGAAATTCTCAAAAACAAAGGAAAATGAAAAGAAAATACTGATGCTCTATCCTGATTTGTTTTCTCTAAGCGATAACCACAAGCCAGGCTGAATGGCTCTGAATTGGATGCTGTACCAAAACCAACCAAGCGCTCTAGCACAACTCCCCTGTGCCATATGTACGGTCCTCAGTGTTGTAGAGGTCGCACGTGGGGAAAAGATTAACGCACGTTTGGTTTCTGCTAATGCTGATAATCACTGAAAAACGTATTTGTAAATTCATATGGAATTTGGATGCTCACATACACAAGCAGGTATTGCTGTTTAGTTAGAGATGTTCATTCACTATCAAAGGCATCTCTTCTCTATCCACCCTAAGAGTAGAGACAACATGCTCAGAGTTGCCCATCTAAGAAGATGTTCCCTTAACTTTCCCTGTGTCCTCCTCCAGCTGTAGGTCTCTTCTCCTCAAGGGTAAAAAATCACAAATGGCTTATCTGTACTTCTCTTCATTTCTTTCCCAAATCACTCCAACCTAGTTCTCCCCTCACCCTCCTCAACCACCCAAACAGCTCTCTGTAGTATAATGCTTCCTAATCCCACTGCCATTTATCGGTCTCTTTCTCCTATAACTTCTTGACAGCATCCGACACTTCTGACTGCTCCCTTCTTCTTGAAGCACTGTCCTCCCCTGGGCACCATGATCTCTTATTACCTGGTTTCCCTCCTACCTATATTGATATCCTTTTTCAGTTTCCTTTGCAGGACCATCCAATCACCGACTTTACCTTTGGCCCAAACATCTAAGCAACAGACCAGTACATCCAAATGACGATTTGATATCTCAGCTTTGAGATTTCGCAGGAAACTGAATGCTACTACCATGTGCATGGATATACCAGCCAGAAATTCTGGAACCACCCTTTCCACCTTTGCTCCAGATGGTCAAACCATTACTACCTCCAGTTCTTGTTATTTTTTAACTTCCTAACTCTCTCAAATGGCACTTGCTTTCCTCTATCTTTACCCTGTTCATCTTTCATTTGTACTAGTACAATGTCCATCCTGGAGGGTATAGGACTGTCGCACCACAAACTTTTCAAATTGTAAATCTGATGTCATCCCACCTTTACCCCATCAAGTGAAAACTCTTCCATGCTTTTCATTTCTGCCAGGACAATGATCAAATCTTTGACACGGCCTCCAACTCCTCACAGGTCTAGTCCCTGCCTCCTTGCTCACCTTACCAGCCTCTGTAGCACTACAGTCTCACTGCTCTTCTCTAAGTTCCTCTAGGGAGTCGTGGTCTCTCCACATTGCTCACCTGCCATGAACGACCTCCCCCCACAGCTACTACTGATCTGTGAGAGCTCTCCACAATGACCACCTCCTTAAGGCAATGCCTGTATTTTTTTCCCTTCTAGCATTTATAATTTGCAATGATTATTTGGTTTATAGTCATCTCCCCCACTAGTCTACTCTGTAATATTGATGAGGGCGGGGGCCATGCGTTGTTTGCCCATATCAAATCCCTAGAGCCTGGAATAGTGCCTGGCACATAGTACATACTCAATGAGCATTTGTGGGATGAATGAATGAACAACTATAGTGCATTGGAGACTTTGGTATAATGAGTGTGTATGATATTTCTATTACAGTTGTTGTAATGTTTAAAAACATGCTATTGTTATAATTAGATGCTAAGATTGGATTAAAAGAGTAGCTGGTAATTATAAAAACATTCCCATGGGAAAATATGATCTACGTTATGACCCCCACTTTATTATATGGATTCTTCAAAGAGAGCGTTGTGGGGAAATGTGGGCTGCCTATATTGATCTCCTATTTAGATTTAAGATTCACTTCGTCTGTGCCCCTAGAAATCCTACCAATATTGCTGAACAGAGCCATAAAGCTCAGGAAGTTTAACAAATGACTAAGCATCTCACTGCAGCTTAGTATTCATTCTAAGATTAAAACCTAGGTTAAAATATATTAAAAACTGTTAAATGTGTATTTTATTAAAAACACAGCAACCAGAATAAAGAAGAGGCAATGGCACCCTCTCATGCCAAACCCTTAACATACGGCAAAAAAGATTCTCACATTTAAGAAAAAATAAATTTGTTTATTTAATTATTTATTTTTTGGCTGCACAGGGGCTTTCTCTACTTGCAGCGAGCGGGGGCTACTCTTCATTGAGGTGCGTGGGCTTCTCACTGCAGTGGCTTCTCTTTTTGTGGAGCACGGGATCTAGGCGCGCAGGCTTCAGTAGTTGTGGCACGTGGGCTCAGTAGTTGTGGCTCACGGGCTCTAGAGCACAGGCTCAGTAGTTGTGGCGCACGGACTTAGTTGCTCCGCAGCATGTGGGATCTTCCGGGACCAGGGCTCGAACCCGCGTCCCCTGCATTGGCAGGCGGATTCTTAACCACTGCACCACCAGAGAAGTCCAATTCTCATATTTATTTTCTCCTCTACGTCTAAGTAAGGTAAGGCTACTATCCCTTAGTGGGGCACCTTCATTTATATATGCAGTTTTATAAGAATTTGTTTAATATATTGGTTTATAAAATTATTAATATTGTTGTCCTTTTTTTCATGGGTTTATTATCTATTTTCTCAGAAATGAAAGGTGATACGTATAGACTGACTTCCAGTTTACAATTGGTTGGTATTCAGAGATGTCTGATTTTAAAAACTGCAATATCAGTGTTAACCTAATATGATAAAGCCCAGGTTTTCAAGCCATATTTAAAAGGCACATAAAAGTTTTTTTTTCTTTTTTAAGATTTTTACTGGAGTATAATTGCTTTACAATGGTGTGTTAATTTCTGCTTTATAACAAAGTGAATCTGTTATACATATATCCCCATATCTCTTCCCTCTTGCGTGTCCCTCACTCCCACGCTCCCTATCCCACCCCTCTAGCTGGTCACAAAGCACGGAGCTGATCTCCCTGTGCTATGCGACTGCTTCCCACTAGCTATCTATTTTACATTTGGTCGTGTACGTATGTCCATATATACACTACCACGCTCTCACTTCGTCCCAGCTTACCCGTCCCCCTCCCCGTGTCCTCAAGTCCATTCTCTAGTAGGTCTGCATCTTTATTCCCGTCTTGCCCCTAGGTTCTTCATGATCATTTTTTCTTTGTTAGATTCCATATATACGTGTTAGCATAAAGGCACGTAAATTTTTTTTCTTTAATTCATATATTCATACATTTGCTCATGGATGGTTAGAACAGATTCCCAAGAAAGCCTCAACACTTGGCAGTTGGAAATAACCATCTGCTACAGCAAAACCTTTGTTATTTGTAATACTACCCTGAAACTGAACCCTATAAAATTGTAGAACTCTCTATTAGATTGGTGCATAACCTTAAACTGGAGAAGGGCCAACATTTCTCTCTCTCTTTTAAAAAGAGTATGTGGGTTAATTACAAGGTGCTGATTGATCGGGATTAGTCTTTAACCCTGTCTGCACAGAAGTAATTCCTACCACTTCCATCAATTAGACTGGGTCAAGATGGGTAATTCAGGCTGAACCTAATATAAAAACTTTTGTTTACTATGGCATCTGAAGTTAGCGTGGATTAGTTTTGTTAAGAAATAATTCTTGTTTATCAATGGCATAAGGAGTTAGATGTCTCCATGCTCATTTTATAGAATTATTAAAGCTTGTTCAAGCAGTGCTCAATTTAGGTGTTCACTGGAAGCAGATTTTAAATATTTGACTAGAAAAAGTGAGAAAACATATTTACCTTTTCTGGGCCCCCATTTGCTCTCTAAGTACCAGATAATACTCATACCAACAATTAAGGGGTCACAAATACTGTCTACATTAAAGACAAAGGAACACACTGAAAAGACCTTGAAACGTTTCCCTCTTTACTCTTGCTGAGAACATGTGCTATTAGACTTTTAAATTAATGAACAGTTGACTTGTTAGATTTTCTAGCTAATGGGATTTGGGCAATCTCAGAGAGATGCAGCTTTAATCAGGTCACCTCCTTCTTGACGTGACCTTCCTTTCACCTCCCAATAGTCTAAACCTCCCCCTTGATGCCACTGGAGGCATATCCCTACCCTCCTTCCTCTTCTGCTGTGGTTGTTGAAGGCTCCCAAATCTGGCAGTGCCAGAAATCTGTTCTTGTTTCTGCAGACAGCAAGGAAGGGAGCAAAGAAATACAACTCTTATAGATAATTTAAAATGGTTGTAGCTACCACTATCAATAAAATAGTATAAAAGATAGTATTACAACTCACCATATTAGAGATTAAGCAGGATAATTTATTTTGCCTCAAGTTAAATGGAAAACAGACTGTTCGGACATGCATTTTCAGAATTCAGAAGTTCTTTCCCAATAAAGACAACGTTCTACACAAGGGTTAGTCAGATGTTGTGGACACAGGTGGGTCTCCTCACCTTGTGTCTGTGTATATCAGAAAGTGGCCTATCTCATGAAGATGCCCTGGAAGGGATGATATATGAACTGAATCCAGAAGAACAGATAAAAATAAATAGGAGTCAGCCAGCCTGGAGTTTTGGGATGAGGTTAGGAGCAGGTATAAGGCGTGCTACGTGCAAAGACCCAGGGTGCCTATTTGGGGAACTGTAAGCAATGTAGTGAGGTAGTAAGTGGGATGTGTGTGTGTGTGTGTGTGTGTGTGTGTGTGTGTGTGTGTAGGAGGTGTAAAGAGAGAGAGAAATAAGAGACAAGACTGTAGAGGTAAACAGGAATCAGGCCATGAAGAGCCTTATATATCTTAACAGAGTTTGACTTTATCCTGAAGCGTGACAAGGTTTTGAAGGGTTCAAAGTTGAGCGGTACCATGATCAGATCTGTGTTTTGAAAAGAAGACACTAAATGAAGTTGGAAAACAGATTGGAGGAAGTAAGAATGCAAGTAGGCAGATGAAGACCAGCTGAAAAAGAGATGATGGTCACCTGGATAAAGGCAGCTGGGGTGGGGATGCCTGTGGCTTGGGAACTGATTCCCTGGGATTGGGTGTGAGGGGAGACAGCAGTCAGGAGGAGCTCAGGTCTGTGGTGCAGGTGACACGGGGCTCACAGGGGTGTGTGCAGAGGAAGAGAGGCGTTTTGGTCGTGGGGTGGTGGGTTGTTCAGGGAAATGATGAGTCCCCCATTTTCAGACATTTACACTACCCTGTATTTTTTCCCCCGTTATAATGAATCCTCTGAAAACATTTTTGTACATGTATTATTTCAGTGCCTTTAAATTGCATTAGTCGCTCCTTCAGATTAGAATCTATCTCCCCCATCTCTGCTTCTCACACTGCAGTGGTTCAATAAGTGTTTATCTCATAATATCCTTGGGATAAATTCCCAGGAAGAGCACTGCAGGATCAAAGAGGAAGACTTTGATAATTCTTACTATATACGGTCAGATTTTATCCAAAAAGATCAAGTATTTTTACTTCGTCAGCAATAATGCATGAGTATATCTCTTTTTCCTATAACCTTTTCAGATCTGGCCTTTGACTTTCATTTACTTGGTAGGTGTAAAATTCATTTCAAAATTTGTTGATGTTGAATATACAAATTTAATTTTCTATTTGTTTTATTTTGGGTGAAATAGCTGAATGTTTCCTTGAACCACTTATTTAATTATAATCTGATATTGTGCTCACATTTATATAAATTCATCTGTGTTATCAAGTCTCTAATTTTTGCTATGCATATTTTATCATTTTGTTGCTTTCACTGTTTTAGTTTTAAAAGGTTTTAAATTTTATATAAATACATTTTCCCATCTTTCCCTTTTCAATGTTCATTTCTTTTTAATTCTTTAAAATTAAAAAATTTTTTTTTTCTTTTTTGGCTGCATTGGGTCTTCGTTGCTGCGCATGGGCTTTCTCTAGTTGTGTCGAGCAGGGGCTACTCTTCATTGCTGTGCGTGGGCTTCTCATTGCGGTGGGTGGGCTTCTCATTGCGGTGGCTTCCCTTGTTGTGGAGCACGGGATCTAGGTGCGTGGGCTTCAGGAGTTGCAGCACGTGGGCTCAGTCCTTGTGGCTCATGGGCTGTAGAGCACAGGCTCAGTAGTTGTGGCACACGGGCTTAGTTGCTCCATGGCATGTGGGATCTTCCCAGACCAGGGATCGAACCCGTGTCCCCTGCATTGGCAGGCGGATTCTTAACCACTGCACCGCCAGGGAAGTCCCACAATGTTCATTTATTCAAAAAAAATTTCCCCTTTGTAGCTGGAACTGTGCTACTCCAAATCCATAATTCTTCAATTCACTGAGAGTTTGTTGAGGTATACACATTGTTAATGGTATGTGGTCTGAATCTTAGACTATTTTTTCTTTCATATTCTATCCTGTGGTTAATAATTTTCCTAGTTTTTACTCGATTTGTCTATATTTTATAGGTTTTTTATTGATATCTGCAAGAAATATTTCTGTAGGCTCATTTTTGCTATTTAATTTTATCATCTTAGATTTAAATTATCCTTGTGCTTAATCTTCCACTAAGGAAAATACATTTTATCATTACAGACAAGAGGCTAAAATAAAACTATCTCAGAAAGGGTGTACACCAGCACCATGCCAGGTGCTTTTTTACATGAAATCACTCTGAAGAGTAAGTAGCATCACACCTTTATGAGTGTAATATAATATAAACTCATATTATATTATAAGTAATATTACATCTCATTCCTTTAAAGATGAGGAAACTGGGGCTCAGAAGGGCTGACAATTTGCGCAGGATCATATAGCTAGTAAGCGGCTGAGAACCTAGTTAAATGCGTTATGGATGCCCTAGAATGTCACCAAAGTTAAACAGAATACAGATGAATTTTCCATAAAAAAGAAAGGGGATAAAAGACCCTCAAATATGTTAGAAAGATGAAAAACTGAAAGATGAGGTTGTGGGGTAGGACCTCCCTTCTCCTAAGCACCGCCCCCCCCCCCCCCACCC
>NW_006786377.1:2974854-2975173 GCF_000442215.2 Lipotes vexillifer
AAGCATGAGAGAGAGAAGAAAAGAGCAAGAACACAGGAGTGTTCTGTGTGAGCATATGCATTGGAGACAGTGCAGGTGGTGAAAGGCACGCGCTGCAGTGTCTGAAAGATCTGGTGTGAGTCCTGCTTCTGCCGCTTTCCAGCTGTGTGACTTCAGGCAAGTTCCAAAGCGTGTAATGGAACGTGGAATGAAGGCGGCAAGAATGAGCGAGAAGGGCTTCCCTGGTGGCACAGTGGTTGAGAGTCCGCCTGCCGATGCAGGGGACACGGGTTCGTGCCCCGGTCCGGGAAGATCCCACATGCCGCGGAGCGGCTGGGCC
>NW_006786377.1:2975240-2978530 GCF_000442215.2 Lipotes vexillifer
AGGGCCCCGGGACCCCAAAAAAAAAAAAAAAAAAAGAATGAGCGAGAAGAGCTGCCAGGAGCTGTTATCACAGGGTGGCACCAGGGAAATCACAAAGCACCTGCAAATCACTTGCCCCGCACTGCCTGCTGGCACATGATAAGCTCCCCAAATGGTGCCCGAGATTATTACACGTCTCAGCCAGGCCACGTCATCAACTCATACAAAAGTTTTTCGGGTTTACATTTTCAAACAGGAAACAGTTCCCAATTTGTGTGTACCTTTTCTAGGAAAGGTGTGAGGCGTAATCTGGCATCATGCAATTTGAAATACAAGTGAAACCCAGGTGCCATAAACAGCAGTTCTATAATAATCTGTAACAGGAACTTGTTTCTTTTCTTTTCTTTTCTTTTCTTTTTTTAAATTGAAGTGTAGTTGATTTACAATGTTATGTTAGTTTCAGGTGCACAGCAAAGTGATTCAGTTGTACATATATATATGCTTTTCCAGCTTCTTTTACATTATAGCTTATTACAAGATACTGAATATAGTTCCCTGTGCTATACAGTAGGTCCTTGTTGGTTATTTTACATATAGTAGTGTGTATATGTTAATCCCCAAACTCCTAATTTCTCCCTCCCCCACCCTTTCCCCTTTGGTAACCACAAGTTTGTTTTCTGCGTCTGTGGGTCTGTTTCTGTTTTGTAACAAGAGCTTGAGCCCAATCATCTCCCCACTCCTCATTTCGGTGGTTTTCATTCTCAGAGGAGCTTCTATACCTTGCTGGTAGCAAGCTGATGCTGGGGAAGTCAGGGGGAAGAGGGCTTGGCCTCTGAGGTCATTAGTTCTGTCATTGATATTAAGTAAAATAGCAGTTACTCAATTTCCTCAAGAGATGAGGACTTCTGCCTGAGTTTTCTGATCACTTCAGGGTTAACAATAAAAAACTCTTTTAAGTCTTGTTAATTTTTTTTCTAAGTTATACAGGTTCCCATTAATTAATTATATTAAATTAATATAATTTAACCTTTTCCTCTGATGATTCAGACTCTTGCTCTGCCTCTGGGTCAACTCCACAAGGCGTGTAGCGCCAGACTCTGGGAGGAGGGAATGGTTTAACAAGGACTGATCACGTGACATGGCTCTGAAGGTTTATCTTTTCTCCTTAAATAAATCCCTCATGTCTAACTAGTTTGTGTTTGTGGTGGGGAGGGAGGGTTTCTTCTAGAAACTGAGTTTAGAAAGAAAATAGTCCATTAAGGGCTTTGGCTTACCTAAATTTCACTCGAGTACAGGTGAATATATGCCTTAAACGAGAGTCTAGTGCCCTGAGAAGTGTTTTTGAATATATTTCAGCATCTGATAGCAAGCATTGGCTACAGACAGGCAGAAGAAAAGCAGCTTTGTCTAGCAGGCTCTTCTTCTAAACACTGACCAGGATGGGGGGCTGAGTTAGCCACAGCTCTGCAGAGGTCACAGATTACACAGAATGTTTACAAATAATGCAGTACTAGATAGATGTGCATATGCTTGAAGATAAAAGGATCTTTTAGTAGAATGGCCCTTACCTTCACAGTGGTTTTGGAACTTGTATCCATGATGATTTGCCCTTTTGAAGAGGATGCTAAAGCTTAATTTTCTATGGCAAAAGGACTGCAGACAAATGCCAAAATTCTATTCCCAGACCTAAATTATATAATCAGCAATACAGCACTCAAACTGCACATCAAATAGTCTCGCTTTCTGGCAGACTATGAAAAAAATCAGTTTCAGTGTTTGAAGTAGGCATCTGTTTATGTAATGCAAGCAACCATGACTGCCAAACACAATAATTAAATGCTTTAACAAGTGAGAAATCTTGCCAGAATATGTAATTTGAGGGGGAAAATAAGCAGAGAGTTGATATGTAGCAGAAAATGCTGCATTTTTTATTTCCTACTAGTTAGAAGCAGACACTCATACTGTGAGCCTACCTGCAGAAATATTAAAAGAGAAAGGAGGGCAGCAGAGGGGACCAGTTATCTTCCTTTTTATCCATCAATGTGCTCTTTCCTCCTACCTAAACTAAAAACATGAGGAGCTGTCACCCCCCTTTCACTATAATCTTACCTATGTGGAAATGAAATTAAACATCTACAAAGAAACAATAAATAATCCTAGTTTTCTCTTTTCATTCTTTGAATCATCAACTAAAAATGTAGTCACTTTGGGCTGTGCCTCTATTTCTCTTTTGGAGAGGGTAGACTATGATTTCCTGAGTCCATGATATGGAAGTGCTTTTGTGTCATTTACTTCTGTTAAAAAAAAAAAGGAGTGGTACACCTACTCATCTTTAAAAATTTCTTCTAATTCTAAAGTCTTTGATACGATTTCTATCATAACATCAAAGGAAAAACATCATAGTACGGTAACAAATAGCTGAAGATACTGTGCATCAATGCTTTAATAGTACTTAAAATAATAATTGAAAACATTCCTTGATATGTCTTATACATTATAATTAACTTAATGTATGTATATTATATGTTTACTGTGTACATTTACTACATATATTTATATATTAAATAGTTTATACGAATTATATTACACGTGTGTCAAAGCAATAATGACTTAAAATTTTCTGTATTCTCTTTTCACCTCAAGGTTAGTATTTGTGAAATACAGCCTTAATTTAAAATAGGCTAATAATTAAAATGAGTGACTAATTAGATCTTTTCAAAGAATTCAACTTCTAAGACGATTGTAAAATCATCCTTAATTGTGATGTTCACTCATCTCCACGAACAAGCAATATAAATGTCTGCTGGTTTCCCCCAGGAACTTCAAGGAACAAAGGGGAAAGCAGAGGAGGCAGCAACAATTTCTAGAACTTGTATAGTACTACAGAGCACCTCGTGGCATTGATTTATTCATGTGGACAGCTCTGGAATCGGGCTCTAATTTTCTCCATGGTACAGAGAGAACCCAGGCAGAGACCATCCTTGCACCACTTATAAAAGGTGAGGCAGTGAAGAGAGGAAGACTTCTGGTCACATGCTTTTTTCCCATTATTTAAATAGTGGCTCCTCAATAACATCTTCTCATCTTTCATGTGCCCTAGAGGGTAATTTCTTTAATGTCAGGGATCCCGTTGGTGCAAAGGACCATTAGTTCCTGACTCGCCTATTGAAAAGCCCCCTAATTATTTACAATAGCCAAGATATGGGAAGAACCCAAGTGCTTATCAACAGATGATTGGTTTAAGAAGATGTGAGATATATATATATATATATATATATATATATATATATATATAAAATAAAATATTACTC
>NW_006786377.1:2978540-2986978 GCF_000442215.2 Lipotes vexillifer
CCACCAAAAAGAATGAAATATTGCCATTTGCAGCAACATGGACAGACCTAGAGAATATCATACTAAGTGAAGTAAGACAGAGACTATTATATTATATCACTTATATGTGGAAATATAATAGAAATATTATATGATATCACTTATATATGGAATCTAAAATATAATACAAATGAGTCTATATACAAAACAAAAACAGACTCACAGACATAGAAAATAATCAATAATCTTATGGTTACCAAAGGGGAAAGGGAGGGAGGGGGGGATAAATTAGGAGTATGGGATTAACAGATACAAACTACTACACCTAAAATAGATAAGCAACAAGGATTTACTATATAGTGCAGGGAACTATATTCAATACCTTGTAATAACCTATAATGGAAAATAATCTGAAAAAAATATATATAACTGAATCACTTTGCTGTATACCTGAAACATTGTAAATCAACTATACTGCAATTAAAAAAGAAAAAGAAAAAGCTCTTAACTGGTTACCCCCTTTCCACTCTTATCTGTAATTCATTCTTTACCCCAAAGAGCAAACCTTCAAAAAACTAAGCTGGATTACATCATTCCCCTGCTTAAAACCTGTAAGTATGTTCCCACTGCAGTTAGAATAAAAGTCAGACTCCTCAACATGGCCTGCAACCCCACGCACGATACAGCCCTCACCTGCCTCTCCAGCCCCGTCTCATTGCCCCACTCGTCATTGCTCACCAGCCTCTTACACATTCTGGCTTTCATTCATTCACTCATTCTCTCATTTTTGTCCCAACTTCAGGATCAGCCTTCGTGCCAATGAAAACCCACTCTCTTAAGCGTCCCTTGTTCTCTTCATTCATAGCATTCACCGCAATGTGTAATTATACACCTAACGATGGTCTTTACAATGATCTTTCAGCTCCACTAGCTCCAGGCTTCCTGCAGGTACTTCCAAGGTAACCACTGTATCCTCAGCACCCACTACAGTGTCTGGCATATGGAGCCCGTCCTTAAGTGCTGGCTGCGTAGAAGCCTGAGCAAGTGAGGCGTGGAGGACTCCTGACTTGACAAATTCCTCAGCGGTCTTCGGCTTTGGTTCCTTCTTACCCATAATGGCTCTGCCCTTTTTTCTTTAAAGGAGCATGCTTTAGGATGGGGAAGATGCAGCAACATAGGAGCTGTAACATTATGCCATTTGCCTTGGCCAAATGGACGACTCTTGGGGGTCAACAATAAAAAGGCCACTTAGCTATGAATGCTGTGTGATCCAGGATTTCCCCAACAATCCTAGGATAATTAGGGAACCCAAAAGTTTGCTGAATGAACCCAAAAATGTGAAAACATTTTTTATAATCCTTAGGTCTAGGGATGACAGGTTGAGCAACTCCAGGGGGCCCCATTCCCGGTGGAGTGTGTGGAGCTGGTCTGTGTAGCTGTAGGTGGTGGCCCTGCTCAGTTCCTTAATGTTGCCTCTCTGGACTATTCTTCCAGCTTTAATGTATATATATACATATACATATACATATATATATATATGTATATGTATATTATATATATATATATATATGTATATATATATATATATATTTTTTTTATTTTGCAGTACATGGGCCTCTCACTGTTGTGGCCTCTGGGCCCAGCCTCTCCGCGGCATGTGGGATCTTCCCAGACCGGGGCACGAACCCGCATCCCCTGCATCGGCAGGCGGACTCTCAACCACTGCGCCACCAGGGAAGCCCTATTCTTCCAGCTTTATGCTTTGCTCCTGGGTTTATTCTTTGTTAAAAACCTAATATTTATCTTACGCAAGTCTTTAAAAATATGACTAAATGGATCATATTCCTTATAAAGTTAAAGAAATAAAAGTCAATGAGAGGCTATGAAAAGTGAAGCTACTTAAGTCAATCTTTTTAGTAGAAGAACACCACCAACATTACTGATTTTTGAAAAATGATTCCTCATTGCTTATTTACTTTGAAAATATAAGCACATGTGAAAATATTATATAAATTTTTTTCTTGATGGTTTTTCTTGATACTCCTATTAAAATCCATGGGGTTTATAAAGAAAAATAAACATCTATTTCATTGAAGGAGCAGAGATAAAAATTAATAAAGCCACGTCTTTCCTTCAATACAAAAATCCCTTAGTAATCTCAGGAATGGCTTCAAAAGGAAATTAGAAATACATTTCAAGGTCAAAATCTGGGTTAGCGTTATGTCAACATGGAGAACACCCTTGGTAAGAACCTGACTGAGTGTAAGAACCATTCTTTACAATTGCTGCTGCCAAAGGATCTAAATGAATAGTTCAAGTCACTCTGACATCAAGTCAAGTATTGAAAGTAATTTAGGTAAAAATTTCCCCCAAAGAACATCTCATGATTTTCCATGTTAGCTAAAGAGTTAATTCTCCCCTTAGAGTGAAGCCTTGTGGATTCTAGCAGAAGTAATTACAAGGGAGTCAGGCATCAAAGTAGGTCAGAGAATGCCCTCTGTAGGAACACACATACCATCTCAGATGCCTCTTCAGCCCTCACCTGCCCAGGCCAAAGTCATATTTTCTTCCTCTTTGCTCCTACTCATTTTGTACAATACAGACACATCCCAGGTCTCTACAATTATGAGCCTTGCGGATGCCCGTCCGCCTCTACGTGAGGGCTAGTTCTAAGTCAGGGACCTCCCTTTGTCTCTCTTGAATCCACAGTGTAGCCGTGCAAATGTTTGACTTAGAAAAAAGAACGTCGTACTTGCGGTGATCTTATTTTAGCGATCCGACAATACTAGGTGGGGGAGGAACAGAGAAGCCCTGAGAAGAAGGCTTAAGTTAAAATGTTTAAAAGTAAATTAGGATCAACAATTGCTTTGAGTCATCACTGCCATAAAGTAAAAAGATTACTGCCAGATGCATAAAATATATCGGTCACAATAACTTGGCTCTCATTTTACTTACATTTAAGGTCAATTAAGACATTATGCTTTGCGTTACTTTGTACAGAATAGGAGGACTGGAGAAACTATGGATTTTGTAGCATCAGAAGACTAAAACAGTTTTCCAGAAATGAATCAAAATTTAAGTAAATGAAAGAAACACAAGGCTTTAAACCTCTACTGCACTCTTCCCCCAAAATAACCAACATATTTTCAGGATGACATATAAAGCATTCTGATTTTAAAGTCCTTTGTCCAAGTGTTTCAGGTCAGACCTGATTGGGAACACTGCACCCCAGCTGACAAGAATGCTGAGCTCTCACTTGGTCATGAGAGCCAGCAAGACTCCATGGAAACCAGTGAGTCCCAACAGATCAAAGAAGAGGTCAGCACTCAACAACTGCCTCCAACAATCCCCAAATAGAAACTATGCTCAATACAGGTACAATTGCTCAAATGGACCATTAAATTTTATTGCAGAAGAACTCAAAATATCACCCCCCAAAACCCAGAAACTTATAAAGGGAACTTTTGGCTCTCAGAGAAAATCATAATTTCTTCTTTGGAACTCGACTACTGGGAGTTGAAAAATATTTGAGGGAGCCGTAAAGAACCAAATCATTTTGCACTTTGTCTAGAAGGTGTTCTGGTGTTTAATGCTCCCATGATAATTTTTTATTTTGTTCTCAGAAAAGTTACAGGAAGGGCAGCCAATGCTTTACGTCCTTTCTTGGCAGGTACAGATAGCAGTGAGGTGGACATTCAGTCCTTGCAGAAGCACCAGGACACAGCGGTACATGGGCACAGGGAGCCTTCCCCGATGCATAGAAAAACTCTCACACCTGACAACAGCCAGCTGAAAAAAACAGCAAGTACGCTTTTAGAATCCATCTTCCCTTTCATATTCCTGGAAGGACCTATTTGTATACAAGTAGTTTTTTTTTTTTTTTTTTTTTTTCTTTGGTACGTGGGCCTCTCATTGTTGTGGCCTCTCCCGTTGCAGAGCACAGGCTCCGGACGCGCAGGCTCAACAGCCATGGTTCATGGGCCCAACCACTCCGTGGCATGTGGGATCTTCCCGAACCGGGGCACGAACCCGTGTCCTCTGCATCGGCAGGTGGACTCCCAACCACTGCGCCACCAGGGAAGCCCTGTATACAAGTATTTTAGCCACTCTTGTATACAAGTCAATCTTCATATACTTCTGCTCTTTATGTCTCTTTAGACACACATCTCAAAAATAGACAAGAGGTCTTAAAACCTTTTAATATCTGCTGATTGAGAAATCTTTTCAAGGGACAGGTAGCACTCGACAACAATACATAGTATTTTTACTTGTTATTGTTGGTGGATTTAATATCACCTTGAGCTCTAAAGGAGGGTCAATTCTGCTTCTCACCACTTCCTATCTTTCCATACATGTGAATCCTATCTTTCCATACATCTGAATTTGGTTTCTCTAAACGTTCCCAAGCAGCATACGCTCCTTACACAAAAGAAAACAATGTGATCTTAGGGTTGTTTTAATGCAGGAAAATATTTCTGTTTGAGTTAATAAAACATATTGTTTAGACACATCTGTTGCAAATAGGAAAAACTAGACTGCTATGAACAAGGAAAATGAATGATACTCTGGGAGGTTGTCGCTGGAAACTCTGCTTCAAACTACTCTTTCCCAAGATACTTTATGTGTGTTACAAGAAGTCTGCTCTGCCCAAACCCCATTTTAGTGCCACAGTAAGACAACATATTGCTGTCTCTTATAAGTTTGCTGAAAACATGAAGACTTGACTGAACAGATAATAGAAACAAGTAGCCTTCTTAGGCTTCAAAGACTAGGTATCCATAAAGTCGATGGGTGGAATCCTTTTCAAAAGTCATGTCTACAGCCATTCAAGATTTTGAAAGTCTGATGTTGGGATGCTAGAAACTTGAAATCTTAGTAGTTAGGTGACCAAAGGTGATACAAACTCAGCCCTAATATATGTTTAAACAGGCCCAATTTTCATTGTAAGATTTGAATGGTTGGCATTCCCAGTTCTAAACAGACTAATATAGCAAATCAATTGTTAAAAGTCCATCTTTCTTATTGCTCACCAGTTTAAAACAATATGTGTGTGTGTGGATCTATATACATACTCCCTTTGTGGAAAAACTAAAGAATTTTATAAATGCAGTTGGTATACTGGGCTAGAAGACAAGACACCTTGATTGTAGTTCAGTCTCTGGCACAAACTTGCCACGCAAATTTGGTGGTGACACCAACTTTCTCTGTGCCTCAGTTTCCTCATAAGCAACATGAGGTATTTAGGACTAGATCTTTTTGGTGTCTAAAATTAACACCTAGGTATGGCTGAGGTGAGCACAGAGAGGGGTGGAGACACTAGGCTTACTGGTTATCTGGAGGGTAGAATTCTACCCCAAGCAGAGCAGAAGGGCATTTCCTGAATGGGCAAGATGACAAACAGATGTTAGGTCAGCAGCGAATGGACCAACAGAGCAGAGGGGGTATGGGATGGAGAACTATCACGAGATTCTGCTGGACAGAGCCAGACAAAAGAAGCCCTTGAAGGGGAAAGCCAGTGTTATCCTGTGGTGACCTCAGCTTGTTGAGAGGAAGGCCAAGTTTACCCTTGTTCTTAAACTTTTTACTCTTGGCAATATTCCAATCTGAATATATTGCCTTACTTTAGACAACTACAACTCTATCAGACTGCAGAAAGTGGAACATCTGGCCCTCTTAATACATTGTCCACATTATATGTCTGCATTATATTTATATAACTTGCCTCTTTTATCCAGAGTGCTGCCAGGGTGGAAGGAGGACTCATTTTCCTGTAGATACAGCATTATAAAGGATAAATAGGTAACAAAATTGCCTACATTGATCTATGTAACTTGGATGCTAAATACCACAAGAAGCCTGTCCTCCTGGTTATAACGTAACCCCACCCAGCTGTCCAAGGCAGAAGCCTGGAAGCCACCCTTCAATTATTGGACTACTTTCCTCAGGCCCTGTATCTATAGTTTATGTCTGAGTTCTAAAGATAGAGGAATAAAGAGCAGAAAGTATTTTTTAACAGAGTAACTTTCACTTAAAACTCCATCAGGTATTTAGAAGCATCTGCCCCAGTTCTGCACAGAATATACTATGACTCTGGCACATGCTCCAAAGAGCAAAGCACCAATTGGCCTCGGGTGGGCTCTGTGCGTGAGTGATTCTGGATGGTATTGTTGGCTGGATTTCAGGCACTTCCAGTCATGGAGAGCTCAGCAACTTAGATCAGAAGATGAAGACAAGACCACAGCTGTTCATAATATGAGATGTGCTCCCCTCCCTCCAAGGTGCCAAGAAATAACTTGAGGAACTTTGCAGAAGTGCGGTCTGCAATAGTATGTAGGGATAAGAGCCAGGGATGGAAAGATTATACTCAGAACTATGTTTTATTTAGAAATAAAACTGCAACAATTAAGTATAATTGCCTCAATTTCATGGGCATTTTCGGTTGCTTACCCAGCATCTACTTTCCACTTCTCCCTTCACAACAGCTCGTTTTGCTGGGGCATCCTCCCCCTTGTCCCTCCTACTCACAGTCACATCCTATTTTCTCTAAATGGTTCATTTGGGAACCACATTCTCCTGAATCAAGATACCATATTACTTAACCCATTTACTGAGCAACTGCTCAGTATACAAGAGGGAGCAAAACTAAATAATTTGCCTTTTAGGCTAAAACCTGGTGGTGGGGAGAGATAATGAACCTTCTTTCTATATATAAATACAAACATTTGACGTTTAAATTGGTGCTCCCAAAGCATAGATGATTTGTTTAATTGTAAGTCCGAATGAACTTCCAAGGAGTAGTTGGAAATAATTAGAAGAAAAAGTTTTCTTGGACGTCTTTCAAGACATTCAGAAGAACGATCATGGAGGAAGAAAAATAAATTTAAGTGTTCAATATCTCACGGCAGGTTAGCCGGTCATGTCAACGAACCTCTTACCATCTGGTTTTTGTATTCTAAAGTGACCCCATAAGCATTATACTTATTTTCATAAGTGTTTAAAATTTCTCAGATAGGAAAGCTCATGTTCATAAAAATCATAAATGTGGAAAACTTAGAAATTTTATTTTGTGTCTAAGAGACACACAGTTGAGACTGGTCTCTAGATATACAAAGAGGTACAACGGTTCACTGAGTTCCAAAGGCAAAAAACCCTACATCCCCCATGAGAATCCAGCATTTTACTCTTTGCTTCTCAGGCTCACCCAACTCTACACATAGAGGCAGAACCAATTTAAAAATGGAGCACATTCCAAAAGACTCCTGGTTAATGGTTGTTTATTTCTACAGGAAAATGTGTTCCAGGTTCTATTGGTATAGAGGGTTCCCAGCTGCTTTGCCTGTAAAAGTTTTTTAACCCATAATGATTCTCAAATGTGGGATCTAACCATAGGTTATCAGTGTTTCTATGGAAGAATATGTCTCAGAGACCAGGGGGTAACCCTGATGGGGAAGATGGCGACTTGAAAGGCAAAGATTTCCTTACCCTCCCCCTTCATCTCTCCATCAACCTACTATTACCATAACCAGCCAATTCTCACTTTGGGATTTATGAGGGAGGAGGGCTATCATGATCTGCATGTTCCTCCTTTCTACAGCCCACTCTTCTTTTTTTTTTTTTTGTTTTGGCCGCACCCTGCGGCACGCAAGACCTTAGTTCCCTGACCAAGGATTGAACCTGCGCTCCCTGCAGTGGAAGCGCGGAGCCTTAACCACTGGACCGCCAGGGAAGTCCCTGGCTCACACTTCTGAATTACTTACTCCTCCCTCCTCTCCCTAAGAGGTCCACACAGGGCATCATTCTTACATTCTCCTCATTCTCCCCTCAGGATACCAGGCCCCATCTTACTATTCATTTCAAAGCATTCTCCCTAAACTCTTGCACAAAGTAACCAAGAATGCCTGGGTATTAGAGTTTCAAAATTCAAACTGGCATAAATTATAAATATATCAAACTTGAAAGTGCTATATAATTGTAATGTGCTTCTATTATTGCTTTGATATGTTGCTGAAGCTCTCCTGAATCATTCTTATACACGATTACTCACGTCTGTATGACTTACAGTTTTATAGCTAATATGTGTCTCTCTAAACTCTGATATCAAGACACATGGCCTCATAAAAATGTTTATGCCACATTTTCTAGTTGTGAGAAGTTCTACAGATATTGGAATCGCAATTGTTATATGAACAGTGGGGAAGAATATTAGTATTGGCAACCGGCCACCAAAATGGCCTGAACAGCTTTCCAGGTACAGTATGGGTTAAACAGGCTCTGTTTGCCAGAGGACTTCCCACACATAGCTTTATATCTAATGAGGAAAAAACACACTCCAAAATATTTTTCAAATGAACTTTTGGAAAACAACCCTGGCTTAAATTGAAGATTGCCTGCGTGTAACATATGCTGTATATACACATGGTTTTACTGACGGAACCCTTATTAGGTCGCAGTCTTTCCCT
>NW_006786377.1:2987803-3005708 GCF_000442215.2 Lipotes vexillifer
TTCCCTACAGAATCCTTGTCTTGAATGTTCAAATATTCTTGAAAATTTTTGAAGTTTTGAAACTTTTCTTTGGAAAGTTCCTTTTGCTAAGAGAGAGGTCTTCCCAGATCCCAGTGGTGGTGCGTGCTGAGTGAGCCGGCACCTCTACACCTTCTGGGGTTTTATCTAGCATTGCCTCCTGGACGGACAAGGGAGAGGAGGGCACAGAGCAGAGAATTAATGCACCGAGCCGGGTGTTCCACAGCTGGGGGATGTGGTTCGCAGCTCTTCACCCCATCACCTTGACCCCAGGAAGGAAGAAGACCATTGCCCTGGGAAGGGTTCTTCCAAAGGCTCTCACGCAGTTCAATTTCACAACTTTAAGCCTGAAGACAAAGGAGACTTTTTTTTCTTAAGTAAATATTTTAACAAATAACTTCTCCATATAGGCAAAATATTGCCAAAATTACTAATCTGCATTTTGTTTAGAAATAGACTTTGCAAATGCATTTAAATGTGAATTTAGGATGGAACACACACCTTGGCAGGTGAAACTTGGCTACAACGTGTTTCAAATGATTATTTTGCCAATACTTATATTGTTGAAAGAGAGGGTCCCCAAACCTCCAGTTAAAATGATAAAGTATGGAGTTTTCAAAGCTGGCTCTGAATATGGGGTGATTAAATAAAGCTAAAAGACCCATCATTACAACTTATATCTACCTATAATTCTTAATGGTAATTCTTTATTTGTCATTAACTGTTTTCAGTAAATTGACTTATACTTCCCTGTTATTTTTATCATTAATTTAAAACACAGTTCCTTAAGACTAAACTGTATTTTATTAAAAAAAAACTATATATATAAACATATAAATGTAGACAGAGCAGAATAATAATGCATCCTTTCATCTACCTTCCACAATGATCAACTGATAGCCAATCTTGTTTCATAACTTTCCCCACTCAATCTCATTCCACTCACAGATTACTTTTTAGCCAATTTTATTTAAGTACAATTTGTATACAATAAAATCCACCATTTTAGCTGTGCATTTCTGTGAATTTTGACAAGGCATACAATTTTGTAACCTCCTTTACTGTCAAGTTATCAAGATATAGAATTTTCCCATCACACCAAAGAGTTCCCATGTTCCCTTTCATAGTCAATTCCCTATCCTTAGCCCCATCCCATGGTAATGCTGTTCTCTATCCCTGTAGTTTTGCCTTTGTGACAATGTAATATAAATATAATCATACAATATATAGTCTGTATATGAATCTGGCTTCTTTCACTTAGTCTAGTGCCTTTGAGATTCATGTATGTTGCCAAAAATACCTGTATTTCGTTGCTTTCTATTGCTGAGCACTGTTCCATTAAGTAAATGTAGCAGTTTGTTTATCCTTTCACCAGCTGATGAATATTTGTTTTCTTTTGTTTTTCCCACTTTTTTGGCAATTGTTAATAAATATATCTACTCTAAACGTCCACATACAGGTTTTTGTATGGATTTATATCTTCATTTCACTTGAGTAAATATCTGAGAGATTGATGAGTTGTATGGTAGTTTATATTAAACTTAATAAGAAACTACTAAAGTGTTTTCCAAAATGGCTGAACCATTTTGCATTTTCACCAGCAGTGTACAACGCCCTGTATCCACACCAGCATTCAAATAACTGGGATCTAATTGTGATTTGAATAAGAATTTCCCTAATAAATGATGATGTTGATCATCTTTCATATGCTTATTTGTCAACTGTATCTTATTTTTAGTCAAGTATCTGTTCAAATCTTTTATTAATTTTAAATGATGTTTTGTTATTATTGTGTTTTTAGAGTTCTTTATCTATTTTTATCATATATGTATATTATATTTTCTCCCAGCCTGTGAATTATCTTGTTTGTTTTCTTCTGTGTCTTTCAAATAAAGAGATTTTTTAAATTAAAAAAATAATAATAAAATAAAAATAGAAGACCCATCATGAACAAAACAGTCCCTTCATTTTAAAAGTGCCACCACATTTTTATCTCCAAACGATCTCTTCTCTGACTCTTCCTCAGGCTTATTCTTTATAGCAACATCCTCCCCACCAGACTGTCCCAGCGGAAAACCTGGCCAGGAGGGGAGGGGAGAAAAAGTTACCTGGACTGAAGAGGCAAAGAAGAAAAATGAAAATCTGCCCAAGAAAAAAATTTAGGCCTAGAAAATAATAGTTATGAAGACAATTAGAATATTTCCTATCTTGGAGGTACTCCAAGAAAATAAAACATGAGTGTATATACAGCCATGTTTTAAGATTGCCCAGGGCTTAAAAGGCAGTTTTGTGAGAAATACTGGATAGTAAGATTTCTTGGAGTTTCAAAGTTTACTTTGCAATATTCTTCACATTCAGAACTACGAACACAGAAAATTTGGGCTAATCATGCTACATGAAGACATTTACCTGGGAACCCTCTGTACTTAAAACCAACACGCAGGCTATTGATTCCATCTGAATATATGTGAACCTTCATAATTTTGAATCCAAAGAGTTTGTGAATAGTTAGTTACATATCAGGCACCAGGCTATAGATCATATGCATAAGACCTAGTCCTGCCTTTGAACTGTTTTAGTCCATTAGAGCAGGAATTAACAACACTCAAGAAGGATTTTTAAGACCACAAAGCAGTGTCAAGAGGCACTACATGATTAAAATTGCTAAATGAATTGTTCTGAAGCTAACTTATATACGAGGAAGCAGATAGAATCAGGCTGGAGTCATTTATGAAGGAGGAGGAACCTGAACTGAGTTTAAGAGGATAGATAAGGTCTCTATAATAGTATTACTGCGATTACCCTCCAGCTCCATTTGAGAGCCTGCCAGGCTCTCACCACAGCTGGCATTGTACATGCACTCTCTGGACCCACAGCTAGACTGTAGTGAGTTTATCGTCATGATTTTATAGCTGAGGATAGCAAAAAACGTGCCTGAGGCCTCCCAGGAAGGAGATGAGCCGCCCAGGTCCAACTGACCCCAGAACCCACGGTGTTTCCCTCATGACAACTCCAAGGAGTGGAGACAGTTCTGGGTGGCAAAAAATAGACTTTTCTAGAACAGCTGACTTCAAGATGAAAAGCAAAAATAGGTCAGAGCTTATGGAGCAAGCAACAGTGTATCCCTGTGAATTTTAGACTAGACACCTGACATAATTAACCCAGCCCTGTGGGTGGACCAAGCTGGTGGACAGCATGAACTGGAGGTTCACGAATTTGGAAAGACCAGAGAAAGAGAATCTGGTTCTTCTGCCCCGATGTGGTACCACGGAGGTACGTGGCATGGCTGAGCTGCAGGCGGTATCCCACATTCCAGGGCAGCAGAGAAGACGGTGGACTTGGACTTGGAGTTGTACTTGGGTATTTATAACTCATCCTGTTTCTTAAAACTACTGGTTGTGAGACTTCAGGCAATGACTTAAATTTCTGAGAATTTCAGTCTCCTAACCTTGAAGCCCAATTCATGATGATAACTGCACGAAGCTAAAAGGATGAAATAAGAAAAAGCATACAATGTGTAGCATGTGGCAAACATTCAGATATTCACTTTTCCCTTCTCTGAAGTCTGTGGAAATGGAAAAGAAGGGCTGAGACAGATAGGGAAGTAAATTTAGGGAGATCTAGTGACAAATTAGGTATCAGGGGTGGAGGCGGGGGGTGGGGAAGGAAGGGAGAGAGATGTCAAATATGCCATTGAAGTGATAAGCCTGCACAAAAATATCTTCATTTTCCTCAAATAGGAGTTAAAAGGTAGTTTTAGGAATAAGTGGCCTTAGAGGTGAGGGGAGATCCCCAACTGAAAACACTCAGAAAAGAGTTAGAAATGAGACGGAGAGCTTAGAAACAAAAGGGAGACCAGAAAAAAAAGGATTTGGTGATTATTTGCCTAAGAGCCTGGTTGCTATAATATTCCATTTATGAGGACTTGTGAAATTGCTAAACTCTGTTTTTCTTTGAATGACTATGCTTTAGAAATCAAAGGAATATATATGAAGTTACAACATTTTAAGAAATCCAATCCCACATTTTTTAAGACAAAGAATATTAAAAGAAAATACTCTACTTAATACAGGACTTAAGATCAATTGCAACTCCCGTCTTTCAATTTAAAACACAATGATTGCTTTAATACCTGACTTAACTCTAGAAAGCCTTTATCACAAATGTAATCTGCCTCCAGAACAGGCTTTCCTTATGGCATAGAAAAGTCATGATGGTGTAAGGCAATAAAACACAGATTTTAAAATTATGCATACCTTGGAAAATGCAGTTGAAACAGCAATAGTTGGGATCTGAAATGAGACAGGAAGCAAGGGGCCAAGACAGAGGCGGAGGGGATGTCGGCTTTATTCAGTCAGCATGAATACAGGCCTTGCTTACCTACCTAAAGCTATGGTGGATAATTCTGCTGTACGGACTTCCTAAGCTTTTGGTGAATCTGGTCCAGTGCTTCGACAAGTTTCTCCAATATTACAACTAACTGTCTGTTCCAGACACTAGATTCATTATCTACAGCTGCCAAAAGCAGATCTGGTACCACTGGACTCATCTGGTTCTTCTGACATTTTAAGTGATGGCCTTTCCGGGCCTATTAGATGGTCCATTTGCAAGCCCTGGGCAGGTCTATCCAAGGTTCATCAGATGAGTGAGCGGCAGATGTTAAAAACATGAGACCTTCAAAAATCCTCTGCGAGCCCATACTTCATGGGGATTGGATATTCTATCCGGTTTCCAAAACACAACAGTTATCTTGCACCTAGCTACATAACAAGTGAATAACTTATTAACCTCTGTGTATCTAAAGTACAGCTTTGAAATATACAAAGGAAAAACTGATAGAACTAAAAGAAAAAATTAACAATCCACTCAACACAATTAAGTTCCAAAACAGCTCCCTCAGAAAATGACAGGTCAAATAGAGCAAAAGTTAAGTAAGGATACTGATAATTTGAATAACAGTTAAATGATTTTGATTTAATTGATAACTTTGTACCCAACAGAAAATAAGCATTATTTTCAAGACATGGGACATTCACAAGTGAATAATTTATATGGGAAGCACATCTCTTTGGATCATATTTCTAGGTCTTTTGGTACTCTAAATTTCTGTTACCACTTTTTTTTTTTTTTTAATCACATATTGCTTCACAGAAAGGTTACTTGTTAGATGTGTTTTACCTTCTCTGACGTACTTTACAACCTTTCCAAGGACAGAAGCCTTGTTTTCTTGTCTTTGCATCCCTCACAATACTTGGTGCTTTACACAAAGTAGACATTCCTCTATAAAATGATCATCCTGAAACAGATCACTTTTCATGATGTATCAATAACAACCTATTCTAAATAATTTTATGCTACCTCTTTCCAATAAGGAGTCCCTCAGAATCTGTCAAATGTTATTAAGTTGGAGGCAGTTTAATAGCAAAAGGTTTAAGGAAACTTTCTTCCACAGTAGAATTTCAGAACACTGAAAGTCACCCTTTGCTGATCCCTGATCCCTTTGCCAGTGGCTTAGACGAATGCTTCAAGATGCTTCACAAGCTGTATGCATGGAACATACAGGTCAGTCTGAGAGGAGAGCAAAATGGGAGGGAATCCCTCACCATCAAACTCAGGGCTGGCTCCATTACTGGTTATCCAGATGGAGCTCTTGGAGTCACTGTATAGAGTTTTATCCTCCAAATGTTCTCTTTGGTTCCTCCTACCGAGACACGTCACAATTATGGCTTCAATTCGTCTATATTTCTTCCCATATCTGTGTGTGTGCTGGTCACTTCCTCTTTCCATACTACATTGGCATTTACCAAGCCATCTTCCACAGAACAGCACAGTAATAGGTCAAAAAACTAGCAGGTGGGGAAGGGGGCTTTGGGGAGGGAGGAGGAATTCCATTTCAGTAAGTCTGAGAACCTTGCCTGTAACACTTCCTTGTTGAAGACGTACAGTTCAGGGCAGCATAGTAAAGGCTCTGCAGAAAAAGTAATCATTAACCTTGCTTAAATCCCAAACTTATTTGACCATGAAGCCCCCCTCCGCATCCTTGTTTTTGACAGAAACCTATTACCATAATTCCACAAAATTGAGAGCATACTGTCCTGAGAATTCTCTTATGCTCAATGCCAGGAACGGGAACTACTTCCTTATTCCAAAGGTCATCCCTTCATGAGAAAACAAGTACCTTTTTTTTTTTTTTTTAAACTTATGTCCTTTTTCTCTCAAAAATGGTTGGGGACTTCCCCTCATACCTTTGCCAGATACAGTGAAGGATCTACATTGAAGAAATCTTCCTCCTTCACCCCTCCTCCCCACCAAACGGTGTCTAGTCTCTATACCAGCTTAAGGTATGCAAACTTCCAGAAGATATTAAAAAAAATTTTTTTAATTTTAATTGTGGTAAAATACATATAAAATGTATCATCCTAACCATTTTTAAGCGTACAGTTCCACAGTGTTAAGTACATTCACACTGTTATGCAGCACATCTCTGGAACTCTTTAAAAGGAGATTTTTTTTTTTTTTAAGGTACGCGGGCCTGTCACTGTTGTGGCCTCTCCCGTTGCGGAGCACAGGCTCCGGACGCGCAGGCTCAGCGGCCATGGCTCACGGGCCCAGCCGCTCCACGGCATGTGGGATCTTCCCGGACCGGGGCACGAACCCGTGTTCCCTGCATCGGCAGGAGGACTCTGAACCACTGCGCCACCCGGGAAGCCCAAAAGGAGATATTTTTTTTTTTTTTTTTAAGGAACGCGGGCCTGTCACTGTTGTGGCCTCTCCCGTTGCGGAGCACAGGCTCCGGACGCGCAGGCTCAGCGGCCATGGCTCACGGGCCCAGCCGCTCCACGGCATGTGGGATCTTCCCGGACCGGGGCACGAACCCGTGTTCCCTGCATCGGCAGGAGGACTCTGAACCACTGCGCCACCCGGGAAGCCCAAAAGGAGATATTTTTTTTTTTTTTTTTAAGGAACGCGGGCCTGTCACTGTTGTGGCCTCTCCCGTTGCGGAGCACAGGCTCCGGACGCGCAGGCTCAGCGGCCATGGCTCACGGGCCCAGCCGCTCCACGGCATGTGGGATCTTCCCGGACCGGGGCACGAACCCGTGTTCCCTGCATCGGCAGGAGGACTCTGAACCACTGCGCCACCCGGGAAGCCCAAAAGGAGATATTTTTTTTTTTTTTTTTAAGGAACGCGGGCCTGTCACTGTTGTGGCCTCTCCCGTTGCGGAGCACAGGCTCCGGACGCGCAGGCTCAGCGGCCATGGCTCACGGGCCCAGCCGCTCCACGGCATGTGGGATCTTCCCGGACCGGGGCACGAACCCGTGTTCCCTGCATCGGCAGGAGGACTCTGAACCACTGCGCCACCCGGGAAGCCCAAAAGGAGATATTTTTTTTTTTTTTTTTAAGGAACGCGGGCCTGTCACTGTTGTGGCCTCTCCCGTTGCGGAGCACAGGCTCCGGACGCGCAGGCTCAGCGGCCATGGCTCACGGGCCCAGCCGCTCCACGGCATGTGGGATCTTCCCGGACCGGGGCACGAACCCGTGTTCCCTGCATCGGCAGGAGGACTCTGAACCACTGCGCCACCCGGGAAGCCCAAAAGGAGATATTTTTTTTTTTTTTTTTAAGGAACGCGGGCCTGTCACTGTTGTGGCCTCTCCCGTTGCGGAGCACAGGCTCCGGACGCGCAGGCTCAGCGGCCATGGCTCACGGGCCCAGCCGCTCCACGGCATGTGGGATCTTCCTGGACCGGGGCACAAACCCGTATCCCCTGCATCGGCAGGCGGACTCTCAACCACTGCGCCACCAGGGAAGCCCAAGGAGATATTTTTTAATAGAGGAGAGGTGCCCATACTCAGAAAGCCAAATCTGTATGTCTTTCTGAACGTGTAATTTTGTGCTATATTTTTGTAACCACTATATTTGGTTATTATAACTTTTAATTTTCAATTATCCTTTAAAAATTATTTTCATGACACCTCCATGTTAAGAGATAATCAAGGGATTTTGCTATGGAAGAAAACTGATGGAAAGCATCTCAATGACTTTTTAAAGATCCCACTGCATTAAGTCCCTGTCCTCTAGCTTAGTGCCAAGAATTGCACCAGATGGGTATATTATTAGCAATGTCTAGCGCAATATAATTAGTTATTTATTCACAATGTCAATCATTTATGCTGTAACCACCGATAATTCTTCTATTAGCTGCCTTCCAATAAATCTATCAGCCTTAAGTAAAACACTTCCTGGAACACAGTGGCAAGGTCACTTACAGGATATGAAAAGGGCTGGGCAGTGTTGATTCCTCACGGAGCATCCTTCACTGCATTGTTTGTAAGTCTTAAGGGTAATAAGCCACAGTATTGCAACCCCACAAAGCCTTCAGCTTCAAGACTTTTGAGGTACCACAGAGCATGTGGGCCTCCTGCAATTGCTCATGAAAGGGCCGTGAGAGTCCTCAGCTAGGGATGAAAGATGCCAGAGTGATGTTTATTCCCTCCAGAGGAGAGTATGACCACATGGTAGGGATCAGAAAATGCTAGCAAGAACTGTAAAGGATGCCCCGAGCACCCCAGTGCCTGGTGTGTACCTTGGAACAGTTAAGTGGCATCTCTCAGATACTCGGGCAGCTCTAGGCTGTGTGCTCCTAAACTCCACCCCTGATACACTTTCCTCAAAGAACCGGGGCAGGTGAAACCCTGGACAAAAAGGCACCAAGAATAAAATGTATGGGAAAGTTTATTCAGGAAAAAAATATGTTTATATGAGTATAGGTACACACATATCTTTTTGGTGGTATTTCAAAGATGTAGTCTTTTTAAAAAATTATTTTATTAGTGTATAGTTGATTTACAATGCTGTGTTAACTTCTGCTGTACAGCAAAGTGATTCAGTTATTCATATGTATAAACATGCTTTTGCATATTCTTTTCCTTTATGGTTTACCTCAGGATATTGAATATAGTTCCCTGTGCTCAACAGCAGGACCTTGTTGTTTACCCATTCTATATGTAATAGTTTTCATCAAAGATGTAGTCTTGAAGCTGAATAACACAAACACACACACGCATGCACACACACACACACACACACACACACATCATACCAAGAGAAAATAATGCATTCTAATTCCTTTGGGGTCAAAAACTGAAAAATAGGCCTATACTCTGATTTTTCAAAAATTAGCTGGAGAGAGCGGCGCTTCTCTCTAGAATTCTCTTGTTTTCCTAGCTTAATTTGATCAACTGGTACCCAATGGCATCTATTGGCCTACTACCCTGGAGAGAACAGTTCTTATCTATAGTTTGTGGGTAACAAACTGGTAGAGTATTATTTTATACTGATGTACCATATACATTTTTGTGTACATGCCCAGATATTTGCTAGTCTGAGAACTAGAAGTTTTGCAGTTCACTTATATACCCCAAACGATTTCAGAACACTTCAGAAGTATAACATGATTTGGGGGGGGGGGTATCAATTTAATTATATGTATTTACATTTAAAATAAACAATTGTTTTAGAAATACAGGGGTACTTTTTCCTTTTGGAGGGCTAGGAAGAGGGAGCGTGGGGTGGCCTGGACCAGCCTGAGACCAGCATGGGGTGAGGGGAGTCTAGAGGGGCACCAAGGTGGAGAAGGCCATCAGAGTACCTTTTCTGTTGTTGTTTTAAGAAGTTCTAGAAGGGAATTCCCTGGCGGTCCAGTGGTTAGGACTCCAAGCTTCCACTGCGGGGGGCATGGGTTTGATCCCTGGTTGGGGCACTAAGATCCAATAAGCCTCACGGCACGGCGAAAAAAAAAAGTTCTAGAAAAGTAAAAATGCTCCTTCTAACCCAGCTATTTTTGTGAAAGGGTAAACTGAGTCTCGAGATGGAGGTTGACCACTGAAGGGTCACCCACCCCTCCAGGCACTGGAGATGTGGCCCTTCCAGTATCCGATCTCCACCGTTGTTACCTCAAACCAGAGGCCTGGAGCCCTAGTTCTAGGGAGGGGGAAACATGACTTTTCTAAAGAAGGAAATTAGCTCATTCATTCTTTCAGCAAACATTTGAGCTTCCCTTATGTCTGGCTTTTTCTAGGGTATATAGCAACAAGCAAAACATGCAAAGACCTGGCTCTGAGGGAGTTTATGTTTGAGTGGGTACCAATTTTGAAAAAGAAGTTCATCAGACATTCAACACACTTACTTTAAATGAACAAGTGACTTTTAGAAGATATTCTTATCTGGTCACTGCAGTTGAAGACTGACAAAGCTATTTTCTCCAACACTAGATCATGGCTTCAGAAACAAACAAAACCGGATCGGTCATGGTAATTGAAAATGTCATGTACTCAGTAACACAGATCAGCAACCACGGAAGATCTAAGAGCTAAAGTCCACATGCCCACAGCAGCAAGGAGCAGGGGTTGCCACTGTTCTCATGGAACACACACTTCTCAGGCAACAATGCTTGTCCAAAATGGGACCAAAGAATCCTGAGCTAGTTCCGCTTCCCCTTCCCTTATTTTGCGTATCATATTACAAAGCAAACAGAATATCAGTGGGTCTCTCAGGGGAGAAAATATTTATTTTATTCTAAGAAAACATCATGAATAACCACAGCTATCTAACCTAACAAGATGTCATTTCTTTCTTTGGAGACGAACCATGTATCTCTTTGGTGAGCAGACAAGTCTATGAACTCATTTCCAGAGAAGGTAATCATTTCTGAAAAAGAAATGATTATGCCACTTCAAAAAAAGAAAAAAAAAAGAAAAGCGTTCAAATGACTGAATCTGTCACATATATAGAGTGTGCCTGACTGCGATCCAGGTAGGGGCACATGATGATTTTCTTGGGCTCTGAGGCACTTTGGCCCCTTCCTCCATAAAAAAGAATATTAAAAATTATATTTTATGACTGCATTGGTATAAAGAAAAATATAATCCAGGCTGGGTTCGTTATTATATATTCACTATTTTTCTATTTATTTTGGGGGAAAGAATTAAAATTAAAACATTTTCATGGGCCACTAAAAGTATCATGGCCCCAGGCACTGTGTGTAATGGGTAAGTCAGCTCTGGACCTCAGACTCTTGATTTTTAAGCTACTCAGCATTCTAGACATACATTAGACAAAAGAACTTCTAGGACTTTCTTGCCAGTAATGAAGATCTGCGGTAAGAAAACCACTATTTTACCAGTTAACAAAATACCGATGAATTCTGAACTCCAACACAAGCAAAGACATCTTTACTCCATTAAAATACCATTTGTCTTTGTAATAACTTTGAATACCTCAACAAGAATAATGCAGTGTATCAAATATTCATAATTCCAATAAAGCATGATGATTTTGCTAGTTAAAGGCAGACTCCAACCCCTTGTTGCACTTATGCTTTAATGTTATTTTTATTTTACTGTTTGGTTTAAAAAAAAAGACCTGGTGTAGAATTGAAAGTATAAATGAGTAAAAGGATAATGCTGCGCTTACCAGGACTGAGTTTCTTCACATATTCCTTCCATTCTAGTAAGCATTTGATATGGAATTGAGTAATAATGTCAGTTTAACATTTCAAGTCTTGCCAAATAGCTTATGATGTGGTCAGAGTATGATAAATTAAAGGACTTAGGAAAGGAGAAACAGAATAAAATAACTGCCTAGACCTTAAAAAAAGGGTATATCTCCCTCCTTCCTTTCCCTCTTATTGTTCATTGTGGTTTTTCAAGTACTACCACCACAAAATTGCATTGAGATTTTAAATCTTAAAGAAAAAAGAGGAACTTAAAAAGAACAGGAAGAACATTTCTCACCAATGAAAAGCATTTAAAATATTACCCAAGAGACTGACTCATTAACAGTAGAGCGCCAACAGGAAGAAATGATTCCAATTTGGGTCACACTATGGTTTACTCTTCCTGACTCCATTTTTATTCCTCATGTATGTACTTTGAAATATGAATTTTCTTTTGTATTTCACCCTCTGGCTATAATATTTGTTATTCTGTCTTACAAAATAGTTTAAAAACAATATAAATTTGGCTCTTAGAGGGTACTTACACAAAAATACCTAACAAACCTAAATTACAAATTTATTAATCTTTTAGCATGTTTCATACTCAAGTGGTAAAAAAATGAAAACAGCTCACTTTTATGGTCGAAGCCTTTCCAGTGTCTTCACCCACCAACTGCTAACATCCGTCTCCACCTGTAGCAGAAACACAAAATATAAATTGCTTTTTACTTTTCCAGAATGATTTCAGTGGAACACGGATGAGAAATCTGGGCCAATTTTAAGGGGCAAAAGGAAGACTGGATGCAAAAAGACCATAATTTTCCTAGGAAAAAGTCACCTATGCCACTGGTCTATAATGGACCTATAGCAATAATCATAACAATTTAACTTAAAAAACAACTTACAGGGTGTGGTGTTAGAAAGTTACTGTCCAATCTTGATTTTCCCTTTCCCTTGAAATACTCAGAAAATCTAAAAAAGACTTGAACTTTCAATAGCGCTAAAAATTAAGTTCAATGACTTGCCAGGAGCCAAGAAGAATTTCCTTTACCAGGAAGAGAGATGAAACTCCAAGGAGCAGAAGGAGAATGGATGATTTCACTCAGTCTCAACCCTCGTATCCTTATCTCTGAAACGCAAGTCTTCCACAGGATGTGAACCGCCTTCTAAGGCCATGGCCACTCTATCCCTGAGCTCCTCTCTATGGCTGTAGCCAATAATTCCTCTCAGTTTCCATCTTCGCAAAGCACTTGGGGTGGGAAGGTAGAAGTTAATGGGAGTAATGCTTAGATGTGGTAAAATCTGGGGTTGTTTTTTTTCTGGTCACTATTTTTGAAAAGAAAGAACCACAGACATTATGTAGGAAAAACAAATGTGCCTAGATATGTATCAGATAGGTATCTTCACGAACAAAAGTTACTTGAAAATATTTCCAGTTGACTGAGGGATGAATCCAAATAAAAAGAGTGAAAAAGTAGTCACGTAGTAGCACGGCTGGTAAGCATTAAAAGCAGTAAATAGGGAATAAAGTACGCTAATTATTCTAAAACCAGTCCAAATAGTGTGCAAACTTCCAAATTTTTGGAAAAAATGTCTAATAAAAACATTACTATAGTAGTTAAGCTCATCTAAGTCTGAAATCCTGGATCATGTTATGAAAAATGGGGAAATGAGTGAGGATAGATGGTAAAAGCAAGTTAATTTCATTTTGGGTGGGGAGTAAGAAATGCAGTTTTACTTGTGACACTAGTAACTGTTTTTTTTTTTTTTTTTTGAAACTGGAGAGAACAGAGCAATAAACTGCATATTTAAACTTAAGTTCCAAAACAGCAGTAAAGGTAATATAGGAAAGGCAGAAAAAAATAAAAGCAGGAATTTTTGATTTCGATATTTAAAAAACAGTCACTGGTTCATTATAGAACGAAATGTCTCATAGACAGATTTCAGGCAAACCTAGTCTTAAAATCCAACATGAAACTCGAATTACTCGAAGAACATATCACAGATATGGAAGAGATGATAAACTTGAGAATGCCATATAAAAAGACCCTTGTGAATAAATCTGAACATCTCAATGGAAACAGTTTTCTAAGGTGGTATTTAATGATTAAAACTCAAAAGCTGAAAGGCTAAGAAATATGGTTCACTTCAAGGATTAGACAATTCCCAAACTGTATGAAAAGCTTTCAGGATATAAAACAAATGTGACACTTCAGTTTGTTTGGTGAAGCTTATCAGATAACCCAACTTGATAAGACACAGAGAAGGAAAAAAAAGTAAGAGGCTTATTTGACTTAGATAAACGAGATGGAAGAACATCAAATAAAGTGCTCAGAACTCTTGATTTCTAGTACATTAAAATAATGACACAACAATATAAACTGGGCTTATTCTATAAATATTATATAAATAAATCTCTTACGCTGTATCCATAGGTCAGATCAACACGTATTCATATTTGCAAAGATGACAATATAGCATGTGATAAACTCAGCACTTATACCTGATAACCTCTCAGTAATCTAGAAATAGAAAGATCACCTACTGTGATTTTTAAAAAGATCTAAAACCAACAGACAACATTTTTGCTAAAACGTCAGGAATAAAATAAAAAGATGTTCACAAAGTATTAGTGAAAGGAAATGAACAGACCAAATACCACCATCAGCAGGTGCAAGGCTGAATACCTAAAACTCAAGAGAAATATCTAAAAATAACCCTGTTGGAAATAGTAAGGGTGGTGTCAGATGATTTGAAATACGTAAAAAGCAATGCTTTTTGTCCAGTGGTAGCAAAGGCCAGTCAGAAACAAATGAAAAAAAAAGACAGTCTGAAAACAGGTCATATTCAGAAAAATTATGCTTAAAGAACCTATATAGAAAATGTTTAAGGAAATCTTTAGGACAATGGTTTCCTCATGAGAAATGTTGAGAAGTATAAATGTACTTTTTTAGAAAAGGGGGGGAAAAAAAAGCATCATCTAGCCAGGAAACTCAATATGAGGTAAACTAACGAATTTATATTTTTGGTCTGTAGAAGGTGAAGTGCCATTATAGGAATATGAGAACAGTAAGAGGCTTTTATAATCAGAGAGGCTTATTTATAGGCGAATACTTGAGGATCTCAGAGGCTGTTCTATAAATTCACGATAGAATTTTTAGAAAAAAACACATTAAGAATATTTGATTATCCGGCCTTAAGTGCAAAATGCACTGATAGATTATACTCACAGCATTAAATACAAATAGAATTTGATATAAAAATACCCCCAAACACTTCACTACACTTTTGAAGGTTGGGGAAATGTTATAAATAGCCATCAATGTTATATTTCTGGAAAGAAAATGTTAATTACACTTCACTGAACCATGATAAAACAGGTCACATTTTATTGCTTTTGGCCAAAGAACAATGTGAAACTTACAGTCAGGAGTACATGCAAGGTGGTGTTTAAAATAAGTTCTATAGGCAAACCACAACTAATGTGAGTTTGAGAATAAAAATAAATAAAATGTCAGGGTTGGTTTTATAAAAAGGAGACACAAGTCCAATAGGTCACCATGTCTTTTTAGCTACAGTGTCTAAAATAAGCTTACCTCTCATTTTAGACAACAGAGTGAGGAGAGAAACTAAAAGCCAAGTGTTTCTGACAATAACTATGGGATCAATGTCACAAAAGGGATCACATTTACTCTTTATATCAGGACGAAATTAAAGGCCTGTTAGCTTTGGAGGATGATGACACTGAGTGACTAGGTAAAAACAGGTTTAATGGGCTGAGTTTGGCAGGGTTTAAACAAGAAACAATTTAAAGTCATGTTCGATAAAAACACTTCTACTTATGATAATGACTGTGCAAATACTCAAGGCATAGACACTTTCCCTAAAAATGTCAACTATTTGAAACACAGGAGCCTCAAAGGCTTGCCCATAAGCATAAAATCTGTTATCTTTATTTCTTGAGTGAAACACATAAAACTTCATAGAAGAAACAAGTGAGGGTGAAAACTCATATAAAGGGCTACCAGAAATCACAGAATTTCAGACCAGTGTAGACTATAATGTACTCAATAGCAATAAGACCAAAAGAGGGCAACTTTCCCAATGTTCATGCCCTAAGTATCTAGAAAGTATTCCTTAAATAAGTAACACAGATGGTCAAGTAGACAAAAACAAAGCGAGTATTTTTGAGGGGATACATAGTTTGATCATGTAAATCCAAAAGGAATCCCTGTATTCAGACCGGAGTCCAGCGCCTGCCCCACACCTGCCATCCTGGGGGGCCGTGCCACTTCTATCCATGCTGATTTAAGAATGCCAGGTAACTCGGGACACTAGGTCCACTTCGACATGAAAACCACTTCCTCTCTTCCACTTGCCCTTCTTTGAGCTGCCTCATTTCTTTCATAGACCATAAGCAAGCAACAGTAGCTAGTGAAATACAAATCTTCTTAATTTGGCTGCTGAAAGGGGGCGGAATAATATCCTCTATAATTCTGAAAGACCGACATCCATCTACCCTCCTGACAACCATACCAGCGTTTTCCTCTCCTTTGTCCTACTATCTATCAGCCCAAGTGCTCTGAATGAAATCAATTAGGCTAAACAATTCATCATATTTCATCTCCCTGATTACTGTGATTGGTGCATGGATAGGCGCGTGACCCAAACCACACCAATCAGGATCAATGAGACCTAACTGGGGTATTTTATTAAAATTACTAAGGAAGCAGAACTTTTCCTTCTTCTATGAGACCCGAACAAGACAGGATTTAGAGGCCAGAGTTGCTGTAGCCATTCTGCAAACATGTGGGGCATGAAAATGAGCCTACATGGAGGAATCTCATTCTGATCAATTCTGTGTGCTTTTGAACTATAAAACAGATCTATACATGCTCCAAGGTGACTTACTTTCTTCTACTCTATATAACGTTTGTGAGGGACTTCCCTGGTGACGCAGTGGTTAAGACTGCGCTCCCAATGCAGGGCACCCGGGTTCCATCCCTGGTCAGGGAACTAGATCCCACATGCATGCCGCAACTAAGAGTTTGCATGCCACAACTTAGGATCCCGCCTGCTGCAACTAAGACCTGTTGCAACCAAATAAATAAATATTACGTTAGTGAGATTCCTCCATGGCATTTTGCAGTGTAATTATTTGTGCAGATGGAGGGTATTTCTTTGAATTTCACTGGATACTTCGTGGTATATTTATACGCTCTACTGTTAGACCTTTAGATTGTTTCCATTTTTCTTTCCTATACAAGCAATGTTGTACATGACGCCTGTATTCATACCTCTACATTGTATTTACTTGAACTGGAACTGCTGGGTTGTTCATCATACACATGTTGAACTTTACTGGGTAATGCCAATTTTTTTTCAAGAGTAATTGTACCAATTTACACTCCACCCAGAGTACACGCATACCTCATTTTATTGTGCTTTACTTTATTGCACCTTGAACATATTGCACTTTTATTTAGTTATTTATTTTTAAAAATTGAAAGTTTGTGGTAATCCTGGGTTGTCAGATGATGGTTAGCATCTTTTAGCAATAAAATATTTTTAAATTAAGGTATATAGTTTTTTTTAGGCATAATGCTATTAAGCACTCAATAGACTACAGTACATAGTATAAACATAACTTTTACATGCACTAGGAAACCAAACAATTTGTGTGACTCGATTTATTGTGACATTAACATTACTACAATGGTCTGAAACTGAACCTGCAATATCTCTGATGTATGCCTATATATGAGAGTTCTTTTCACTCCATATTATGGCCAACACCTAATACCATAAACTTTTTTTTTTTTTTTTTTTTTTTTTTTTTTTTGCGGTACGCGGGCCTCTCACTGTTGTGGCCTCTCCCGTTGCGGAGCACAGGCTCCGGACGCGCAGGCCCAGCGGCCATGGCTCACGGGCCCAGCTGCTCCACGGCATGTGGGATCTTCCCGGACCGGGACACGAACCCGTGTCCCCTGCATCAGCAGGCGGACTCCCAACCACTGCACCACCAGGGAAGGCCCCATAAATTTTTAATTATAGCTATTCTGGTGGGTGAGAAATGGTATTACTGTGGTTCAAATTTGCATTCACCTAATTACTAATGGGGTTGAGCATAACTTCATTTGTGTGTTGACTTCACATTTCCTTCCCTGTGAAAAACTTCCACATACACTTTGCCCATTTTTCTATTGAATTATTTTTTTCTTATGAATTTGTTGGAGCTATTTATATATTACCCAAAATGTAAATCCATCTGTCTGTTATGGGTTATGGTTTACCTTCAGTCTCTTGACAAAGAGAAGTTCTTAAATATGATGCAGTTATATATGTCTCTTTATGGTATGATGATTTTCTGTCTTGTGTCATAAATTCTTTCCCT
>NW_006786377.1:3005718-3032045 GCF_000442215.2 Lipotes vexillifer
TTCTATGTTTCTTTTAAAAGTTTTATAATTGTGTATTTTGTGTTTAAGTCCTTGATCCATTTGAAATTAATTACTGTGTATGCTGCAAGGCAGGGGCCATTTTCATTTTTTCCATAAGGATAAGCTATTACCCCAGTATCATTTATTTATTCTTTCCACTGATTTGCATTTCAGTTGTGTCACATAACAGGTTTTCTATATAAATGTGGGCCTGTTTCAGAAATACTGTTTTACTGGTCTAATCACTTATCCCTATTGCCAAAATTACAGTGTCTAAATCATTTTGGCTTTATAACAATATAAATATCTCTAAATCCTTCTACCTGTTTCTTCTTAAGGATTCTTTTGGCTATTTCTGGATCTTTGATCTGTATAAGTTTGAGAATCAACCTAAGTTCCACCAAAAACATGTTGAATTTTGACTGGGATTGTACTGGATCCATATTTGGGAGAACTGACATCTTTATAATAATGAGATCATCTATGAATATCTTATGCCCCTCCAATTATTTAGATCTTTTAGAAGTATTTTTCAATAAAGTTAAAGTTATTCCAGTGTCTACATAAAGATCTTTCATCAAATATGTTTCTAGGAACTTACTTTTTGTTATTATTGGAGAATATATCTTTTAAAAATATATACTGCTTTTTCTAGAAAGGCTATTAACTTGAAAAAAATGTATTTGGAAATATACAGAAAAGTTGCAAAAGTAAGAACTGTAGTTCTTAGCTTTTGCTTGTCAAAAGCTTATTAGTCATTTCAGAGAACCAAGTTTTGATTCTGGGATGCCATATGTACTTATAATTGTTCAGACATAAGCAAAAGAACCCCATCGGCTACAGAATTCACATAGAAACGGGCTGACCAAAGTGGGAGTGGAGGGGGGAAATTTAAATGATCAAATATTTTAGAATAAGAGTGTTACGCAATCACAAAAATTTTTCATTCAAGCAGGCAATTATTTATATGCCTCAGACTCAATTTTTATTTTTTCATTCAACAAGTATTTAGGATCTACTATGCACAGACATACATTTCTATTCCCATAGAGACCTCCGGAGACGGACACTACAGCTTTCCTTGCAAACTCAATTACATTTCTATTTCTAATTTGGTATCTCTAATTGGCCTTTGCTTGATCTCTCTAACTGGCATGTTTCTAAAGAGATCCAGTGGGTCTCAACCACTTAAAAAAAACCCAAACCCTAGAATTTGGAAGTGGAGACTATTGAGAAGAGGTACACATCTTTCAATAACTAATAGTTATTGGTTTCCTAACCAGTAAATGTACTCGTTTTACCCACAATTTGATTAAATTATATAGTAAATGCCTGATGTGTGTCAGGCACTATGCCAGGCATGGAGTTTATAAAGTGGGTAAAGCAAGGTCTCTGAGGAATATATCTCATATTACAAAATGGGTGTGTTCTTGGGAAAAATACATACATAAAGCAATTCTTAATAAGTTGAATTGTTTTCTGTGGCATTTTAATAGATACATTAGAAAAAAACTGTTCAAGTAAAGGTTCTACCCACTCAATTCTGATGTAATACATCAGGTTTGCATGACTTGTCAGGCACTGCATTCTGCACAGAAAGAAGACTGATGAAATGACAAGTTCAGTCTTTAGTTTGTATCATTTCTTGGGTTCCACAGGATCACACACCAACTGTGTGTATGTAGAACTGATTAAAGTTCTTTATATTTTATTAAGAAACGTTAGGCTGATACTGCATGCTTCCCAAATCTGGGCTATATTGAATGGTAAGTTGGTTGTGAATCTTAGAAAGGAAACCAAAAGCAGATAGACAACACAGACTCTGCACACCAGATTTTGATGACCCATAGATTAGATTTTGTCATTTGCTGTTTATATTTTTAAAAAGACTAACAGCTGGCATAATGACTTGACAAAGGATCCTTAATTCTAATACTGAATCAGAGGTTAGGAGTTAGAGTAGATGGCCCTTCCTCACATTCCCCTGTATGTCCCTCTCTTTTTCATTCTTAGAGCAAAGTGGGCCTCTTTATAAACAAAGCTGGCTAAACAGAACTGGGGATTCCAACACCATTTTCCTTTTATTTTTCAACGTTGGAGGGGAAAATGGGCAAGAATGTGAAGTAGTGAATGTTTCCTGAATGAATGACCTTCATTCAAGTGCTGTTAAAGGCACTAGAATTACAAAGAAAAACATCGAGCCTCTTCCCAAGATAGCAGGCTTTCAAGGGATGTATACCAGTCAATAGACTGGATGGTAGCTGTATTGCAAATGCTATAATACAGTTATCAACACTTTCCTATCTCACTTTCCTATCACCCAAGAGACCTGTGTTACTCTTAAAATGACCTGAACGCATCCAACATCTGAGCACCAATAATGCACCAGGTATGGGTGCTGAGGACACAGCAGTGACTAGGACAGACCTAGTTCTTACCCCCATGGAACCTCCAGTCAGTGGAGTGGACTGTCACAGAGTTAGCTAGTAACAACACCCAGAGACAGCATGCTACCCAGTGTAATCTTGAAAGCATAAAAAGAATATAACTCTAATATTAAAATTTGGGGCTTAGCAGTTAGTACATCAGTGGAGGAATATAATGAGTAAGACAAGACTTTACAAAGATCCTTGAGTCCAGACAGAAATAAGAAGGAAGGTGATTATGAAAGTTAATAAAGTTTTGGCAGATTCTGTACTTAATAAAATGGAGGCAACTATAGAAATGGATGAGCATTTCTAAGCAGAAACATTTTATAAGCAACATTAAAATTTTTTTATTTATTTACTGAATTTATTTTTGGCTACGTTGGGTCTTTGTTGCTGCGCATGGGCTTCAGTAGTTGTGGCTCGTGGGCTCTAGAGCGCAGGCTCAGTAGTTGCAGTGCACGGGCTTAGCTGCTCCACGGCATGTGGTATCTTCCCGGCTCGAACCCATGTCCGCTGCATTGGCAGGCGGATTCTTAACCACTGCGCCACCAGGGAAGCCCAGCAATGGCTTTTATAGATTAGAGGAATATAGATTAGAGTCCAAGAGCTTCTTTCAACCTAGATCAATAACTTTAAGTGATTCAGAATGTGTTAGCAAGCAAAGAAAATGAACAATGTTAGTTTACATAGCAAAATTCCCTAAAATGAACAGAATTCAGGTGGCTGTGGTTTTTAAAGTTGGACTGACTCAAAAGTAAAACAGATTTTAGTAAAGGGAAACCAAAGATATCACATGTCTTTCTTATACTAGTTATTTAATAAACTAATATTTTGGAAGATAGCTTTAGAAATTTAAATTTGTTGTTGCGGTTTATTTAATGGTGAGTACTGTAAAATGCTTCTGTAAAAACACTAGTTTTATTCAAGCAACATATGGAAAAACCTGTTACATCACTTTAGAATGTTATATTTAGAAAGGTAATTTCCTTTCACTGGAGGCCTTTTTTCTTTTCTCAACCTTTCCACATCAGTCAAGAAAAACAGGCTTTGACCTATCAGTTTTTAAAAAAAAACAAACTACCAAATATATCACAGAGTTTTTATTTACTGTTCATTTAACATTGAGGATATTTCAATAGGCTTTCAGGTTCAGGAAAACCTGAATATGGAGAGCAGACTTCCAATAAAACATTTTACATTTCCTACCAAACAGTGATTTATTCACCTACGCGTTCCCCACCATTGCAGCAGTTAGTAGTTCCTGGAAATCTTTGGTTTTGCTAATGTGGACTGCTTTTACTTCTAAAAAGAGGGGAAATGCTAAAATTGAATTATGTAGCCCATGAGGAAACTAGGAGGGTGGTAACTGACATAGGCAAAGAAACCTTCTCATTTTACATCTGTACTTGAGAAAACTTTTTCTTTTTATTCAACTTGTCATTAGCATACCTAGAGTGTGCTTACACAGTTATTTTGCTAATTTTAAAAGGCTCCAACTTAATACGAACGTCATTAAAAATATTTTGGAGAGTCTAAACTGATGATTCTTTCTGTATAATATTTTTGGTTTCTTCATGGAAAACCATTAGGATTTTTTTCAATCTATCTTGCAAATTTAGATTATATTAAGTATGTTTTATTTATTTGAGAATAAATTTTATTTAGAATAAATATATGTGGTTTTTAGTTTCTAACTCCATGAGCAGATTAATATTTCTTCAGATTCAGTTTATTTGCATTGTTAGCTCAGCTATTTGGGTGTGTACAATAGCCTATAACAGTAAGGACGTTTGGTCATGTGATATTAAAATTAAACCCAGAGCAAAGGCCAGTCCTCTGGTAATGCACAGATATGCTACAGAGAACACACTACCACAAATTTGACTATGAAACTGAAATACAGCACCTATGAAGAAACTGAAATATATTGCCTACTACCATAAAATTGGTTAGAATTGCATTTTCCAATCTAAATGATCAGCAAGTACAGATATTTGTTTAGCATTTGTTTCCCTCGTTAGACTATACGAGACCCCATTTCTTTGGTACATGACAGCATACCCAACACCTAGCACATGGTGGTTGCTCACGAATAGTTATGAAATGAATAACTGAGTGAAATGTCCTCACTGGATAGGTATGCTAAGCTGTTTTTTTTTTTTTTTAAATAAATTTATTTATTTATTTTTGGCTGCGCTGGGTGCTCGTTGCTGCACGCAGGCTTTCTCTAGTTGCGGCGAGCCGGGGCTTCTCTTTGTTGCAAAGCATGGGCTTCTCATTGTGGTGGCTTCTCTTGTTGTGGAGCATGGGCTCTAGGTACGCGGGCATCAGTAGTTGTGGCATGCGGGCTTCAGTAGTTGTGGCTCACGGGCTCTAGGCTCAGTAGTTTTGCTACGTGGGCTTAGCTGCTCTGCAGCATGTGGGATCTTCCCGGACCAGGGCTCGAACTCGTGTCCCCTGCATTGGCAGGCAGATTCTTAACCACTGTGCCACCAGGGAAGCCCCTAAGCAGGGTTTTAAATGAAAAAGTCCAGCTGATATATAAATGATGACAGGACACATCTTTTAGAGAAGAAATGGTTGAAAATACTAGAACAGGGAAAATAATCAAAAATATCCCTGAAAAGACAGTCCCCTGCAGGCAGGCAGATTCTTAACCACTGTGCCACCAGGGAAGCCCCTAAGCAGGGTTTTAAATGAAAAAGTCCAGCTGATATATAAATGATGACAGGACACATCTTTTAGAGAAGAAATGGTTGAAAATACTAGAACAGGGAAAATAATCAAAAATATCCCTGAAAAGACAGGAGGAACTGGGACCCAGGATCCAGGACCCAGCATTAAATAAGGTTAGGACCCTTTTGCTGTTAAAACAAAGGGCAGGCAGTTGGGAGTTAGTAGATTTGTTGGCAGGCAGTAGCCCAGTGTGTTCTCAGATGATTTCTATTTTTCTCTGAGAAGAAAGAGACAAGACCATCTTCTGAATGTGATGGGCAAGAATGAGCATTTGGGAAGAGTGAGGAAAATTAGAAATAAGTCATTTGGAAGAGTCAGGGCATGAGGTGACTAGAAAATAATCGTCAGTCGGTCAATATCCCACTGTGTCATCAACCTCCAGGTGACAGTCACCACCTCCTTAGGTGGGACATGGGCTTGGGCAAGTGCCTAGCAGAGAGCAGGTAGGACAGGTGGGAAGCATCACAAAAAAAGTTTTGGCTTTGGAATCAGGAGACTTGGGTCTAAGCCCAAGCTCTGCTCGGAATGAGTTGCCTGACTTGGAGGAATCACTTCATTTCTTTAGAACTTAGGCTTTACCATTTGTAAAATGAAAGGACTGCTTAAGAACCTCCACTATCCCTTCTAGCTCTCAAAGGGCTAAATCTTTACAAAATAACCAGTAAATGAGTCTAACGGCAGCACAATAAATACAGCATAAAAAGTGAGAGTTGGACAGTACCCATTTTTACTGCCTTGGCCCATGGCCTCGTTACTTTCTGACATGGGTTACATCATGACCTCCCCACTGGGCTGCCTCCAATCCTACCTTCATCCTGTCATGTGTATGACAAATGTGATCACGTGGCTTCTTTGTTTCCATCCTTCAGAAGTTTCCCCCATTGCTGACCGATGAACCCAGGATCCTGAACCCCACCCAGGAAGCCCTTCATTACTGGTTTTTCCTCACTTCACTGCTTCACTGAAACACTAACTGCGAAATTGTTTTTCAAAAAAAGAGAAAGGGAGGATTTTCTCTATTAAAGCACACATAAAATAAGGGTTATTTGAATCCCCTAAACATACCGATTAACTACTTTAGGAACACATGCACTGCCATTTGCTATTTTATGACAGAGGGTCCAATTAAAAAACATCATACTCAGAGATTTGGGCCAAGCAGCTTTCAGTAGCAATAGTGAGAATTCTGTGGCTGAGTTAAAATACACTAAGGTGAATTCCTTTCACTTTTCAAGGTGAATATAAATTAAAGCCCTCCCCCAGAGAAATGGGCTTTCCAGAGGAAGTGAAGGAAGACTATAACTAACATTAGCCCATTCATTAAAAGAACGGTATTCAACAGTGTTTACACAAGTGGTTCTCACTCTTTAAACTTAAGTCTAAATATATTTTAAAAGCTGTATGTAAAGTAGTAACTTACTGAAGCCAAACCACAAAGACATTTTAGGAATGCATCCAGGTTATAAAATTCTATTCCCTGCTCCATAAAGAGAATTTTAACAGTTTCTATTTTGGTCATCTATTTGACTAATTGTTACTTGGAAGGATTTTGGAACACAAAATAATTTGAAAAATTAAGTTTCAGTCCAATTAGGTTTCTAGGTGAGAGCTAGACATGTAAGCCCCTAACCGCTGAGTAGCCACTTTTCATAGCAGGTAACTGGCAGAGGCAGCCTCCCCTGCTGACTAGACCTCCTCACCTTCAACCTTCCATGTCTGGGAATTTTCTTGTCCTCTCGACACCCTTATTTGCCATCATTTCAGGAATCCTGAAGAGAGAGGGAGGGGCAATGGCAAGAAAGCTTCAATCGAAAGGCTCAATGAATTTCTTTCTTTTTTTGGCCATGCCGCGTGGCACGTGGGATCTTAGCTTCCCGACCAGGGATGGAACCCACGTCCCCTGCACTGGAAGCGCGGAGTCTTAACCACTGAACCGCCAGAGAAGTCCCAAGGCTCAATGAATGTTAAGAGAAAGGAGAGACTGCTTCTGGTCGAGGGGGCTCCCAGACTGTCTGTGTAAATGAAGTGCAGCGTGGGCAAGCTTTTAGGGAAGAGTTAGGAGATGGAAGGAAAGACATTCCAGAACAGTGGGAGAGCACAGGAAACTAGAAAGCCTAAATTCTTCCAAGGAACTAAGACGGGTAACTTAGTTGGAGTTGGCGTTTTGGTGGAAAACAGTAACACTTTCTATCTACAAATTAACAAATTAAAGAAGTGTTTGGTGCTGGAAAAGAAACATTCTAAGCAAAATCCAAGAAGATCATCTGTCAAGATCATCATTGTCAAGAACAATACTTTCTTAAGGGCTGGAACAATGTTCACATTCACATTTCTTTCATGCAAAAAAGGAACAAGAATGGGAACGTTCTCAGATTATTAAACAAATAAATGCCCAAACAGAAAACTCCATGGACTAAATAATAGAATTTATATGGCTCAAGACTCATCCAGCAGGTGGAAAAATTTAAGCCAAGAAAATCTCCAGAAAGTACAGCAAAAAAACAAAGGAAAATAGGAAAGACATGGAGAGTTGATTCCAGGACGTCCAAAATCCATCCCCTGGAGTTCTAGGTGAAGAGTTGAAGGGTGCGTAAGTATTAGTGGGGAAAAAATATCCTGAGCTAGAGGAGACTTCAGATCGTAAAGGCCAAAAAAAAAAAAAAAAAGATTAATGAAAAAAGATCACTGATGAAACATCAGAACTAAGGATAAAGTAAAAATTCCCCAAAGCTTCAAAGAGGTAGACAGATAGACACATGCATACACAATCAACTAAGTTAGAAGACTCAATCTAGCACCAGACTTATTGGCTACATTAGATTGTAGGTATCAGAGGGGGGGTAATGCCTTCAAAGTTGAGGAACTATCATTTTGAATCTAGACTGAAATTATCAATCAAGTGTGAAGGCAAAATCAGACATTTCCAAATATGCAGTAACAGAGCTTACCATCCGTGCATATTATATATAAAAAGCTACTCAAAGGGAATAGTCTACCAAATGAAAACAGGAATCTAAGGAAGGGAACAACATGGGTGCAGAAAAACAGTGGGAGCTGAATATAACCCCAAAGCAGAAGAGTGTCTATAAAGAATCGAAGCTGTTGGAAAATCTCCTTCAAGCAGCAAGATTCAGTGATTCAGTGTGGAATGTCCTTCTCTGTGGATCTTATTATATTCGTGGCTCCACAGTGAATACTACTTGCATATTGGCTTTTGATTTTTAGAAACAATCTATGGACAAAACAAGCATTCACAGCTATGCTCTAACAATAAGTATTACCATGATGCTGTAAAAATGATGGTCTAACACATTGGGAGTTTGCAGGTAAGGGCTGACCCTCCTGGGAGCGAGGGGGGTTCCTGTACGTGGGACTTTCAGGGCTAAAACTGGGAAAGTCCTGGGTAAACCAGGACTGGTTTGTCACCTTAGTCATGGGGAGAAGAGATGAATAAAGGACGCTAATATCCTCATTTTGCCGAGCAGAGGCTCGACAGATGCTGTGGAAAAGAAATAAGTTGGTGACAACCAACACTAATATAGCAACTGTTAGCAGTGGCTGTCACTTAAGGAATGAGGTTTCTGTGTTTGATTTCAGCCCCTTCCAAGTGATTTAGATTTCTAAAACAATACATCCATTTAGAGTAGAATGAGTCAAGTCTTATTCATGAGGCATCTAACTGCTAACAAAGAGAATGTTTCAAAGCGAGAAGAACCTAGGGCTCCAAACACGGGAAGCTAACTGAAAATGATTAAACAAGGGATTCTTATCTAAACTTTGATTTGAAAGCAAGAGTATAAACAAAACCAAGGACAGGAAGATCTGTTCTCCTGTCTAGAGGCAGTGTCTGTACTCTCGTGAAGAATGGACGGTCACAGGAAAGCACAGGAGGAGGAAGCCCTCAGTGAACCAAAAAAAGGGACCAACTGAGCAGAGTTAATTACATAACAGGCCGTTAGATGCTATACTGGCACCACAGCTACTGCTGCGTAAACCAGAGTGGCCCTGTTCCCTCCACATAAAAGCTGCTCAAAAGACACCTGCTTCCTCTCTGAAAGTGTGACATTTATGAGTATTATATATTACACTAACTTTAAAAAAAAACCATAAACGACATACTGTGATCCAGCTGTTTTATGCCAAACTGTTATTCACATGACATATAAAAATTCAAAATATGGCATCTTTTCATGCACATTAACACTTTGAAATTTGTCTAATGACCCTGAAGAGGGATTCACAGCTATAGATAATTTTTTTTGTCTTAAAGGAGAACCCAAATCTTAGGTATACTGATGCCCAATTATTTGTACAGGAAGCCTTTAACTTATCAACTAATGATAACACAACCATGAAAGATAATAATTGTTTCATTCCCTTCAACTTAAAAATGTCCTCTGTTAACACCCAAAAGATAAATGATTTTAAATTTTAAATGGAAAAAGCCCACAGTCCTACCTTCTGCAGTTCACATGACCAAAATCCATCATGAGCATCATACAATGCAGAGAACTAGGGCCCGTGATACATTTGACAGCTTCAATAGGTGCCTGCCAAATCACTGAACATTTATCAAGTTTCCTTATTTTTAAGATACACTTAACATTTTAAAAACATACCTGAAATCAGGATATAATTTGCAATTAACATGAACATTTAACACGGCCGGGTTTACTTAGGTTCCTTGTACAACTGTTAAATCAATTGAGTGTCTTAAAAATCCAGAGTCTAGAAACTGAGAAAATCCAAAAATATCACATTCATAACTCACTGGAAATGTGTATGATGATGACTAACATGTTTGAACCCATGAAAGGAATATGAAAAAATGTAGCCCAGGTAAGCAGAGATGTTTGTCCTATAAGGGAAGATAACTGAGATGAGAAACATTAAAAAGGACAATATTAGACCCAAACAGACACATTTCTCAATTCTTTTGAACTACAAATTATATACAGTTGATCCACAAATTCCAAAAGAAAAAACAATAGAACTGTGATTCGTCTACAATGTCCATCCATAGCTTTTATATTTTCATTTTAATTACAAGACTCTTAAAATTTCCATTCAGTTATTTCAGGGCATTAAAAACATTTCAATGTCACTTATTAAAAGTGAAATCTGCAGCAAGTAAATCTCCACAACTCCCCAAAACAATTTTTTTCAAAAAAGCAGTGAAAGCTGCAATTTGCTTGCACTCCCGGAAACTATCTGAAATGTATTGGAGAAAACTTAATGAAATAATGTAAAACATTGTGTGAAATTCAAAGTAGTCTGTTATAAGCCCTTTATAACGGGGTAGGAACCGTATCCACCTACATTTTCATTTCCTTTGGTTCCCAGTGACAGCTCTATTGAATACTCAAAGTAAAAGGATTGAGAACTAATTATTTTTCCAGGGGAAGAGTCACTCAACTACTTTAAAACCTGGGTAGTTTTAAGTTTCTGCATCCAAAAAACATTCTCCTAGCTCTTCTTAAAGAATAACATCCTATAAATTCCTACCCACTCCTACCCTGAAGACACTTACAAACCACAGCCTGGTAACTCTTAGGCAAAGATGTTGGTGCTTGTAATAATCCAAAAGCACAAAATGGAAATGGTGATGTACCTCCCAGCATTCACTGTATTCTCCACAAAATAAAGATTCATTATTCAATTGTTTCCTTACTTCATTACTTTAATGGATTTTCTCCCAGAATTAGGCTTAGGATCTGGAATTGAAAGTTAAAATTTTCCATATGTCTGAATTTCAACCAGCTGACCCAGTGATGGAGAAATTGATTTATTCTTCAGTTAAAATATTTTAAATGTTTATTTTTATTTATTTATTTATTTATTTTTAAAGCTGTATCCCAAAGCTATGTTTCAGGCCTCTTTGCAGTTTTCAAGTTAGCCTTGAACGTGGTTCAATTACAGAAGTCAAGATAGCAATGGATAACCTATTGAGGGTATACTATTTGGTTTTTGAGCTTCTCATACTTTTTCTCTCTAACTACTGTTTAAAATTTCACCAAATCCATCAAGCTTTCTTAGGCTACCATAGGCCACACATTTTATCTACACTGCAAAATCATTTCATATTTATTATTCTCTACCGCTCATGTGGCCACTTGATCACGCACTTTGTTTTAAAAGGCATGTAGGTTAGTTGACCTTTTCTCCTAAACCAAACAAAAAACCAGTCTGAGAGTCGGGCAGTCTTTTCCATGGCTCCTAGCTACTCATGGCACTCAGCACATAAGTGGTACCACACAGGGATGGCCCTAGTTCCTGAATCGGTGAGTGTGTGCAGTAGTCATCAATATGAGTTCAGCACAGTCCTCTGTTCTCAGAAGGCAGAAAGAACCAGACCTGATTTTTAATGTTGTGCTGGACATTGAGACTTCTCACAGTGACATTTACCCCACTGAAATGTGGTATCATCACAAATTCCCAGCTACATCATGTATGTGCTTCTCTCATTACCACTTGAACTTGCATGTATATTTTGTTGTTGGAAGTTTAGACTGCTTCTCATTTTACCTTAGAAAAACTTAAAATTAACAATATATGAATATCATCATTTAAAAAACGAGGAAACTTTTGTACGTATGGCATTTATTATGGACCCATCATAAAAAATGACAGTCCCACTTTTCCAACCCCCGAACCCCTCCTTTTTCTCCTAGTAGAGCAGATCCTCCTGGCTCACCCCCTAACCACTCTCTTAACAATACCCTTCATTCCCTTCCACTCTTGACTTTGCAATTCCCAGGAAAAGACCAACACTAGGTTAGTTTCCATCTTTCTACTGTATCTCTGGGACTGAAAACTAAAGAGAAACCGCACATGCACCATGATACCACAATAAATCCATGGTTGCCAACCTCAGTTGGGTTCTTGATCCTATTCAACCATCTTTTGACGTTATTTTTTAACTGAATGTTAATTGAACACCTATTGTGTGCCAAGGACTGTCCTGGGATAGCTCTTCCTGCCTTAATTCTCATCCACTCCTTCTCTAGTTCTTCTCTGCAGCAGGTTTATCATTCACTTTGCCCCACAAACCTTCTAACTCGGCCCACCCCCTGTTCTCAGAAGGCAGCCGCTACACTGAGGAAAATGAGGCCATCAGGAACTCTCTCTCTCTCCGCTTCCTAAGCCTTGCACTTACAAGCCACCTCTGGCTCCACTTCCTTGCTGTCTTCCTGCAGGCTCAGAGGAGAGGATGGTTAGAACTTAGGAGGGACATCTCATCACCAGCATCCTCGATCTCATTCCTACGTCACTCTCTCCCAGACATCCGAACTCTCCCTGTACATCGGCTGTTTTCTCTCAGCCTATATCCGTGGTGCTTTTCAACCATGCTAAGCATCCCCTTTGGACCAGTGCCGTCTTCCTCCTCCCCTCAGCTTCTATCGTCCTCCTTACTTGACCATATTTTCTCAGTGTCACTGTTTATGATTCTCTTTTTCCTCATCTCTTATTGACCCCACTCGTGCTTCTATTCCTTTGTTCTGCCACTGAGATGAGCAAGGCACAGGTCTTCAGAGGCTCCTGAATCTTTACTTACAGCTTTAAGCAAAGCCTTCAGACCTGTATCTCCAATGGCCTGGAGAACAGCTCATAGCAGTCTCTTGGCTAACTACCCATCAGGGTAAAGCCTCACATCCTGCCAGCTCTACTCCAACTCCTGCGGGCCTCACACGGCACTGCACACGCTGGCAATACTGCCTGCCTGTACCACCTCTGCCGGATGCACTTTTTCCTGCCTCTCTGGACTCCGTCCTGCTCTCGCCTCTGCCTGGTGTGTCACTCTCACCCTTTGTCACCTGGCCAACTTTCTCTCGTCCCTCAAGACTCAGTTCCAACGCCAATGACCTCCTTCGGGAGGGCACCCCTGAGCAGTGCGTTTCCAGGTGATGCCCTGGCTCTGCTTCTTCATTAGAACTGTGACCTCGAGGGCAGAAACCTTGTCTCATCTGTGGGGCCTCAGGCCCAGAGTCACTAGTCAAAAATGTGAAACTAAATTATGAGTCTTCAAAGGAAAGCAAGTCCATTCGTTGGTTACTCCCAGATGTGAAGTGTGTCTTTTGGCTTAGTAAAAATAAATAAAAGGTGCTTTAAAAAAAGAAAGCATTTCATAAGGTATTTGCACAGAATCGTTTAAGCCTAAATAAACAATTACATCATTAGCAAAATATCAACTAAGTTAGTGCTTCCCTGGTGGTGCAGTGGTTGAGAGTCCGCCTGCCGATGCAGGGGACGCGGGTTCGTGCCCCGGTCCGGGAGGATCCCACATGCCGCGGAGCGGCTGCCCCCGTGAGCCATGGCCGCTGAGCCTGCGCGTCCGGAGCCTGTGCTCCGCAACGGGAGAGGCCACAACAGTGAGAGGCCCGCGTACAGCAAAAAAAAAAAAAAAAATCAACTAAGTTAGATAAGGGAAATTCAAATGAAATCATCCTAGAAGGGCATGAAAACTTTAGTCTTTGATATCCTCTAATTTAAAGGCAGCTAGTTTTACAGCACTTTCTAGTAAATAAAACCAACAATTAGTGATATGAACCTTTTCAGGGCAAAATGTCTTAGAAAGTGTTCTTTAAAACATCGCTTCGAGGTAGAGCTCCTTTTCATTCCCCTCTTCCTTGTCTTTTAACCACCAGTATCCCTACAACCAACACTACCTATGTAAGAATAAAAAGTCTGAAAACTGATTCTCTGTATCTCTGTTGGACTCACAAAGCAAACTGTAGGTGTCATGAGGCACTTGGAATTACTTTATTACAAAGTTTATACTCTAATAAGTGCTCAATATGGTCACAGAATATTGGCTGCATAAGGCAGGCTGTAGACCAGGATGTATAGGATAGGAGGATCCTATTTTTGGAAAAATAAAAAAAGGCAAGCTTGCAGGAAAACATCTGGAAGGATATAAAGCAAAAGTGTTACAAGTGGTTGCTGCCTCCCCGGCTGGTAGAATTTAAGTATAGGAGTATTTTCTTCCTTCCCATGCCCTAATCATCATGTATCACTTATACACTCTTGTCAAAAGTTCTTTAAATAATAAATAAACTGAGAAGCATGTCACAGACCTCTGTGATATGCTCTGAGTCTTCCCCGCACTGTTCACTGGAGAGAGATCATTCTGAACTCTAGGCTCAGCCCTGAGACAAGTCAGATCCTTAAGAAAACGAAGCTGATGTTGCTGAGGGCTGAGAAGGCTTAACATAATCATGTAGAAAAGGCATTGAAACTCAGGTATTTGCATTTTTGTGCCCGACAAGGTTTTCTAAATGCATTTTCCACGTTCAATGACTATTTCTTCATCTATGCCTAATGCCGAATTCTTTCAGCCTCAGTTCATATGTAACCTCCTCTGGGAATCCTTCCCTTATCAGTCTGGTTTGGACTGAGGTCCTATAATAGAAAAGAACAAACCTGACTCCATGGTGGATCAATTCCTTTAGCTCTGACCCTTGTGCTCTGTTGCCTGTGCTTAGCCATGCTGGCTCTGCCCCTTTGAAAAGAATGTTGCCTAGAGCCTGAAATATACATGATAGCCCATTCTCAAGGCTCCAACCTTCTCCATTCATATAGAGATAAAGCTGCAGAACAGAAAACAACAATCGTCTTGTTGGAGGTTTATAGGAACATTGTGAGCAGACCTAGTGGCCAGCAACAAGAACAAAGGATTCGGGCATCAGGAAGTTTGCAACTTCCAGCCACACACCCTCCCCTTTTAGAAGCCTCAGTTTTAACTCGGGTATGTTGGTTCTTTGGGACGCTAGTCCACCATCTTCTCTGTCTGCTGGCTTTCTGAATAAAGTGGTTATTCCTTGCCCCAACACCTCATCTCTCGATTTACCAGCCTGTTGTACAGTGAGCAGTACAAGCTTGGACTCGGTAACAGGCATTCCTATTTGCAGTTGAACTTTGCGCACAACTACCACCCTTGTGTTCTCTCCGCTGCATTGTGATACCATATTCCTGTCTGTATTCCCAACTGGACTCTGCGTTCCAAGGGGGTGGCTACCTTCCTTTTTTGCTCATCACCTGCAGCAGGAGAACAGTGCATGACACAAGGTAACAGAAGTGCTGCAAGCATCAATCAAATGAATTAATCCACCCATAAAGAGTACTCTGCTCCATCCCCGGTACATCAGGGTGCTTTGCCCTTGCACGGGGTATATGCAATACTCTGCCTTCAGAGAATCAGTGGGGACAGAATACCCAACAAACTGGCCTGAAAAGTGATCAGGAAGCCTTTTAGTTAGATTGGAATAGCCCAGGAATGCTCGTGGGGAGGCAGCAGGAGGTTGTGAGTTGAAGCTCATGCAGGTCTTCAAGAGAAAAAAGAAGGGAAGACTTGTAGAAGGAGAATGTTGAGAGCAAGGGGCAGGGGCAGGAAAAACATAGTATGTTTGAGACAAAGACATAGCACATGGGCACACTCTACACCTCTCTAAACCTCCCACCCTCCCCACTTGGCCTAATTTCTCCACTGCCATTACCATCATTATTCTAGCTTTGACCCTCTTAGATGGAGGCCCTGGGGAGCAGATATACATCTTTCCTGTTCAGATCAACAGTGATTTCACCTGCTAAGTGAGTGTTCCCTTTCTATATTGACAATAAACCGTGTACGGCACCCTGCATATCTCTGTGTTACTTTGTAGATGGATATGCGGGGACATGTCCTTTATCCTACCATACACGCTAGAGAACAGTGCTATAACTTTAATTCTGGGCATTCCCAAAGTGCCATCCACAGGGTAGTACTCAAACATGTTGAACCGATTCACATCTGTCGAGAATCTCACCTAACACGCAAGAGACAGAACGGTACTGCAGCCAGGGGTCACAGAACACTGCGCAGGGCAGTTTTCATAGTCAAGGATGCAACTTCAGGCTCTGCTGGATCAAGGGGTGCTTGGTACTTGAGCAGCCTGCCTTTGCTGGCCATCATTACTGCTTTCCTATGATAAGCCCTATGCTGCCTGTTAGGGGATTAGTGAATTGAACTGCATGGTCCTCTGGACCTTGGTGTTGTCAGATCTATTGTCAGAGGGGTCTCCTTCCTTACCTCCCCCCTATCACCACCAGCTAAACGGTCAGGAGTTCTCACTATTCACTTAGCTGAACTGCATATATTTATTAGAACAAGTTTACATTGTGTTTGCAACCATGAAAAGCTTTGTTGCCATCGCTGAAAGGCAAGTAAATAGAGGCAAACTATTCAAAAGACAGACCTTGTTCTCTGAGCCATGTCCCCCCAGGCAGCTGACACTCACACGCGGACACTAACCTCAGGGTGACCAGGGCCAGCAGAAACCTCATTGCTTTCAAATGTCCATTCTACACACAAGTGAAGGAAGATTTTGTTTTGTAATAATTAAGAGAGGTTTTATGAAAAAGTAATTACAAGAATAAAAAGTAAGTTTTTTTAATATTAAAAATGACAATATCACAGCCTGTGCATACTATTTATGCAAAAGATGACTGTTGCCAGGGATAGGATGCCTGTACCAACGACAGGTGGTGACTATGGAAATGCAAAAAGACACAGACCTACTAGAGAATGGACTTGAGGATATGGGGAGGGGGAAGGGTAAGCTGTGACAAAGCGAGAGAGAGGCATGGACATATATACACTACCAAAGGTAAGGTAGATAGCTGGTGGGAAGCAGCCGCATAGCACAGGGAGATCAGCTCCGTGCTTTGTGACCGCCTGGAGGGGTGGGATAGGGAGGGTGGGAGGGAGGGAGACGCAAGAGGGAAGAGATATGGGAACATATGTATACGTATAGCTGATTCACTTTGTTATAAAGCAGAAACTAACACACCGTTGTAAAGCAATTATACTCCAATAAAGATGTAAAAACAACAACGACAACAACAACAAAAAACTGACCTTACTATTAAGCCTAAAGCTGCTTTTCTTTTCCCAAAAGGAAAGGAGGCTTCTTCATCCTATTCATAATAGAATGTGATAATGTGGGGTCTAACTTAGTACTTTAGATCTTAAATGAACCAGTAAGACTTGTAAACACGAGTATGTGCAAGTTACTAATTATTCTTCTTGTATCTTAATAGTTCATATAAAAATAAGAGGATTGAACTAATCTTTACCATTTGGCGCCAAGATTCTGGGATTCAATTACTTTGATTTTTATGTATATGTATATACAATATTTACATAGAATATGTATTTATGTATATAAATATGCATATAAAATATAAAAACATATCACTGCTCTGGAAGTCAAAGCCTATGATACAGACATACAGCCAAGTGGTCTGTCTAAAATTCAGGACATTTGATAGCCTGTATGCACAAGTCACTCCCTAGCAAATAACAAGTTCCTTATAAGTTGACTCTCTTGTGACAAAAGTATTACTATTCAATAAAATAATAGAGAGTCACACAGAAGCCAACTAGCTTCACCGTGTGACTTTCGGTCAAAAAAGAATCACGACCACAAAGAAGAACACGACCATTAAAAAAGTTCCCACAAGGCTCAGGTCAGTTTGGAATGTGTGTTTTGAAGGTCCAGGTCTCCACAGAGGGGCTCTCAGTGGCACCACCCATCTTGTGCACCCGGGTTTCCAGCTTTCTTTACTTCCATTCCAGCCATCACTCTTGACAGCACCAGGCTGCCTACTGAGGACCCTAAAATAACCTGATCGAGGGCCCCTAGCCTCTCCCAGCACAGACCCCCACCAGCCATACCCTGGGGCACCCTCACAGCCTTGCTACGTAACATGTGATCCAGGCAGGACATCTGGGAGCTGCTGGAAAGGCAGTCGGAGCCTGCAGGTGATTCCTACGCAGAGAGAAGTGGAGAAGCTACTCCAGACTTCGCTACACAGGCCAGGGCGTCACCTGCGGCCTCTGGATACAAATCAGATTCTCCAAATGGAGCTTCCTCACAGACCTCCACCCCTAAACTCATGCACGCCAAAAATTCTACTTTCTTTCTTCTCTAGAACTCAATCAAGAGTAGCCCCCCTTCACGCTGCCCATCATGGACCCCCAAGCCTTCCACTCTCTGTAAAGCTGCCCTTGGAAGCATCTGATGCTTTCCCTTCTTCCTTAGCTAGTGTCACACCTGCAGCATCAGCCCCGAAGCTTGGCGGTCCCCTGGGAGATGGCTTTGGGCAGGCTTGTCGGGTTCTCTCTCCCACTGGAACCCAGGCAGCAGCAGTGAGCTTGACAGCACAGGCCACACTCAAGACCGGGGATCACGCCATCCAATCGGTCCTCAGGCCAAAGCACTGGCAATGATTAAGATGTCGGGCACTTCACTGACAGGGTGTCCGGAGGGACTTATGGCCAGGAAGAAAACGAGCCAGGGAGCCACAGAGTCACTGGAGAGTTTAAAGACTGATCGCTTTTGGAAGTTGGAACAGGCAAAGGGTTCAGCACACATCTGGAGCTCAATAAAAATGGATTGGACTAAGTGAGTCAAGAATCCCCAAAGTCAATGCTTTGGAAGACACTTCTGAGTTAGCTGCACAGACACACACAAACACACAGCCCCCCGCCTGAGATTCCAGACACATGATGGTGGTGGTTGGGTGGGAAGGATGGCTGTGACCAATGACAAGCTGGGGGGATGAAGATAAATCCTGGTCTGCTGAGCTGGCAGAAGAAAGCTGGACGAGATGTCCCAACATGTGGTAGAACCTTAGCCCTCGTGTGTCTACGGCTCCCCTTCCACACCCATTTTCTATGAACACGTCCACCTCTGACTTCAGTGAAGATGGTGACCATTAGCTGAGCTCCCTGCACTTCACCTTAACAAACAGATCCTCCAATTTTCCTCACTTGCATTCTCAAAGGAAGGGATTTCTCTCTTCAATAAAGTGAGTCAGAAAGCAGACCCCGCAGTAGAAATACACATCTTTCTCATCTCCCCTTTTACCCTCATCAGTCCCTCATCTTGCCCTCACCATGAGCTCCTTTCTCTTCATTTCCTAAACAAGGCTCAGGCCATACGCTTTCAATGCCTGCTCACCTTTCTAGCTAGTCCTGTTTCTGTTCTTTTTAAAAGGAAAATGCTGAACAAGCAGAGAATTTTCAATCCACACACTTATGAGTCATTTCCCGTGTGCAGATTCACTTGCTTCCCACTCCAGAAATTCTTCTCTTGCTGCAAGTTCAGCTCTTACTTGGGGTCAATCATCTTGTCTCTCTCTCTGTAACATTTAACAACACCAAACTTCGTGGAAGTTTCCTCCAGAGTTCTCTTATACTGAACTTGCCTAAAGCACTCCCAGGGTTCTGCTATCTTCTCCATGCCCTTTGCTGGCTGATTTTTTTCTTTCCATCCCTCATGGCTCAGAACAGGTTGAGCCAGTGGGTTTCCGTCTTTGCTCCTTGAGCATGGCAATAAAGAGTCCCTCCCCGACCACGCACACCCCTTCCCTATGGGGAGAGGGGGTGTCCTTACTTTTCACTCCTGTTCCAAGTAGTTCAATTTTATCTTTTTCATATCCATATACACTTTCCATATAAAATTTTGTTTCCACATAGATGTTATGGTTTAAAAAAATTTGAGGGCTTCCCTGGTGGCGCAGTGGTTGAGAGTCCGCCTGCCGATGCAGGGGACATGGGTTCGTGCCCCGGTCCGGGAAGATCCCACATGCCGCGGAGCGGCTGGGCCCGTGAGCCATGGCCGCTGAGCCTGCACGTCCGGAGCCTGTGCTCCACAACGGGAGAGGCCACAGCAGTGAGAGGCCCGCGTACCGCAAAAAAAAAAAAAAAAAATTGAAAACCATCGTTGACTGGGGTAGGGAAACAAGGGTTCAGAGTTTTCTGGTCCCCGCTACGGAATTTGCTAGAGTCGCAACCCCTCAGACATCAGCTTCCTGCTAACTAACTGAGGAGCAAGAGTACCGTTCTTGCCTACCTCACAGGGCAACTGGGAGACCCAGAGAGAAAATGCACATTAGTCCCTAATATGTGATGGCTCCTGGACTACCTTCTCTAACAGTGGTATGCGCCCCGGCCACCCTGTTGGGTGCAAGGTATGGAGGGAGCGAGCAGGGAAGCAAGGAAAGAGAGCCTGGCCATCCCGGGCAGCACTCGCTTGTGGGCCTAGGGGCTCTGAGCAGAAGCTTCATCTCTTTTCTCCTCCCACTGCCGCCTGTGCCCCACGTCCACGCTAGCCCAAGTCTGACCATCCACTGCAGCACCTGAGACTCTGATAGCAGCCCTCTGGGTACCCAACTTGCCAAGGAGGATTGTTAAAGTGTACTGAACTTTGGAAGAAATCTATTTTCTTTTTTTTCTTTTTCCTTTTTTTGGGGGGCATCACCGTGCAGCTTGAGGCATCTCAGTTCCCTGACCAGGGATTGAACCCGGGCCCTCGCATTGAAAGCACCGAGTCCTAACCACTGCACCACCAGGGAATTCCCAAGAAATCTTTAAATATACTTCTTTTAGTTATAAAAATAATAGCCGCCCACTGTAAAAAAAAAGTCTAGAGAGTAAAGGAAAGCAAGGGAGAAGCACCACTTATAACTCAGAGAGGATCATGGCTACAAAACAGTGGTACTTTCCTTCCAGTCTTGGCCCTTTGTTTATAATAGAGAATGAAGAGTAAACAATTTAGTGTACTCTGACTTTTGTTTTTCAACTGAGCATTGTAACAATTTCTTAGGAGAGAACTTTATTTTTTTTTCCTATTTTATAAATTTATTTATTTATTTATTTTTGGCTGTGTTGGGACTTCGTTGCTGCACTCAGGCTTCCTCTAGTTGCAGTGAGCGGGGGCTTCTCTTGTTGCGGAGCACGGGCTCTAGGCAGGCTTCAGTAGTTGTGGCACGCAGGCTCAGTAGTTGTGGCTCGCGGGCTCCAGAGCACAGGCTCAGTAGTTGTGGTGCACGGGCTTAGTTGTTCCGCGGCATGTGGGATCTTCTCATAACAGGGCTCGAACCCATGTCCCCTGCGTTGGCAGGCGGATTCTTAACCACTGCGCCACCAGAGAAGTCCGGGAGAGAACTTTAAACTGTGGAAGTTTTGCTACTTGCACCAAGAACGCTTCAGAAAATGTCAGAAATGCTGCACACTCGTGAGACTGTTCCCATTCTCAGTAGGCCAGAGAGCAGGGAACTCTGGTGGCAGTGGCAGAGGAAGCACTGGGGCTGAGAAGCCCTGGAAGGAAACTGACTCCCACAAAGCTCTGCTCCCCCTTACACCCCTTCCAGCAGTCCAAATCCTCTTCCTCTGACCAGCCCGATTCAACCCTTCATTCCCTTCCTCAGGAGCCTCCGGCCATGCTCGGAAGCCTCGGTAATACTCCTGCTAGCCAAGTTGGGGGTGGTTGCTGGCAAGAGGAAAGGAAGCCCTGAATCCGTTGTAGCAGGGGAATAAGTATTCTGAAATGCACACTTAGAGCTTGTATTTTCCTAGAAGGCTTGCTGCAAATGGTAGCTCATGTGCAAATGACTTTGCAGCCATCGTGTTACACCTTCTATACTTGGCTTCTCAGAGGCAGGACTCCTGGCTTTCCTCCCCTACTGGCGGCTCCTTCCCAGTGTCCTGGACTGGGTCTTTCTCCTCATCCATCCTTTAAGTGCTGGGATGCCCTAGGATCTGCCTTCTGGCCTTTTCTCTGTCTACACTTTCTCTGTAAGAGAGCTTTTCTAGCCCCATGATTGTAAATACCACTGATTTGCTGATAGTTTCCAGGTGCACATCTTCTAACCAGACCCCGCTCCTGAACACCAGATTCACATACGCAGGTGTCTGCCGGGCATCACCACTTAAAGCTGAGATGCCTTTTCGAGATCCAGCCTGATGACAGACTCCTAATTTCTTATCCTTGCTAACCTGCTTTTCCCCCTGTGTTTCTCACCGCAGCAAATGATGCCAAATGCACTCAGATGTTCAGGCTAACATCCCTGGCTTCATCTTTCACCCTTTTCTTTCCAAAGCCCCACAAGTAAGCTGTCCACAAACCTCAGTGGGCCCACTCTCAGCAGATATCCAACCACAGTCCACCAATTGTGCAGCTCCCACCCCATCATCTCCCATCTGGACTGTGACAAGCCTCCTACTCACTGATCTCTCTGCCCACACGCGTCTTCTCCAGCACTGACTCTACACACAGAAGCCAGAGCAATTCTGCTCATGTGCAGGATCACGGCACTCCGAGCTTCAGACCCCTCCAATGGCTTCCCGTCACACCCAGAGTAAAGCCAAGCTCCTAACCAGGACCTATAACCAGAGTACCATACTTCTGTTCACCTCCCAGCTGAACAAGGCAGAGACTGCTTTGGAGAGAAGTCGGTGGGCAGTACTGGTCCAATGTAAAGAATGGTCTCATCTGTAAACCCTTCAAATAGTCCATGTCCTCAACCACTCTGGCTGGGAAGAGGCTGCCTGGATAAGTATCCTTAATTTTTACTTAACAAATAAAACAATTATTTTCTGATTGTAGACATCATGAAAAATCCTGAAAAAGACAGGAAAGTATAAATAAAATAAAAATCAAAGTGTCAGGACTTCCCTGGCAGTCCAGTGGTTAAGACTCTGAGCTTCCACTGCAGGGGGTACGGGTTCCATCCCTGGTTGGGGAATTAAGATCCCACATGCTGCGCAGCGTGGCCAAAAAAGGAAAAAAAGAGAGAAAAAAATCGAAGTGTCAAAAAGCCAAAAGATAACTATTATTAGCATTACTATTTTGATCTAATTTCCTGCCTTTCTATTCTATGCAGTACTGAGTTGTTTTTTTTTTTTAAGTAGGTTATTCCACATTGATTTTATCCTCTCCTTTCTCACATGTCTTAAGCATTTTACTTTTACCATTGATAAAATCTTGGGAAATCTTAATTACACACAATAGTCCCTTGGATGAGTATACCATAAATTACTCAGTCCTTTATTGTTGAAAATTTAGGTTGTTTATTGCAGCAGTGTAAAAGCTTGCAATATAATCAGGTATACAGAAAGGTTTATTTCTTTAGGGTATAATCCTGAAAATGGAATTACTGGGTCAAAGGGTATGGACCTTTGAGGCCTGATACACATTGTCAGATGGCTTTCAGGAACCTATACCCCAAACAGCAACGTGTCCCTGTGCTCAACCCTGTATTTCAAAGTGTCCCGAGTACACACTGCCTGGATGTACTGAGACATCATCACAAGTCTGGAACTGGTCTGGGGAATCCTACCCTTCACATAAAAACTGGCTCCCTGGTCAGCTTCTCCACCGTGGTCAACATCAGTTTAATCTCTCAGGCTAAAATCCTCATTTTCCTCTCTATCAATCTCTCAGCAGGTCCCCCCGCCCCCCCAGTATGTGGGCACAAGCACGTGTACACACAAACACACACACACACACACACACACACACATATGCTTTCTCTTGGGGGAGCTTCTCCATTTCCATTGATTTCCAGTCCACTTTGAGGCCTCATCACCTGCACAGGGGTGATAGTGCCACGTCACCACTTGTCATCTGGACAGAACTTCTTAACCTTATGTGCCTGTGAGTCACCTGGGGATATCATCACAGCAAAGATTCTTATTGTACAGAATAACACAATGGTTATGCAATCATCTTATCCTCTCTGCTAGATTATAGGGCCATTAGTAGTAGGGGCAGAATATTAACCAACTCTATCGAACTAAATGAATTCAACCCCAAGTCTGTCTGACTGAGTCAAGTTAATATATAATCTAGATAGAGAGGGTATAACATAGCAGGGCAGGGACAGGTATGTGTGTATGTGTGTTTTCCTACCTGCACACCATTCCCGAAACAAATGTCCATTTGCTAAGGACTCTTTGAAAATTGATCTCAAAGGAATCTAAAGAGAAACCAGGATTGAAGGGCTATGTGTGGAAAGCGGCTACTTTATGCTATTCTTCAGGCGAGGAGATTTCTACTAGGCCAACATCCCTTTTGAAGTTTATACCAAGAAAAATATACACATATTAAACAGCAGGTGGCAATTTACAGTAAAACAAGAAAACCCCACTCAGAGCAGAAAGTAACCTGAAACACATTACATTTCAAACCTCTAAAAGTGGAAGTTCAAATGCCTAAATCATGGCTTAATTGCTCAATTTTACTACAGAAACAGCATTTCCTCAGACAATCATTCCAGTATTACCAAACCTTTAAAACATTTACTTTGGGTTCAGCCTGTTTCCCATATGTCGGACATCAGACTAGTTAAATTTGCAATTCTGTACCAGAACGGGTTCTATTTAAAAATCCCATTATCATGTGGTTACAAGGATATCATTAAAAATAAATATTAATGGAGGCCTATATCTGTTCTTAAAACATGGAATAAAGCCTGCATTCCATGAAACTCCCTGCCTATCGCACAGCACCACATTTGGAAGGCAACAAAGCAGCAATTGTTTATTATCTATATAATCTGGGATTTAAGTCCCTGATGAGGCAGATGGCAATGAACTCCTCCAGTAACGCTCAAGGCAATAGTGCCGTGGAAGTCTTTTCTAATTGTGGCAACCGTATGTTGACAGATATTTACATTCAGTTTGCCAGGCAGGACACATGTATATCCAATTTTGTTAACCCTGTAATCCTAATAAACAAAATCAATCTGCCAATGTTGGGTTTTTTCAGATATGTAGTAATTCTTTTAACTTCATACATGCGGACGAGACTAGGAAAGCCTTTTTTTTAAAGATGAAGGTCAAAAAAACAGTGCAGTTTCCCAGAAGGAAACCAGATGTTTAAGTTTTCTTCTCAAAAATGATGCTAAGTGTTGTTGTTCGTGCTTTTAAAGACCACTGTTATTTGTAAGCTCAAGTTTCCTTCTCTTCACTCCTGAAATTTATGCCACAGTAATCCGTGGAAATGTTCACTCTTCTTAATGGAAGAAACCATGATAGCCTTACTTTTGCACAAAGAAAAATTTTCAATTTGGAAGGGATTGTTGCCATGTTAGTGAGATTCAGGGATAGAGAGAATGATGTCCTTGATTCTCTTGTGTGAGTCATTTCAAAGCAGATTTTGTAGCTTCTAATAGAGTTCAGGAAGAAAAATGATTAAAAACTTTCTTTCCATCTCTGCCTGCCTCAACAATGCCTTTCAAGACATAAATATTTTTCATTCTTTATATAAATATTTTGTCCAGAATTTGACATGGTATAAACAAACAGGTCTGGCTATGGACTTGCTGATTTAACTTGTTATATCACTTCTCTGGAAACAGGGTCTGGGAGCAAACTCTCCCCTTGATCTATGACAAAGAACTCACCACACCACAGAGTCTGGACAATGACTTTCCATCTTCCCTGCCTCTCAAAGCATCCCATTCACTCCAAAGCATGGTTTATTTGCTACTTTTCATTCATAAGCCTTCCTGAGTTTAACAGTTGAGTGCAAAGATATTTCACTTTAAATAGTTTTTTATAACCTTGACCTAAATTGAGGGTAAAAATGCCACACACACACACACACACACACACACACACACACGCATTTCAGGATAAAAGCTGAACTATTCCTAATGATGGGATATTGTTCCTCAAGCATACTAACCAATGGGCTTGAATTCTTTGATACTGGGCCTTTCAGCTTTTTGAAATGGAATTGATAACCTCCTATTCAAAGAGCTTTACTTATCTTAGGCATATACCGTAATACCTGGCTGGTATCATAGCTGAACCTTAAAACATAAAAGCAAACACACACACACACACACCCCGCCAACAACAACAAAAAACTTGCCAACAGGGTACATCTGAGCCCTGTATGGTCTGAAGTGGTGAGTTAGCTAACATGGGTGTAGCAGTTGTAGGAGCTTCCCCTTCACTCAAGAGCACCAAGCAGTGAACAGAACCAACTTCCCAGTGTCCTTCAAAGACAAAAACACACAGGAGATCAAAACTGACTCTTGATCACAAGGACTTAGACAGATCTCTCAAAGCCAAAGTGTTCAATCCTTAGCCTTCTGGAAAGACCACACTGAAACTCAGCCAGGCCAAGGAACTCTGAACCTTTGCCTGAAGACCTCTGGAGTGGATGGCACCCTCTCTGGGAAAATATGCAATATTTCTACACACCTTTCCTTCCTGGAAATAAAATAAGGGCCTCTTTGGGGTCTTTTTTTTTTTTTTTTTTTTTTTTTCGGTGCGTTACCCGGGCCTCTCACCGTTGTGGCCTCTCCCATTGCGGAGCACAGGCTCCA
>NW_006786377.1:3032103-3036146 GCF_000442215.2 Lipotes vexillifer
CCCTTTTTTTTTTTTTTTTGTGGTATGCGGGCCTCTCACTGCTGTGGACTCTCCAGACGCGCAGGCTCAGCAGCCATGGCTCACGGGCCCATCCACTCTGCGGCATGTGGGATCTTCCCGAACCAGGACACAAACCTGTGTCCCCTGCATCGGCAGGTGGACTCTCAACCACTGTGCCACCAGGGAAGCCCTGGGGTCTTTTTTAATGACCTGCAAGAGTTCTCATATATTTTGGACAGTAAAACCCATTTACTGCTTGTTTTGCAGACACTCTCTCTGAGTCTTTTGCAGTTTTTTAAATCACTCTTACAACTTTTTTTGTGGTTGTTGAACTGTTTGAAAGTAATGCACAGATATCACTCCTCACCCCTACGTGTTTCATCATGCATTCCCCCCCAAAGTGACATTTTCCTGTAGGATCACAATCCATGATTGCACCTATGAAAATGAACAAGAGTTCCCTAACACTGTCTCACATCCAATCCATGTTCAAAGTGAACCAGTTGTCTATTGTGTGCTGAGTCATATCTCCCCAGATTCGTATGATGAAGTCTTAACCCCCAGTACCTCAGAATGGGACTGTGTTTGGAAATAGGGTTTTTAAAGAGGTAATTAGATTAAAATGAGGTCATTAGGGTGGGCCCTAATCCAATGTGACTCCTGTCCTTATAAGATAAGGAAATTTGGACAGACACACACAGATGACACACCATGTGAAGATACAGGGAAAAGACAGCCATTTGCAAACCAAGGAGAAAGGCCTCAGAATGAAACCTGCTCTGCTGACACCTTGATCTTGGACTTCTAGCCTCTAGAACTATGAGAAAATTAATTTCTGTTGTTTAAGGCCACCAAGTCTGTGGTACTTTGCTACGGCAGCCCTAGCAAACTAATATACTATCTTAAGAATATGTTATCTTTGTTTTTGATCTACAGCTCAATCAAGGCTCAGTCATTACATTTGGTTGTTATGGAAAAATTATGGGCTTTTGTTTCAGACAAGCTGGACTCCAAATATGGGTTCCTTCCTTGGTGCAAAGCAAGTTCCTTCCTTCTGGCCTTCCATTTCCTCGTTGGGGACCACAGCTAACCCTGTCTGTCACTGTTGAAGTTAGGCTGATTGTGGTGACAACTGAGAAAGAAAAACAAAACTATGGAAAGTGACAGGGTTATAAAAAGTTTTCAGTAAATGTCCTTCCCATTCCTTCATCCAAACAGAAATCCCCAAATTTCTGTTTGAAGTAAGGATGAAGCCTCGATCACTATGCTTGTAAGAATCACGAGGATGACAATAGAGCCTTCCGACTTTTCTTGCACAGACTAAAACTGTCCTGGTTGAATTTTTCCAAAGAGACTGTCCCGCAGCAGTCACGTGGTCTCCAGGCCCTATGTAGTACGGAAGACCTTTACCCAGCAGGAGTTGTAATCTGAATGGAAGTGAATTAAATCATTTGATTTGCAATGGAAGGCAGCACCCGAGCACTGACTTAGTGTGAGGTCCTGTGCTCAACGCTGGAGATGAACGCACTTCTCCACAGCTACTCTGTGAGGTGGGCACTGTCTTCTCCCTGAAAGAGCGTAGCAAAGAGGAAAGTTGGGGTTCAGGTGGTGCTGAGGCGATGGGGAGAGAGGGTCCTCCTGAGCAGGGGTCCCTTGGGGTGGCAGGACCCCAAGGGCAAGGAGCAGGAAGGCACCCGAGTCCCAGGCACCGTAACACAGGGCTGAGAACAGGGCCGTGATGCGAGAAAGAACTGGAAGAAGAGGCCAGGGTCTTCTCACAGGGACCAAAGGGCTGAGTGAGAATCTGTAGTAAATTCTCCCGGCACAGGCAATCTCTGCGGGGTTCCACCTGGGATTTACCCTCCGAGGCACTGCCTGCTCCCTCCCTAAGGAAGAGGGAAACACAGACCTTTCCGACCCTTCCATGGTTAGGTCAGTGATTCTCAACCTTTCCTCAGGCTCCTTTTGCATTCCTAAAAACTACTGAGGGGCTTCCCTGGTGGTGCAGTGGTTGAGAGTCTGCCTGCCAATGCAGGGAACACGGGTTCGTGCCCCGGTCTGGGAAGATCCCACATGCCGCGGAGCGGCTGGGCCCGTGAGCCATGGCCGCTGAGCCTGCGCGTCCGGAGCCTGTGCTCCGCAACGGGAGAGGCCACAGCAGTGAGAGGCCCGCGTACCGCAAAAAATAAAACAAAACAAAACAAAACAATCTACCGAGAACCCCAAAGAGCTCTTGATGATGTGGGTTATGAATTCTCATATTTATCATATGAGATACGATAAATATTAGAAACTAAAACTAAAAAAAGTTCAAAATATGTATTAATTTTAAAAGAGCCATTGTAAATCCATGGCATGTTCATATAAATCTCATTTTAATGAAAAAATAATATTTTTTTAACCCAAAAGCATTTCGTGAGGAGAGTGTCATTGTTTTACAGTTTTCTAAGTCTCTTGAATGTCCGGCTTTACAAAGACAGCTGGATTCTCCCACCTCCCTCTGCGTTCAGTCTGTTGTGCTAGCGTACGTCATGTCGTCTTTGGAAAACACCACTGCACTCTCATGACAGAGAGTAAAAAGGCAAAGAGAGTAAAAAGGCAAAACTACGGGCCCCTAGACCATCCTTGGAAGACTGCTGATCTAGATCCTAATGGTTTTAAAGAGTGGGGAATGGGGGAAATGTAGCTAAGAACAAAACCCCAAGTGCCCTGCTCATGCTTTTTACTAAAGAATGTTTAGAACGGTGATTACGTCCTCGCAAAGTACTACCAAAGATGGTGTTGTCATTAGCCCTACAGCACAAGCTCTCACAAAACCATGTGATGCTTCCCCCCACCCCACCCCCCAGGTTATTCAACTTGCAAAATGAAAAAAAAAAACTCATCTGTTTTCCTCTCTCTGGCTGCACCTGTGTGGTTTAGGGCACGATAACATCAAATGTGACTTCAGTGTCACTTGATGAATTACACTACAGTGAGGCTGAGGAAGAGAAGTGAAGCTTCAAGAACGTGTCCCTGACATACCTAACGAATGACAGGAGTGGCCTCAGCAAGCTGGCTCACTCACTTCCTACAGAAAAACAACAAAAGATGCTAATTAAGTCTCCGTATCTATTGGCCAGCAAGAGGAAGTGCCACCCCCTCTCTGTCCGAGGGGCTGACACAATGCAGTTTGACAAGGTCTTTCTCCTTAGGAGGGTGAGGGTGCTACTATAAAATTCCCCTTAGTTTTTCTAACCCCTAGTAGGGCCTCACACACTTTTAGGCACTTAGGAGGTACTGAACTAACTTTTGTTGATTTCTTATTCCGATTTTAGGAAAAAGCCTCCAACTTCCTGTGGTGGTAAAACCCCATGTGCATGACTTACAATGAACCTCCAATAACACAGTTTCTGGGAACATCTCCCTTTAACAAAACCTGTCTGGAGGGGATGAGGCGAGAGGGTCTTATGGACTCCACCCCAGGGAGAGGCGAGCTGGTGAGGGGTGTGCATCTCCTTTGTGGGTCCCGCTGAGTCACCTGGCTCAAGAACAGTGGCCCGGAGAAGTGGGGGAGAATTCTTAAGGTAGCTCAGTGCTGAGAAGCTCTGGCACCAAAGACTGCCCCATGGGGGTGGGGTGAGGTGGGGAGACAGGACACAGGATGGGTGCCCCACCTCGCTGCCCCTGCACTGGGACACAGCGTGAGGGCTCCAGTTACTCTGATTTCTGCCGTTTCCAAAGAAGTCTGTCACTGGGAATGCTTCCTCTTTGTTACTGTACAGAGGATAACAAACTATTGCTCTATCTTGGGACGAAAACTACCACTCACCATATAGCATCTGGAATAGTGCTTTATACATATATAATAAATATTCATATAACATTTTTGCTTTTATTGAGATTCACTTTTCTGATACCTCACAGGATGACATTCTCATTCGGCTTTCTGCTTCCTTCCACCTGGTATAATGTGAAGTGCAGGTTGACATAACCAAGCAGACCCCAGAGGTGGACAGAGTTCTCAGGGAAGGGGGTCGTGTGAGGGACCAGTAAGGGAAAGA
>NW_006786377.1:3036180-3048509 GCF_000442215.2 Lipotes vexillifer
GGGAAAGAGAGGCTCAGATGTGAGTTGGATTCCAATGTGCTCAAGGTCAACTGCACTAATAACACAACTGAACCTGAGCACGATGTGATAAGGCATTACCGATGCCTCCACGTAGTGCATTATAGGGTGTTCCAGAGACGAGATGTCACCTAAAGGGAAAGCATCATAAAGAGAGGGGGACATGATGTGTAGCATAAATGATTACGATGTGTATTTTGATAGTACTTATATTTAGAGACTTTACATAGGTTATTTTGGGCCCTGTGAGTGCTTAGTACCACCATCTGTAGTAGTATTTCCAATAGTATTTCCCAGTTTTCAAACTGTGCTCTCACGTTCTTTAAACTGATTTGCACAACAAAACACTCTGAGGCTAGTGGCCTAAGAGGATCCCATTTCACAAAGAGGGAAACTGAGGTTCCTCGCTTATTGCTTCCCCGCAAAGCAGCAGCTCCACATCCTGACCTTCTGGAACACAGCCTCCTGGCACAAGTGCTAGATCCTCACGTGTATCGTTATTGTACGGTATTAGCGCTACCATTCGAGGACTTACTGCACACCAGGCCTTGTTCTAAGCCCGTCACAAGCACTAACTCCATATTACTCTTTGCAACAGCTCCAGGAGCCGGTTACTATTATTAAATTTGCAGCTTAACATTAGGAAACTGAGGCCCAGAAACTGGGTAGCACTGAGCTACCTCAAGAATTCTCCCCCGCCTTCTCCGGGCCACTGTTCTTGAGCCAGGTCAGGAACCTTGGAGATTCAACCCGAGAAAGAGAAGCTGGATGTTTTTCTTTTCCTTACACAGACAGGATAAATGGCAGAGTTTTATTTACTTCTTCTGGCTACCACTTTTAACATCCACAGATGAGATATATCTGGGTAACAGTAAGAAAAAGCGCCCTCCCTCCCCAATCCGAGTTCCTTTTCTACCCTGTTACCCTGGCCTGACCCTTCTTTGTTGCACCCGGTCAATCCTGATAACATTTGATGTTTACTTATTGATATATGTCACCTGCAGAGAATGCAAACTGCAAGAGGGCAGGTCCTCAGTTTTGTTCACCCTTTTGTACCCTAAGTGCCTACACCGCAAATGAAGGATGCCTGGCACCAAAGAGGCACACAGACATTTACTGAATGAACACACACACACACACACACACACACACACACACACACACACACAACACACTCCTCATTACAGCAGAAGTCTAGACAACTTAAAAAAAAAAAAAAAAAAAAAAGCTCAGTCAGTCAAAAAGATCTGGCAATTTAAAAGAGAACCAAAACAGAACACACAATTGGCTCTTTTCACCCCGACTTGGATTAAGAGGGTGTGGAATGCCCAACTGTCAGAGACCGGGTGACGTGTTTACACAGAGCCCTTCCCTGCTTGCACAAATACTGAAGGGGTCTGAGGGGACAAAGGACAGGCCTGGAGGCTGCTGCAATCTCCTGAGGAATCAGGACCTGCCGGGTCTGGCCTGGGTCTGGCCAGGAGCTGGCAGAGCTGGAGGGCCACTGAGTCAGGCCGTCTTCCTGCGGGGAGAATGCAGGCGGGTTGCCCACGTCTGGGGCTTCCTGCCCATGGCCAGGCTACAACTTTGAGGAATACAGGTCTAGAACTATTTCTAATGACCCAATTGGAATCGGTGTTTTTCTTTCCCTTCACACATACAAAAATCCCTTTTCCAATTAAAAACGCAATAAAATTATAAAAACACACACAATAAAATAAACAACGAAAGTAAACACAAATAAAGACCCTTAAAATAAATACAATAAAAATATAAAGATGACTGTGTGACTGTGATCAAATAAACGTGGCATTTATAGAGAAGACACAGCCGTGTTAAGTGTCAGTGTTAATCTCAATACAGCAGCTTAAATGTGTTAATGCTACAGAAACACCCTCCTCAACTCAAAACACATCTTTTGGGAAAAAGAAATCAATTTACGCCAAAAACTATAAGCGGTCCAAGCAGCAAATGGGAGTTTTTCTGAGCCCTGGGTCTCTGGAGCTGTGGGCAGCGTGAAGTGGGAGGGAAAAAAAGAACATTTCTTCCTTCATGTCTGAAGAAAGAAAGCATCTAGAAGCATGCATTTGCTTTTCTTTCTTTTTTTTTGCGGTACGCGGGCCTCTCACTGTTGTGGCCTCTCCCGTTGCAGAGCACAGGCTCCGGACGCGCAGGCTCAGCGGCCATGGCTCACGGGCCCAGCCGCTCCACCACGGCACGTGGGATCTTCCCGGACCGGGGCACGAACCCGTGTCCCCCGCATCGGCAGGCGGACTCTCAACCACTGCGCCACCAGGGAAGCCCCATTTTATTTTCTTTATGTCTCCACCTGCTCCGTAAAAGCCGCCCTTAGGTCCTCAAAGGCTCCCTGCTCCAAAACTGCCTTCCTTTCCACTTCGTCATCCTCTCCCTTAGTATAGAGGGGCTCGGTGGGTATTAGAAATAAAGCTGAACTAATTTAACATTAATGAATATTAATTAATTAACACTGAATTAATTCAAATGAAAATGTGTCAGGAAAATAGGTCTGTTTTTACAATCGCCTGTGGCCCTCTAAGGGAATATGAATTCTGAGGTCTTCTTGCTGAGATGAGTGATGGCTCTGTGCAAATGCAAAGGTGGAGAAAGCTGGGAAACTCTCTACCAGGGCAGAAGAGGAGAGAATGGGAAAGAGGGCATGTGGGAGAGGCTAACAGACAGGAGTGCTGAGGCTGTGAAGAGGGACCCTGAGCACAGAGTAGAGATGACCTTTGAACCTCCCCATCTTTAACAAACATGGATCTCTCAGTAGGTAGAATTTTGAGAAAAGTCATCACTTGAGTCAAAAGGTCTAGGCTCTGTCCGCAGAGCAAGTCTAAACTGTTTCTTACTTTCCACAGTTTCTTCTACTGTTTGTCTTTTTTTTTTCTTTTCCCTTTGGCCTCGTCCCATGGCTTGTGGGATCTTAGTTCCCTGACCAGGGATCGAACCCTCGCCCTTGGCAGTGAACGTGCCAAGTCCTAACCACTGGACTGCCGGGGAAGTTCCCTCTTCCCTTGTTTCTCACAAACTACTCTCCCTCTGCTGCTACTCCTCTAGCCCCCGAGTAAGTAAAAAGCCTGAGGTAACCAGTGAGAGATCTCCAGCAATGGCTGGGCAGGGGCTGTCCCACTCTTTGGATTGCAATTGTCCTTAGTAACCTGGAGACCACCTGTATTCAGTTACATAAATGCACTTGGCCCACTCTTGGAGGAAAATCACCACTGCTTTTCAAAATACATTTCATCAGGTCAAAAACTTCCCAGATGAGCACTCTGTCACTCTCCCGATGCCTCTGTGCACTGTGACAGTTGACACTCTCCTACTCAACGCTCTTTTCCTTAGCATCTCACAAGAACCAACTGTTAAGCTTCAGGAATTTTGTGAGCCAGTTGTTAAAGTCATCATTAAGATGTAAATAATGTAATCTTAACATTAAATAAACTGCATTAGAAACAAAGGTAGAAATGCTCAAAACTCCTCACTTATTATTTTACTGTTACCCATGTTCTTGGGTTATTGATGTCTATTTTAATATCTATATGGTAGAAATATCATAATAATGGCTAATAATTACATATTTCTCCCCAACTCTGGTAGCTTGAAAGTAGCCACAGTGCAAATATTTACACCATGGAAGTTGGCAAACGCTGCAAATCCGGGCTTTGATTTGTTCTCTTCATGTCTAAGAAAGTGCTGGAGAAAATGTTAATAATACAGATTAAAACATAAATGGGTGTTATGTCTGGACATACATCTTAATTGTTTCACTTTTGTCATATTAATGTCAAAGAAAATATCTAACAAACATTAACGTTGAGACTAAATTCATTTATTATAGGTTGGTTATGAATATAAGAAGCTCAGCAAACATCAACAAAAGCATTCTATGAGAATCAATTTTTATTATTTGCACATTATGTGCTATTCATCCTTTATATTACTACAGTTTGTCATAAACTTATATGTACATATGTATGTCTCCTGTGTGTACACACACACACACACACACACACACACACACACACACACACACACAGAGCTACCTACCCCCCATAGGTCATTAAACATTTACCAGCACACACCATATTCGCTTTCTATCGCCCCTTAAGACCTGTTCCCACACCCAGGCCCTCCTCAAGACAATGCTTGCTGATATGCCCATCAGTAAGCTGAAATCATTTGTCTGTCAAACATCCTCAGAGAATAGAAGGAAATCCTTTGCATGTATAAACCCTGGTGAACGCTCTGCAGCTTGGCCTCACAAGGGCACTCACACCAGTTGACAGCTTTATTCTCCACTCACCATCAGCATCACTGTTCTTAATTTTCTTGGGCATCTCAAGTTAGACCTAAACCTTACTGAGTTCTACAGGGAATGTTGCCAAGGAGACTTAGAGTTCTGTACTACCAAGGCTTCACATTAACCAATAGCCTTCTTCTGAAAGTCCCCAGCCATTTGAGTAGTTAAAACACTTTTAAAGCACAAGTTTATTTTGTCACACTAGTAATTAACTGGTTAATTACTTCTCATCAATTTACTTTTAAATTTCACTAGGACATCAAGTCTGATTTTGGAATTCCAATAGAAGACGATATTGTTGACTCAACTGGAGAATAAAAGCGCTGTCTTAGCGAAAACTTTTGAAAAAGGAAGTCTCTTAATTCTTCTCTGGGCCACCGTGAAAACAAGTGTGATTAAAGTCATTGTAGTTCTTCAAATTCAGTGAAGCATAATGGATTCTATAATCTTCACCAGAAGCATACCACCAAATGAGTGTTTTTTTGACTTAACAAACCCTCCAACTCAGGATACCCTGTTAGAAAGGATTTCCTGTAATTCTCTGGGAACATGCAACAGAGGAAAATTCACAGAATCTAAATTTCTGAAAAACATACAATTTAACTCAACTACACTTCTTCAAATTCTTAATCTTGGGAAAAAACTTTGTTATCCAAGTTCTTGATTTTCTTTCTAATCCTCTCACTAATGTTTAAATCATTCCTCCCTCAACACAGGTCTTAATTCTAGAACTTCACATTTATCAATTTTTTTTTCTATCACAGTAGATTGAGAATACTGCAATCTCAATCAGTTCTTTGATTAATTAATTCAGTCCAAATGCGGAGCCCTTCAAGCAAGAGTCTGACTAGTACAACTCTTCGACAGAAAAGCAAGTTCTTACAAGACATTAAACTGAAGGAGGCAAGTAGACCTTATCAGTTTTCAGCTGTTTCCTAATGTCACCATGAATGACTGACATCCTATGATGATTAGCATCTTTAGAAGTTTCCTCTCCAGAAGAGACTGCTTCTGACCTTCTGTTAGTAAACAGCCCTTGCCAGGATGAAATGTTTGTTGGAAATGCCCAGTTGTTAATCAAACACTAGCATGTAATATTTATTTGTAATTCAGTGGGGCATCCCGCCAGATGTTAAACATTTTTTTTCCCCCCTTTAGAGAAGACACCCGAAGAGTCAATCAAATACTTTAGTAGCTACCATGAGCCACAGCTTTTCAAGGCACTCAAGCAGTACAGCTCAGAGACTCTGGCTGCTGGCGCTCCTTCCCTCTGGAACAGCACACCTTGCAATGTCATCTTCCTTTTCTCTTATCAAGAGAGTTGTATCCCAACCTGCCACTCTATTTTTCAACAATAACGCAACCCTTAATTTTAACTAGGTACAGTTGTCCCTCAGTATTTTCGGGAGGTTGGTTCCAGGAGGCCCCCGTAGATGCCAAAATCCCAAGATGCTCAAGTTCCTCGTATAAAATGGTGCAGTACATTAAATATAATCAGCCCTCCACATCCACGTGTTTTGAATTCACAGGTTTCGCGTCCGCAGATTCAGCCAACCAACCTTGATCCTCGGTTGGCTGAACCTGCAATGCGATACCTGGGGATACAGAGGGCCAACCACATATAGCCACCCATAATGAAGATGACATCTCTCAGGGCAACAAGATAGAGGGAGTTTGGGTCCCTATGAGTAGAGAGCTCCCTACTAGTCTTGGACCTACTCAGACCTGTAAGTCCTGTGTCCCCCATCCCCCACCCTTGCAGTCGAGCCCAATCCTAACTCATACCCCAAGTGTACTATGAGCATGAGATCTGAAGCCAGTCTGTTGGGCACAGATCCGAGGCTGCCATTGATCAGCTGAGTGTCTTTGGACAAGTTATCTAACTGTTTTTACACCTCAGTTTCCTCATCTATGAAATGGGAATGATTGCATATATTCAAAGTGCTTGTGTGCATGAAATTAGTAAATACATGCAAAGCCTCTGAAACATTGCCTGAACTAGTCAGTACTTCCTTGGTACAACAGGGAACTACAAGACAGGAAGCAAATGGGAACCAGAGGTAAAGCTTCATGACCACCACCCTAGCCCTCACACTGCCTTTCATTCTCCCCATACCTGCTGCCCAGACGCCCTGCCTCTTCCAGTCTCCTTGGTCCTTACTTAGACTTTCCCCTCTATTCTTTATAGCAGACTTCCCTCACTGCAATCTCTCTTCAGTCTGTTTCTTCTCACAAAATTTCTAGCCTCTGTGAATTTACAACTGTATTATTTTTCCTGTTGTGAGAATTTAAGTATATGCATATTTCCAGATTTCCGTTGGGGAGATTTAGAAAGAAGAAGGGGCTGTGATGGAGGAGGAAGGGAAATAAAGCAGATGGCATCTTTCAGAGGGGTGAAGGAGGCCAAGTCAGAGCAAAGAGAACTCTGCGTGGACTTGGGGGTTCGCTAGAGGGGAGGGGACCCAGACGTGTCATGCAGGAAAGGGCCCAAGGGTGTATGTTCGGGTACAAAACTATCAGAGTTAGAGCTAATGCTTTGAAACCCTCTGTGCTGTGGAAAGGGACTGAGCTTTGCTGAGGTTATAGGTTATCCAAAGCTTTATTCACCTCAAATTCCAGGCTAGTCTGTCTCAGAACAAGGTGTGGTCTTGGAAATGGAGGGCAATTCCTTCAAATCATGAAATTGAGAAGGCCCTTCCATGTGTCCGGCCAATGATGGAGAGAAAGACTAACCTTGCACTTAAACCTAGCATGAGAAGTGATGTGTTATTGACAAGACTGGTTATGACCTCAGAACTTATCTGGGACCCTGATGTGCCTGACAGTAATCTTACTTAGATAGGCATCTAAGGTGTGACCCAGTCATTCATTCAGGGGTTGGTAGAAATAGAGCTCTAATTTTGGAGAGGTCATACAACCATCTACAGTGACAGCAGAGCACAAAACCTGAGTTTTATGGAACTATTTTTGTCTAGTGTTTACTCAAAAGAGAAGGTAGAACTATGATGATTTTTTTTTTTTTTTTTTTTTTTGGGGTCCGCGGGCCTCTCACTGTTGTGGCCTCTCCCGTTGCGGAGCACAGGCTCCGGATGCGCAGGCTCAGCAGCCATGGCTCACGGGCGCAGCCGCTCCGCGGCATGTGGGATCTTCCCGGACCGGGGCACGAACCCGTGTCCCCTGCATCGGCAGGCAGACTCTCAACCACTGCGCCACCAGGGAAGCCCCCAAGGGTTTTTTTAAAGTGTCATTAGAAGTTAAAGCTCTTCAAATTAACCCTCAAAAGGGCAGCAGTACTGCCCAGAAGTAAAACCAAAACACTGCTTCGCTATTTGCACAGTAGACCACAGCGAACGCCAAGAAAAACTGAAGAGCCAATCTGGACAGAAAGAGAGAGAGAGAGAGAGTCTGGACGGAGGCCAGGGAGGCCTGGGAAGGCAGCACTGTGGAGAGCCAGCTTCTGCTTGGTAGCTTCTTGCCTCCAAGCAGCCTCTGGGGGCCTTTCCCCCCTGGCTTGGGAACTCTCACCTTGGAAATTGCCAATGACAGTGGCTTGCAACAAGAGAGAGAGCACAACTGTCCATTAAACAGCTGCTAAAGGCCAAGCACTGTTAAAGTTTATCCACTATATGTTCATAACTACCCTCTACAGTAGTTACAATTCTCCATTTATGAAAGAAGAAATAGCTTGTAAGTAGTACAGTTCACATTCAAAAGGCATCCATTCAACTCTAAAAATATGAACCAGGCTAACTTCATTTCCTGTTCAAGAAGGGAGGAGTGGAATTTCAGACTCCTCCGAGGCAAGAGAGGCAGGTTCAAAGACAACCTATCCTGGGCTTCCCTGGTGGCGCAGTGGATGAGAGTCCGCCTGCCGATGCAGGGGACGCGGGTTCGTGCCCCGGTCCGGGAGGATCCCACGTGCCGCAGAGCGGCTGGGCCCGTGAGCCACAACTACTAAGCCTGCGCGCCCGGAGCCTGTGCTCCGCAACGGGAGAGGCCACGACAGTGAGAGGCCCGTGTACCACAAACAAATAAAAAAGACAACCTATTCCGAGTTAGAACTCCAAGGGTATCTGCTCATTAAAAAACATTGACATTATGAGTCAAGCGGGCTTTCTTTTATTAGCCCAAGATCACAATCATCATTTATCATATTTTTATGGAATTGTCTTCCAAAAATGAAATTTCAGAACACAACTTAGCCACGCATTCGTTTAAATATTACAGTGTGTCTTATGTACTTGGGATGTGGCAGTGAACAAAACAGGCCAAAAAACTCCAGCTCTGATGGAAATTTGACTATGAACAGAGAAGGAGTTGACATTAGGGAACTACTATTATTTTTATTAAGTGTATGAATTGTGTGGTGGTGATATGGAAAAGTGTGCTCTTATCTGCTGGAAATGCATGTTGAAATATTTACGGGTACAGAGTGACATGGCGTCTGGGATTTGCTTTCGCTACTTCCAGATGAAACAAGATTGGCAAAATGTTTATAATTCTTGAATCTGGAAGACGGGTACATGCGGGTTCATTATGCTATTTTCTCTACTTGCATTTAGTTGGAAGTTTCCTTAATTCGAAGATGCATTCCTCCTTCCATGGAGCTTTAAAGATAAACAGTAATTCCTGGTGTATCTATCAGGCAGATATGTGTGCTAATCAGGAAAATAAAGCAGGGAAGGGAGTGGGAAATGCTGAGAGGAGGGTGAATAAATATAGTAGCTCTACACGCAAGCAGTATTTATTTATTTTATACACGTAAGTTAATAAGACCTGGATGAATTGATAACTGCATCAAGGTAAGGCCTTAAAGGGGCTTCCCTGGTGGTGCAGTGGTTGAGAATCCGCCTGCTAATGCAGGGGACACGGGTTCGAGCCCTGGTCTGGGAGGATCCCACATGCCGCTGAGCAAATAGGCCCGTGAGCCACAACTACTGAGCCTGCGCGTCCGGAGCCTGTGCTCCTCAACAAGAGAGGCCGTGACAGTGAGAGGCCCGCGCACCGCAGTGAATAGTGGCCCCCACTCGCCACAACTAGAGAAAGCCCTGGCACAGAAACGAAGACCCAACACAGCAAAAATAAATAAATAATTTAATAAACTCCTACCCCCGATATCTTCTTTAAAAAAAAAAAAAAGATAAGGCCTTAATACACAGGAAGTTGAATAAAATAGTAATTAAAAGACAGGCGGTTTTCTGAGAAAGAAGGACAATTTGAGTTTTCTTAAAGAGGCCCATTTGAAAGAAATGTTAATGAAAACGATGGCGAACATTTGCCTGACTTTTTCTCTATGTTGGAACTAGGTTTTGCAAACCTATTAAAGAATGATTGGCTTTGGTCTTCATCATAACCCCAGAAGCTGCTGCTGCTTCCCTCATCTGTAAGTCTCTGCCCCTTAGCTTAGGGGGGCGGCTAAAAGTCTGTTCAAGGTCATGAAAACTCTAAGCGATGCAACCCAGTTTGAATCCAGGTAGCCCAGCGCCTGAGTGTGAATGTTTAACTGTCATACCACACCATCTACTGCGATGGATAAGTAGCATCTGGACATAGGAAGGGTAAAAGATTAGACCTAAATATCAAGCGTTGTCTTGATATTTTCTGAGTGGTGCCGTGGGTACTGTGGAGGAATAGGGCAGATAGGGGGGAACAGCCAAGAGTAAGGCTTTCGGGGCTGGATGGTGCTAGAGAGCAGACACTGCAGGCCAGAGGCCCAGGCAGACCTCCAAAGGAAGCTTCTTCTGAAGCCCAGGAGGGTGAGGGCAGGGATGGAGGGAGGATGGAGGGTGGAGGAAGGTGGAGTCATAAGGCAGGTTCTCCACCATTTCTACTCCAACACACCCACCCATCCCCCGCACACACCTTAGGCGCTGATCTCGTTCTAGAACGTGGTGCAACAGTATCAGACTGCAACCAGAATTTACCTGACTTAGAGGCAAGAGGTGGCAATTGCCGAGGTGATGTTGATTTATTCGAAAAGTGAAGCTTCTCTCTGTGCTGAGCACTGTTCTAAATCATTGGAAATACAGTGTGAACAGCACAGGGCCTCTCTCCTCATGGAAGAACAGACAAGAAACAACTATATCCTTTGTTAAGTGTTCTTAAATGCTGTGCATACAAATAAAGTAGGGTAAGAAGGCTACAGCAGCCTCCAAGGTACGGAGGCTGCCATTTTCTACAGCACCACCAGGAAGGCTTCTTTGATAAGGGGACACTTGCGCAGGGGACTGAAAGAAGTGAGACGGTAAAGCTTTGATATCCAGGGAAGAATGTTCCAGGCAGAGGTCATGAAAACACTCTGAGGCCGGGGCTTGTCTGGCGTATTTGGGACCAGCAGAGGGGCCGACGAGCCGGGGGAGGGTGGGCACGTGGGGAGGGGCAGGCGGCAGATCACAGTGAGAGCGCGGGGCAGGGGGTCCCACTGCGGGGGCTCGGAGGCCATTCCGTGGATTGGCTTCTGACTCTGAGTGAAATGGGAAACCATGAGAGGAGTCTGAATGAGGATCGCTTTGGCTGAGGGGGCGTGGGGCTGAGCCAGGAGGCCAGTTAGGAACCTACTGCACAATCCAGGCAGAGAGAGCAGCTGGACCGGACCAAGTGGCAGCAGTGAAGACTGAGAAGTCATAGGATTCTGGATATTCTGGAGGAAGAGCCCAGTTTGCCTATGGATTCGACCTGAGATATTAGAGGGAAAACATGACCAGAGAAACACCAAAGGCTCTCTACCTGGGACTTGTATCTCCACCGGAAGTTCTACTGTCAACCTTTCTGTTGGGTTAAGCCATTAGAAGAGGCCTCTATGACAACAAGTTCACTGGTGAGATTTGTATTCTAGATACATCAATCCATGCTGGCTCACCAACTATGCTAGTGGGCTAGGCAAGCGAGGAGCATCTGAACGGATGGGAAGGGGACACGAATAAGTGAATATGGACGGAGAACTGTTTAGAGAAGTCATTGCTGACTGATCGGACAAGGTAGAAAAGGAAAAAAAAAGGCTTGTCCTGACCAACGAATTGTGGTATGCTATTAACTAAGAATTGGAAAAGGAGGGAAAAGAAACAACCCCAGGAAGTTAGAGGTGGGTCTGGAAATGGAGATTGTGAGCCCAGTTCTGGGTGGGTGACTTTAAATCAATTGTGCAAAAGCCAACAGATAAATCTCAGAAGGCATATGAATAGCAGTGGGAGGCTCAGGCGGGCTGCTGCACAGTGTTTCTCTGGATTTATTTTGAAACACAATAGGCCCTCGCTATTTGAGCCAGAAAATGTAAATCAGAATATTTTGAGAGCTATTTCATTTGATTATTTTCTAGTAGGCAGAGTAACTAACTGGCTGACATTCCAGTTCCGAGTCAACCTGCTGCCTTTGCCAGCATCCTCTCTGTACCGCTGCTCCCAACTGAAAGATAATTAATCAGATTCTGTCGCTCCCCTGCCTCAAACCCTCCAGTGGCTTTGCACGGCGCTTCTTTTTAAAACTTTATATTTTACATTGGAGTATAGTTGATTACCAATGTTGTGTTAGTTTCAGGTGCACAGCAAAGTGATTCAGTTACACAGGTACCTGTATCTATTCTTTTTCAAATTCTGTTCCCAATTAAGTTGCTGCAGAATACTGAGCGGAGTTCCCTGTGCTATGCAGTAGGTCCTTGCTGGTTATCCATTTTAAATACAGCAGGGTGTACTTGTCAATCCCAAACTCCCTAACTATCCCTTCCCCTGCCCCACCCTGGTAACCATAAATTCATTCTCTAAGTCTTGTGAGTCTGTTCCTCCTTTGTAAATAAGTTCATTTGGACCACTGCTTTTAGATTCCTCATGTAAGCGATACCATCCAGGTATCATACGCTATTTCTCTTTTAAGCCAAGGTAAAGACCTTCAATATTATAAAGACCTATGAGATTCAGGCCCCACCTCCATCTCCACCTTCACCTCATGCTTTCTTCTGCCTCCCTTGTTCACTCACAGCCTGCATTTCTTTCCCTAG
>NW_006786377.1:3048543-3058825 GCF_000442215.2 Lipotes vexillifer
CTTTCCCTAGAACTCGTGGAGCTTATGTCTCTCTTAGGGCCTCCATACGTATTTTTCTTCTCTCTGCCAAGAATGTTCTTCCCTCGTATCTTCTGAAGGTCACTTCTTATTATACAAATCTTGGCTCCATGTAACCAGCTCAGACAGGCCTTTCTGACCACCCAGGCAAATAGCATTGCCACTCCCGGCCCCAACCCATTTCCCTCTTTTCTTCTTTTCTTTAAAGCACTCATCGCATGGATTTTCCCCCTTCACTCCAGATTTGGTCTGTTTTGTTCACCATTGTATCCCCAGAATTCAGGAAATTATCTTTGTTGAATACACAAATTCTAATCTGAATTCCCGAGTGTAATGTATAGTCTGTCTCTACTACAGTAAAAACCAACGGAACGAAGTGTTCCTCTTCCCTCTCTCTTACTTTTGCCTCAGGAGAAAGGCTGTTCTTCCACCACTGAGATGTTTTTTCTCAGTTATTTTCATGTTGGTTTATTGTTCCAGACGTCTAGTAGCAGGGAATAAAACTTAAGCGTGACACCCATTAAACATAGTAAAAGAGCCACTATTTATCAAGGGCTTATTATGTACTGGGTGCTATATATACATTATGCATTTAAGCCTCACAATATCTTTATTATATAGTCTTACCCCCAGGTTAGCAGGCATTTTCAAATAATGTCCAAATGACATATATAGGCTGCCTAATTCCAGACTATTCCCACATTTCAACTCTGACTATTCAGACCTTAGAAAAACAAACTTATCTCTCCCATGCACACCATTTTTCCCATAATTAATGTCACAGAAACAGTGCTTGCATTACAATAAGTAAGCAAAGAAAGCAAGAAAGTATTAGATTTGATGGCTATACCTATTATGCATACTGAAATATCAAGTAAGAATTTTCTCTTTTAAGAGCATGGTATTTCGTTTCCGAACATTTGCGAAGTATGTTTTCTGCTCATATTAGTAATCTGAAGCCAAGGGGTTTTTTAGAATAGTTATCGCTAGCTATTATGCCTTTAGCTAATACAGAAAGGTGCTTTCTTCCTCACTTACATAAGAAGGTAAAAACAAACACCTGTTGACTTCCTATTTGGAAATTTCTTAAACTATAGGATTAGATTAGATAGTACCGCATCTTGATGTGGCAGATCATAAAGTGAAATGAATCTCTTTTTGCTCTTTAGGGGGATTCTGGATTTTGAAAGGCGTGGCTATTACAGTGCTCATCACAACTCGATTTTTAGAACTTCATAGTATTTGCTTTCAGGATAAGTTCTAAAGGGAAAGAAAGAAGAAAGAAAGAGTGCTTCTTAATAATGACACTTCTGGGAAATCCTCTGGATTCCAACTTGCTCGAGGTAATGCTTCCTTGTGATTGGTATACCTATGGGCCACAGGGGTCCACATGCCTCAGAAACATTATTTTCACATTGCTTTCCTTGCCATTTTAGTGTCAAGATCAAATATCATTAAGTATTGTGATTAAATGGCAATTCCTTAGAGTTTAATCTAAACGACTGTTAAAGGAGAGAGGGGAAAATAAGCATTCATCTCACATAGACACTGAAGAAAAGTGGAAAAAAGCCAAGACCACCAAGATTTTGCTCCATAACTATATTCCATAAGCTTTTACAAATATTTCCCAAAGCACTTTTCCTAGACACAGCCAACCCTCCTCAGTCCATCTGGGCGCCCATTCCCTGTCTGTTCCTTGCCCATCTCATCACCCTTCTAGCCTCACCCTCATTAGTCCTTAGCAAGTAATTCTCTAAAAACTCTGATCTAAGGTGCGAAGGGCACGAGGTAAAGGAAGGGTTTTCTTTTTAATTTTTATTTTATATTGGAGTATAGTTTGACTTACAATGTTGTGTTAGTTTCAGGCATACAGCAAAATGATTCAGTTATCCATATACATGTATCTATTCTTTTACAAATTCTTTTCCCGTTTAGGTTATCACAGAATATTGAGTAGAGTTCCCTGTGCTATACAGTAGGTCCTAGTTGGTTATATATTTTAAATATAGTAGTGTGTACATGGCACTCCCAAACTCCCAAAGCGTTTTCTCTTTTAAAAAATCACTTTTAAAGTCTACGTCTCCTCTAATAGGCTTCTCCTCTGCATACCCCACTCAGTGATCCGATATCCCTGATTTTGACTCTTATGCTTCATAATTCATATGTTTAGTTGATTCAAATTTTAAAAGTGTGAGACAACTGAATACTTAAATGGTAAGCCGTTTCAGACCAGCTACCGTATCCTCCTTTGAAGCAGCTATAATATTTAAGCACAGCACAGATGCTTAAACTAATAACAGGTTTGCATGGTTAAAGGGAATAAACACAGGATCGTATATTTATGCCTCAGATTACAGTTTTTTCCTCTCTCCCAGCACATCAGAGAAGCACAGATGTTAGTGTTTGAGGACTGCCTGTAATCATACGACCATGGGAAGCTGAACTCTGCGACGGTCCCCACTCCTTCCTTGGGGCCTTGCATCTTCACACACCCCTTCCACCCCCACCAGCATTCCAGCCACAGGTCGGAGACAGCCTTAAATCATCTTGAGGCTGGACCGTGGTTAATACGCATCCCTGGAATGCCTACCAATGGCCTTTCCGTTGTATCTACTTGTTTCCAAAGACTCATATTTCAGCTAGAGTTGGCAAGGGTTCTAAAGACCCCCTATAGCATGAGGGCTTCAGTCACAGGAGAAGGTGGAGGAAGGATGTGCCTGGAAGGGAGCAAGGTCTGCATTCGCTTCCTCCATGGCCTAGTGCTGACAGACCCTTCCCAGCCAGGCAGGGAACTTTGCTGGGAGAGGGTGGGAGTTGCTGAAAGGGTCCCACAAGAACAGACTCCGGGCGGGCAGAAGGAAAGGCACGCTCACCATGTGTGGAGGGCAGGCGTGCCGACGTGTGCGCGGGACTTGAGCGACATGTTGAAATTAAAATCAAAACAGCATGAAAGCGCACTTTATAGACAGCTAGAAATAGCTAAGTATTGTCAAAGCTCCCATTGAGTCATCCATCCAGAAGCTGAGATCTCGGACAGAAGGGGAGAGTTGGAGCAGGCTCCCAAATGGGTTCAGAAAAAGATCTTGACGAGAGATAGAGTTTAGAGGGTGGTCAGAAAGCAAAGACTTAAGCAGTGTTTTACTCCCTAAGCAAGGAGGAGGGTGGGGAGAGATAGGAGAATACTGCTTGGACTGTGAAAACCCAGAGACTTGCCAGAGGAGGGAAGGGGGGTGGCTCTAAGGGGAGCCACCTCCATTTCATTATCACAGAGGACCTGCTTGGTTAGAGGAATGATCAGCCCCTTGGGATACAGAGAAGAGGAGTATTTATGTTACGTTAAATCTGGGAAACAGAAGCTAATGCCTTCATTGCCCTGAGGAAGGCCTTTCTGTGCATTAAGGATTCACACATCTCTACGGACAGCAGCCGGAAGGAATTATCGGCCGCAAGAGCTGCTCACCTTCACTCCTACCCAAGTTATGTCCAGGCCAATTTCACTTCAACAGGAGTCACCAAGACACTTTGCCCACGGAGATGACCAAAGCAAATGTTTTAAACTATTTTTAAAGCACGTTGGATCACAAATGTCTCACAATACTTTAATTTACTATATTGTACCCTTTGCTAGTTCCAAGTCAATCTTTCAGAACTAAGAAGCAGAAGAGACAAACTCAGTTACAACATAAACCATCGGAGCTGAAACTTGTATGCAACCATGGCGTAACACTAACTTACTCAATGGATATTTATTGAGCACTAATATTAATGCATTTCATTGCTGCTAAGATGCACATTTTTCACAGCTTAGGGATGCATCTTACAGGCGACTGTGTCAATTTTATTGACAGCATTTCTTCTCTCTTAATGGTACATTTAAAAAGGGTGTGTTTCAAAAGCATCTTAGATTTGATGAAACAGGGACTCATCAATCTCATTAAAGCTGCAGTTCAAACCTTGCCTTCTCTGACAGGCTTCCTGGAGCACCAGTCTACGGTGGCCCATCCCCTACCCTGATTCTCTCCGCTTACTGATCGTATCACTATGGAGACCGTGGCTCTTGTATTCACTGCTATTCCTAGAGCAGCATCAGGCACCATTCCAGGGATAGTAGGTTCTCAATAGATGACCCTGGAATGAACAAAAGTTGCCATTTATTGAGCAATCACTACACATCAGACCCTGAACTGAATGCTTGTCAGAGAAAAATAATCTCATTTATTCCTAGCAACTGAGAGGTCATTCTCATCACTGACTTTAAAGATGGGGCAGCAGGTAAAGTGGAGAAGCCCGGACTAGATGTCAGCTCAGCCTGACTTCAAATCCAGACACATCGGTGCCATGCCATACTGTGTATCACATACAAAGCCTGGAAATGGGTCTGATTCTGCGAGTGGTCCAAAGATGTGAGGCAGGATCTCTGAAGCTACAGAGAAGAATAAGACTGTTCCCCCAAACTTGAAAGGTAATATTTGTCCACTGGGGATCACCACACTTCTCTGTCCTTCTATATGCTTCACGTGTATGGTCCTGTGTTAATATGGAGCTTCAGGGGCCCATATTTCTTCCCAATAAGATCAGGAGAGGCTCCACGAAAGAGATGTATATTTAAACTTTGTATGGATGGATCCCACCATTGGTGAGAGAGAGCACAGCCCATATAGGGCTCTGTGAGTTATCCTGAGTGAGAGAGACACAGAGTATACCTGGGAAGGTGCTAGGAGAAAAGTGAGCATGAAGGTCTTGGGTACCATCCTGGGGGGTTTGAACTTCATTTCATATGATCAGTGATCTTCATCAATGACCCATTTCAATGTGGACTTTATTCCATCCCAGCTGAGCTTCTCTCCCTGTCCTGCATCTCACTCAAGGATGAATGTTGAAATTTGGTGCTGTCAGTCCTATGTCAACTGATAGCTATGTCTAACAGAGACCTCTAAGCCCAGTGTAAAGAGAAAATAAAGAAGAGTGACTGGAAAAAACAGTAACACAGGAGATTTGATTATAAGTCAGTCTATAGCGAGTCAGCTTAGATAGAGCCTATGAAATTTATCATTTGGGGGCTCCACAAAAATACTAAAGGATATCACAGACAGAAAATCTCATTTAGGACACAGTTGGCAAACTACGGCTGTTATATATTTTTCTTTTTTTGGTTTACTAACACTTATTTAGATTTCCAGTGAAAAGACTTTTGTATGGCTTTCAAGCAAAGATTGGTTTTTACATTTTTTTTTTTTTTTTGCAGTACGCGGGCCTCTCACTGTTGTGGCCTCTCCCGTTGCGGAGCACAGGCTCCGGACGTGCAGGCTCAGTGGCCACGGCTCATGGGCCCAGCCGCTCCGCGGCATGTGGGATCCTCCCGGACCGGGGCACGAACCCGCATCCCCTGCATCGGCAGGTAGACTCTCAACCACTACGCCACCAGGGAAGCCCCGGTTTTTACATTTTTAAAGGGTTTATGTAAACAACCAATCCCCCTTCTACAAATCAAAGAATATATGACAGGCATGTACATGGCCCACAAAGCCTAAAATACTTCCATCTGGCTCTTTACAGGAAAAGTTTCACCACACCCTGATCTAGAACTTCTCATCGTCCTCCTCCATTTCTACTCAGAGTCAGGTCATTTAAGTCAGTGCTTAATGTGACTGGACACGGAGTGGACAATGGTAAGATCTATTTGCCACTTCAGACATTAGATTTATTGATTCCTTTTATGAAAATTCTAAAGTTTCAGCGACTATCACACTCACACACATTTCAACTTTGATCTTTTTAAAAGATGTCCTTCTCACACTTGAGGGCTTGCTAGCTTTTGGCCAAATGCTGCAATGGTTTGATCTTCCTAATGCTGGTGATAAGTGGCTTCTGTAGGCTTAGCAGCACCCTGGTCATTAAAGCTTTACCCAAATAGCTTTCTTAATTAAAGACATCAGTTTAGTACATCAAGGGGGCGTAGCTGGAATCTTTTAGAAACTTAGCCTAACATTAACACTCCTGAAGTTGCCCTTCCTCCAGGATTCCTCCTCCAGGACGGGAAGGGGGAAAGAAGAGGAGCGTTAGGGACTGTTTGGATCCATGAACCCAGCCTACTTTTGCTTGCCATCAAACAGTAATTCAATACTTACCAAAAGGAGATGTTTAGGTTTAGAGATTTTTACATGGCTTGTAGCTCAGCAGAGAAACATTTCTGGGTAACTTTGTGTATATAGATTGGAAATATACTTAAATGTGACTCCAACATGAAAACTGTGCTAGAACTACAGGCAACTTCTAATCACTGGGATGGGGGTCACCCAAGCATCCATGAAGTTGTTCTGCAGCATCTGGATGACCTGTGGCCTAGTTACTTTAACAGCAAACCCAGGCCCCCTCACTAGGATGTCCAGCCTATATTTCTATCATCTCTGCTAAAGCATCTGTTGCTCTTCATCAGCATGAGCAATAAGAAGCAGAGCATGAAGCCATCTCTTAATTACTTGAAAGCGGGCCCTGCAGTTAGTAAGTTCTCCTTGGCACAGACGCCCATGGCCCTGAATGCCCAACTGGTTTGGGGTCAGCTCTTCATTTTATAAAGCAAGGTTGATGCAGGGTGTCATGAAACATTAATATTTGAGATGCCTGCCACACACAAGCACTAGGCTGCTTAGGGTCTTTGTCTAGAAGATGTTTCTATTCCCATCCCTGCTTGAATACATGAACATTTTGCTTTGGAAACGATGTTCTTTTTTAAGTCAAAAGAGGCAAGGGATTTTTTTCTTAAAGAGTGAACCAGGGCTTCCCTGGTGGCGCAGTGGTTGAGAGTCCGCCTTCCGATGCAGGGGACGCGGGTTCGTGCCCCGGTCCGGGAAGATCCCACATGCCGCAGAGCGGCTGGGCCCGTGAGCCATGGCCGCTGAGCCTGTGCGTCCGGAGCCTGTGCTCCGCAACGGGAGAGGCCACAGCAGTGAGAGGCCCGCGTACCGCAAAAAAGAAAAAAAAAAAAGAGTGAACCATTACATTTAATTTAAAATATGTCCCCATGCCACCACCATTTCTAGGTAGTGACGTTCAGGGGTAAGAGAAGTGATCCTGGGTTAAATCACAGCCTTGCCAGTTGAGAGCTGTGTAACTGCCAACAAAATCACTCACTCCTGGGACTTGGTTTATCAACAGTAATCATCTTGGAAGCACACAGTGCAGCCACCGCTTACTACAGATTACTTTGTTAATAAGCATCAATGCTCAGCACCGCTCAAGAGGGAGGGTCACTACTTCCTAAATGTACAGAGGAAGGAATGAGCAAAGGTGAGATAATCCGGAGAGAGTGATCAACTATGACTGCTACATTTTCTCCATTATAAAATAATCCACGTCTAAATAACTGCCTTCGAGGGGTCAAGGTTGCACTGCTGTTGAGCTGCAGAGGCAAACTTCATACACAGGTCAGCTAGTTCCAGAGTACTTGTTCTCAACCACTAGAGCTTTCACACATCTTTAAGATGTAGGGGCTTGGCTGGCTCATCCACGATGCATCTAGTTTTCCTGTTCCATGGATATAATCTCACCTGCATGAGGATTCACAGATGGCAGCTGTTCGAAAGACCAACTACTCGCAAAGGGGGAGGGAAGAGAAATCCGTGCAAAGTGGATTGCAGCCTTTAAAAATCAGAGCATAGATTCAGGAATTGCTTTATAGTTTACTAAGGGCTCAAAAGATTTAGTGCTACTCAAGCATTTCCTGTGTTTATGTGTCAGACTTCAAACCATTAAATCACTTAAAAAATCATAGCCTCGAAAAGGAGAACAAAACAGCACTGGTTATTCTTTCTTTTGAAAACTTACTTGGCCACTTCCTATCAATTTGTTAAAAAATGATCATTTAATCTTTTTGAAGCACAGATTGAGTCTCCCAGGGAAATATTTAAGCTTGTATTTGGTAACATCGTCCATGTTAAAGTCACTGAAGGAAGCTGGTGCCCATGGTGAGGATGGAGATGAGCAGGAGAAAAACCATCAAGGGAAGCAGGATTCAGGCATGGGTCTGACTGCCAGGTAACCGTTTCTCACTGCGCCTTGCCCTTCAGTGGAAGGCTTCAGGGAGAGCTATACCAGGGAAAAGGAAGGTCATGCAGTGACAGATGTTGATGACCTTATGAGGATGACGCCAGCGAGGAAGGAGAACTCTGGGGAAACGTTTCTTCGGGGGCGTTGGTGGCTTAGACACCAGGCTTCAAATAGGACCAAAAGCAAATGAGGAATTGGGAAGTCAGACTCAAAGATGGTAAAGGACCATAATATCAAACCATCACTTTTGTATCTAAATCTTAAATACAGTAGACCAAACAAGTACTGTGGGGTGGGAGTGGTGCAGTGAGGAGTGAGCTTGAAGCTTTAGAAAACCCCTGGTTCCCCTAAATCACTTCACAAGGGAGAAGCCAAGGCCACTAGAGGTGGAGCAGCTTGCTCAGGTCTGACTTGGCAAAGATGAAATTAGAATGGAGTTTCTTATTCCCAGACACGATGAGTCTGGAAATGTTTTAATAGCGTTTAATCAAAATCCAAAGTCCATAAATTCTTTAAAAGTATACAGAAACTGAGCGGCCCGGAGACGCTGATTTTAACACTTGATAACTGTGTTTATAGCATTACACGATCTCTCTAGGCCTGGAATTCTGTTCGAAGACGAATCTGACCCAGAGTCAACATACTGGTCTCCTGGTTTAAATACGAAAACACAAGGAAGTTCTGTACCCAGTCGTCGGAAAACCCCCAAACCAACTCTCCCTCTGCGATCGACCTTGTCTTCCGCGATGCCTGCTGCAAACAGCCTTCCCCCGGACTCACCCTCTACAATTTCAAAACTATGTGCAGTAGCCTTGGCCACCTGAGGGTGGTACAAAGGGAGGGTTAAGGACCAGAACTTAATGAAATACCGGCTCTACAAACAAGACTCCACCAGAGCGTTTAAAAAGTCATCCACCTCATTGTTTCCCAGGAACGGAATGAAATGCCACAGCTTAACGACTATTCCCGATTAGAACCTTCCTAGGCTTCTGATTTAAGAACCAAAGTCTCACCAGAGGACACAAAGCTCGGGTGGGGGGTGGGGGGAGGGGGAGGTGCTGCGAGTATCACCGCAGACCCTGGCTGTCCTACGAGGCCAGGAAGGTCGGCAGAGTCCCCGTGGACCAGGTGTTACATCGACTCCGTGATGGACGGGACACCGGCTTTCGACACCGCCCCCCCGCCCCCCCCCCCAGGGGGGACGTATTTGCAGAGCTGGGACACCAAGGCTAGATCTACAAAGGCAGGGATCCTGCCAGCCAAACGCGCCACAGAGCCCCGGCCTCCGACTCCCACCGCGGTTCGCCGCTCCCGGGGGCCCAGGCGCCCGGGCCCGGTGGTGGGGAGCTGACCGAGAGCGGCGGGCGCTCGGGTCTCGTTCTCCGACTGTGCCGTTTGGGCTGTGAGGGCTGGGTTGGTAACGCTCCTGCGCGCACTAAGGAGCCCCTTTTCCGCCGCAGCAGCCGGTGGAGGGACGGGAGCGCCAGGGACTCAGGGAGCAGGGCTCGGGGACGCGGAGCCCGGAGCCGGGCGGCGGCGGCGGCGGCGGGTCGCCCCCTCAGAGCGGCGGCGGGCAGGGGCGGGCCCGGGTCCCGGCGGCGGGGCGCTCCCCCGACCCCGCCGGCCCCCACCCGCGAGGATGCGCGCGGGGGACAGGAACCGGTACTGCGCTCCGCTCGCCTCCACCTGCGGATCTGGGCCGCCGGGCCGAGGGTGCCCCGGGCCCCTTCCCCTTCCCCGGGGCTCCCGGCCGAGCGGTCCCGTCCCTGGAAAAGGACCCGGTGTCCAGCGAAGCGGACGCTTACCCGGAGTAGAGGCGGCTCCCGGCGCGGGCCGCCCTCGCACGTCGGCCCGGGAAGGTGCGGCTGCGCTGCGCTGCGCCGGCTCCGGCGCCCGCCGAGCGCCCTGCACCGCCGCCCCGGCTCGGACTTCCTCTTCCTCGGGCTCGGCCTCGCCGCTCGGCCGCGCTCCCCGCTCGGCGGCCGCGCCCCGACCCGCCCCCCCCGGCGCAGGGATGCGGGCCCCGCCGCCGCGAGCAGCGGATCTGCGGTGCCTCCTCCCCTCTGCCCGGGCGAGAACGGTGGGGAGGTGGAGGGGGAGAGAGGAGAAAGAGATTAAGCACTTGGACTTGTCTCTGGAGCGTTGCCAAAGAGAGCAGTCAAATTACAGCCCCCGGGGGAAAAAAAAATTACCAAAAAAAAAAAAAAAAAAAACCCCC
>NW_006786377.1:3058835-3059320 GCF_000442215.2 Lipotes vexillifer
GTTTTCTTAGACACGTGACTTTTCTTCATGTTCCAGGATCCTCAGGCATAGCTTTGTCTTAGACGTGATAGTTTCCCATATGATTTTGTAAAAATAATACCCCGAATGATTAATTCGACATTTTAGTAGTAACACAGAAGCTCTGGGGTAATATGTACAAAGAGGGAGGAAGCTCACTGTTTTTCAGGCGTCATTACCCTAATGACCTCAGTTAATGTACCAACTAACCTTTGCTTAGAGAAAGTAAAAGTGGATAAGGAGGCAAAGAAGACTGACTAATCTTTGAAATAGCCAGATAGGTGTTTAAAGGCACCGGCTGTGTGTGCAGTGAGATGATGACCTGAGTCGAAAGTGCCTAAGATGAACGTCAAAGGCATGCGAAGTGACTTCTCAGCACTTACCTCCCTTCAAAGGCAGCCGTACGTGTTTGCCTATTGACTCCATTAGGTTCTGTAGTTCTTAAGAGTGCACTCCTACACGACTTG
>NW_006786377.1:3059330-3106388 GCF_000442215.2 Lipotes vexillifer
TTCACAGCTCTTCAGCTTTAGCAGTTACGAGCTGTGTGGCCTTGAGAGAATTATTTAACCTCTCTGTGCCTCAGTTTTCTCATCTGTGAAATGGGGATAATGATGACAGCACCTACCTCACAGAGTTGCTTCTTGTGATGTAAATAAGATAATGCCCGGGAAAGGCTTAGAAGGTTCCTGGCACACTTGCTGGGTAAATGTTAGCTATTATTGTTGTTGACTTCCCCCTTTTATCTGCTCTGATGCATGAATACGGTTATAGAAATTATCATAAAGATTTGAAATAAAATGAGGTTTTGAGCAGTAGGGCCACACAATGTCATAATTCTCTCCCTACAACGTGCAGTTTGTATTCTGTTTTACAATTTATTTTGTCTCCACAACTGACTTGCATTACCTAAAGCTATGAGACTGGGTTATGCTCGGGGTACATTTACCATGGAAGATTTGCAATGCAACTCAAACAGATTTTTGCCATCTTCAAAGCATGGTTGCAATACCCTTGTGAGGTCGGCAGGACAGTGGCTAGTTTCTTTTCACAGACAGTACCTGCAGACTCAGGAGGCTGAATCAGACCCTTTCCAGTACCCGGAGCTCACACAAAACCGTGCCTGTCACGCCGTCTCTCGACGTTGTTACCTTCCATGAAGTGAGCAGGCCCCCATCACCGTACAGCATGTACCACATTCATGGTCTCTGTCAATCCTGTGAGCTAGGTGCTGGCCCTCATTTGACACTTAGATTCAAAGACCTTAGTTTCAAAGAGCCTAACTGATGTGTTAGTGTCTGACAGATGGGGTTTGGGGACCACTTGGAGAGGAAGGGAGGAGAAACAGGCTTTCCTGGTTCCCTGCAAAGTGTGCTCTCTGCTTCCCCACTCCCCAGCCCCACAGAGTCACACATTTCTTAGCGCAGATGACTTAGAGTAAAGCAATTAGTGAAGTGGTGTGACCATCAGCTGCAGACTCTGACACTTACTAGCTGCAGATAACAATTCTGAACTTTGGTTCTTTATCTACGTAATGGTTATTATATTTCCTGTCCAGCTCACTTCGTTTCACCTCAGTGCATTGATGAGGCGGGAGGTTGCTCCTGGAAACAGGAGTGTGAAATCTCTTTTGTTGATGCTGTGTGCCAAGCATAGCATTAGGTACCTAACCCGCATTATTACTCCTGATTCCCAAATAAGCACATTCTGCCCTTCAGGTCATTAGAGAGTGACCTTGAAATCGCCTGGTCTGACACACCGTGTATCTAGTTTATTGTGTGTGTCCCGGGCTTAGGTCAATTCTTAACTCCTAATAGTTATAAAATGTTCAGTGAGTGGATGGATGAAATGACAACATGAGTTGTAAATGCTATCACGCAGCATTCCCTGTTGTAATATGCTACTCTCCCCCTTTGTGGAAAATAATCCAATGGAATCCAATGGAATGACTTTCTAATGATGCATCCAGTATCAGGAAAATTTTTTTGGTCAAAGGTCTTCCTGATGCTATTATTACTATCAGTCAAAGTCAAAGAAGGGAAACAGAAACGACATAAAGTATCTATAAAAAAGAGACTTTAATGCAGGGAATTGTCTCCACAAGTGATGGAAGAACCAAGAATCCAACTGGAGACAGTGAGGCAGTCCAGAAATTCACAATAGTGGAAAGCCACCATCACCCCTGGCAGAAAGGGCGGCGAGAGGGGTGTGTTACAGATGGGAAGTATCTGCCCAGTGAAACAGCCACCGTCTTAGACACTGGCAGGGAGGGGGAGAAATACCTGTTTCCTCCCTTCCTTCACCCTCCAGTCCAGTACCTTGCACTGGATGAAGCCAGCTGACAGAGAACTTGGAATACTCAGCTTGCAGGGACATCCCCGCTGCCACCCTGCAATCTAGTGCTACTGAGCAGGAAAAGGGGCACGAAAGATCTAAAGGCAACCAACCTAGACCTAGTAGATCCCTCAAATCATACCCTTTTCTTTCTTGAATAGATCAGATCTAGAAGAAATGTTTTTGCTTTTTGAGATCATTGAGCATCTCTTACGGTTTTTCAAACATCCCTCACACAAACCTATAACCCCTAAATTACATACAAGGTCACAGCCATTCAGGAAGTTTCAGTGACTTGCTCAGGGCCACACACTCTATGTGGCAGAGTGGGCTTCAGACCCGGGGCTGTGCATTCTGGTTCTCCACGTGTCCCACTAACTCAGCTATTTCTAGCAAAAGGCAGTGCGACGAGACACAGTCTCGTATAGAATCACATTTCAGGGTCACTGATCCATGCACATGTAGGAGTTAATGTTTGCAAAGCTTACAGAATTAAAAGGCTGGATCATGCCTCGCTTTCATTTTATGACTTTGGGTGATAACTTTTATGGTGCTGATGATGGCTGCACTCAATTTATGATCACGCAAGATCAGAACTATCCTGTCCACTAGATTATAGGAGCGCCTCAGGAAAAACACAGGTGGCATTTATCCTTTTTAACTTTCTAAGCTATTTCTATTTCAAATTTGCTTTGAAAAAGATCTAGAGCATTCTGACCATGTCAAAGCATTTGGGGTAAGAGAAGGGACTTACGGCAGAGTCTCATGTACGGAAGACAGAAAATCAAGAATGTAAGCAAATTGTCTCCAGTCAGGAGTGGAGATCAGAGTTGATGCCGGTGCTGGTATTCCTGTCTCTCAAGCCTCTAATCAGCTAGAAGATTTAAAAATCAAGAAGTTGTGCTTACCCTAAAGAGTGAAAGGTAAAATAATAAAGGTCCCTAGTTATTAATATCCAGCTAAGTTGGGCTTAAAAGTAGGTAGAGGAGGGACTTCCCTGGCGGTCCAGTGGTTAAGACTTCGCCTTCCAGTGCAGGGGGTGCGAGTTCGATCCCTGGTTGGGGAGCTAAGATCCCACATGCCTCACGACCAAAAACCCAAAACATAAAACAGAAGCAATATTGTAACAAATTCAATAAAGACTTTAAGAATGGTCCACGTCAAAAAAATCTTGATAAAAAAGAAAATACGGGGGCTTCCCTGGTGGCGCAGTGGTTGGGAGTCCGCCTGCCGGTGCGGGGGACGCGGGTTCGTGCCCCGGTCCGGGAGGATCCCGCATGCCGCGGAGCGGCTGGGCCCGTGAGCCGTGGCCGCTGGGCCTGCGCGTCCGGATCCTGTGCTCCGCGGCGGGAGAGGGCACAGCGGTGAGAGGCCCGCGTACCGCAAAAAAAAAAAAAAGAAAAAAAAGAAACTACGGAGGTAGAAGAATTCACCAGAAATCCTGATACTTTGGAATATCTGCATTGCTGGCTTACAACAGAGCACCTAAATTTCCCTTTACTAGTGCCTAGTGGCTTAGGACCTGGTGTCCAGGAGGCAAGTGTAAATTCATTATCTATCAAGGATAATAAATATAATGAAGGGTTATCCCACCCATTATCGGGCTAGCATAGTGAGGACATCAGATTCCTTAAAAAGCATAATCGCCTGCTGCTAAAGAGGCCCCAGCGGAGGAGGAGGTCCTGAGATATCAGCCAGAGCAAGAAGACAGCAAAGAAGCACCAAGAAATGCAAAAAGCACGACAGAAATGTGCCAGGATAACAGAAACGTGTGAAGATAAGAACTGTAAATAGCTCATGGCCACCATCATAATTTTATCTATTCCTTCAATTGCCTAAACGTTCTCAATTTTGATCAATATAGTAAAGTAAGATGTATGTATGTGTACATGCTTTATAAATATTGATATCTGCAGGAAAAAATTAACCAAAGCCAATATTATTGTATGCAGATGGCCTGAATATCTCTGTGGTACCACCATTCTCAGTGGTGTTGTACCAAAATAAAGCTGCACTGGACAATTTATGCTTCTGCTTTAGAAGTAGATTTATTTTCAAGTTCATAATAGAGTATACATTTGGAAGCTCTTGAAATTTGGTGTATTTTTTGAGCCTTTTTCTCTATGTCAGATGTGTTAGAGGGAGGAGTTACTTCCAACTTTATTTCTCAAAACAACTATGTTTAGAAGTTCCCCTCAGGAAGAGTCCTTTGGAAATGGAGGGGGGTGGCAGTGTTTGGCTGTCCCAATGGAAGGGGGAGTCTACTGGTGGTTAGCTGCCAGGGTGGCTAAACTTTCTGCCATCTGGCACAGTCCCGCACCACAAAGGTTAATCCCCTCCTAAATACCAACAGCATCTCCTGAGGCACATGGGGAGGAGTCCCTTTAGCCCCGACATCTCAAATTTAAGCTCTTTCAGGGACCAGGCTAGGAAGACATAAAATATAGTAAGATTAAGGTTTTACTGTGCATGATGTTTCATTAAAGGCCACTGGAAACACAGGGACTCCAGAATATTGGGCAGAGGCAGAGCAAAGGACCAGTGACTGGCGCCCGTTGCGGTGATGCTGGTCCCAGGGATTCCTGGGTCCCATCCCTCCTCTCATTCAACCAGGCAGGTTGTTTGGACCTTATTTGCCAGTTGGAGTGTGTGGATTGAAGGAAGAGCACATCTGAGGCTCAGTTAGTACATGAGCTAACACAAATTAGGAGGGGAGAGATTTTTAGCCCACTGAAGCCCATACCCTTTTGTGTGTTGCTACCTTCAAATGGAGTTCAGTGATTATCTCATTTTCCTTTCTTCCGTACAACTTCAGACTCAACCTTACTACCTGTGAGAAAAGGAATTTTACATTCAAGATCTGAATGTATATGCTGTAGAAAGGAATAAAAACGGAACTAATTTTAGAAAACAAAATGATCAGCGGGAAAGGGGGAAACGCCATAATTCTTCTTATTCATTAATGCCAAAAAAAATGGTCTTTGAGACTGTAAATTGGCAGTTCTCTTTCAGACCCAACATCATCTTAAAAATAACTATCCAGGGCTTCCCTGGTGGCGCAGCGGTTGAGAGTCCGCCTGCCGAAGCAGGGGACACGGGTTCGTGCCCCGGTCCGGGAAGATCCCACATGCCGCGGAGCGGCTGGGCCCGTGAGCCATGGCCGCTGAGCCTGCGCGTCCGGAGCCTGTGCTCCGCAACGGGAGAGGCCACAACAGTGAGAGGCCCGCGTACCGCAAAAAAATAATTATCCAGGGCCTTCACTGAGGTCTCTGTATAACAACTCTTTAGAAGCTGCTGGCAAATTTGGAGACTTTGGATATTCGGTAGAATGCTCTTCTTTTTTTCATTTCCATTTCTAACAGTGGCAGGCTGTTTCTTGAAGGATAAAAAAATACCTTATTCCAAGCAAAAATTCTAGAAGGAAAAGTTCCAATGAAACCAAGCTTTCAAGATCGTTCTTGCATCAACTGCAAAATGTTGTTTAAAATGTTTGGGAATAGGAATAAAATGATCTAGAATTGGGTTTTCATATAACAGTTAATAAGTTAAAATATGAACTTTTAAATAGCTCAATCCTGTAAGGCAAATGCAAAATTACAAAATTAAATCCCATGAAAAAAAAAGGAAAATTCATTTTGAATGGGGAACATTGATATTTGAAAGTATGAAGACCTAAAATTTAAGCAGAGTTTAATAATGGAGGAAGCAGTTATCAGTAGGCTTATAAAGCACAGTCTTTGAAGGAAGTGTGATGACACAGGGGAGCAAAGGTAAAGTAAGCAGTGAATGGAGAAAGATTGAGATTTGATTTTATTTCTGGGAGTTCCTTAAAAAATGAGAACTGATGATGATATCATTCTAACCCCAGATACTTTCAAGTTAGCACCATCAAACTTTCTGATTTGCTAAAATATTATGGTAAACTGAGCTTTTCTCATATATGTAATTTATAATAAATATCTCAAACTAACGTTTTTCTCCAAATTCTTTTGTTATTCAACTTAGGAACAATTTTATTCACCACCTTTACCAATCAGACTCTATTAACATAGAGTATCCTGGATAAACTTAAGAATTACTAAGAATAAATGAAAGATTTTTAATGTATATTAGTTTTTTCATGCTTGCTCCGTGAATATACCTTGAATATTTAGAATCATGTGTTGCATCCATTAAAGACTGGTGAGATCTCCTAACTGTTTCTCTTGTATCACTACTCTCGTCAGAAGAGAAATGAAATCCAACTTCCCATCACAATCACAATTGCATGTGTATTTCTGCCTCTTTGTACAGATCTCTTCTTTCTAGACTTCTTTTTACTTCTTTTTATTTCTGAGCCCCCTTCCCCTCAAAAAGTCAACTTTATTTATATTGTCAAAATCCTTATTCCCATTAGTGTTTTCTTTCCAGCTTAATTCTGTGAAAGCTGATTACATGATATCAACATATTGCATATGAATTCTGAGATGTTCCACTTTTCTTTGGAATTTGGTGATGAAACAAATAAACCAGAAGCCAAAGAAACGTCATGCTTTTTCTGAATTTGTTACATTAGAAATTATTCTTTTAAAAACTGGTTTCTTCATTTTTGTAATTTCCCTTGACTTATTCATCATAGTCGGACAACTGTCTTAGGTACAGACCAAACCCTCCTACCAAATATCTAGACAGAAATATGATAGAGGATGGAAACCCCACAAATTACATTACATTACTGCCTGTGTAGACTGGAGTTCTTTGTAATGCGATTAACTCCAGCCACACCCAGGATACTGGTTTCAAAGTAAGTTTTTCTGTAATTACAGAAGGACTTTGTTTATGGAGAACCCAGTTGCATGATCACTTTCCAGCAACCAAATACTTTCCTGAGAGTTGACTCTCACATTCCCAGCAAGATGTTTTGAGCTCCTGTTCCTTTTAGGAAATTCATCTTTTCACCTTTCAAGAACAGAAGGGGTCTTTTAAAAGTATTCAGCAAGTAAAAAAAAAAAAAAAAAAAAAAAAAGACACACTTACTTGATGTGAATTCAATTAATAAACATCTCCTGTAATCTTATAATTAAAAATATCATACATCATGACGAAGCACCATCATCTGTTCTTTCCAGTCCTCTACCTCTGGCTTTAGTTCAATTCCTCATCACGTTCTTCCCCGACAGGGTAGGTCCACTTTCAGGCTTCCATGCACTCTGCACAGTGCTGCTGCCAGCCTGATCTCAGTAGGACACTGTTTGCATAGCTAACAACACAGAAAGGACCCTCATATGGTGAAAAGCAAAACCAAGCTGTGCGGGCGGGAAGGACTTTAAGAGTGTTGACCCAGAGAGTACTCAAAGACTCGAACCTTCTGAGTAGTGGGGAGACTTGCCCACTGGCCTACAACGTGCACTTCTCTCTCTGCACTAACCCCTGGCCACTGCTCTTCCCAAGCCAGGAGGCATCTCAGGCCCCTTTCCCCTGCCGCCCCTCCCCCCCCCCCGGGGGCCCCCCCCGGGTGCTGTGGTCCTGTCCAGAAAGGAAGCTCTTCCCTGCGCTGTCACTCGAAGCTGGGGCGAGTGGCTTTGCAGAGCTCATTTGGAGGAGACCACTCCTAATTAAATGTCAGCATTGTCCAGGCTTGCACAGGGGTGAAGTGGGGAAAACATGTAGCTGAGCTTAGGATTATAGTGAGGAAGTCTCTCTACTTACACACTTAACTTTGAGAAATTGTAACTCGACTGAGAGTTGATCTCTGAATTATATATTCTGTTTTATCTCCAGTGCAAGGAAATAATCAGCCTATTGTGGATTATCATGGAATGTGGCCCATTTAGGTACCTATAAGCATCACCAAATTATCCTAAATCGGGAAGATGAAAGGAGAAGGGCTTGACAGGCTTGGGACAAACATATTTGCCTGAAAAGAAGGTGATGGATGTGAAGCCTTACAATGTCAGTCTTATTTGTTTTATAAATTTCTTAGTAAGAAAGACTCAAACTCTTTACTGGGTTGTCTGCATACTATCTGCCGTTTGTTGTTTTCATATGCACTTATATTCAGTGCTTTAGAAAACTGTATATGAGTTATCCCATAATGTGGATATGTTAATTTCGTATTTGCTGACTTCACAGTATTATGTGTTCAAAGAGTCCCTCAGGATGGTTAAAGAAAAGTGCTTGAACCAGGGGACGCCACTCTCAACTTGATACTCAGAGTGCACAGACAAGGGAAGGAACATCTGTCCTCATAAAGGAGGGGAAGTGTATACCTCTCGTGTGAACATTGGCCACGCCTTGAACAAACTTCATCGGCTCCCTACTTTAGAATCCGGTTCAAATTTCTTAGCCCACTATTTAAGGCCTGTTAATCTAGCCGCTACTGACCACCTGGTCTTTTATCATTATTATTATTATTCCACCCAAATGTTTCAATTAACCAAATCTACCAATAAGTAGTATCCCCATATTATACGATATCAGGTGAATTTCTGTGTTTGTGGCTGGGATGTGCTTTCTTGTGTTCTTTGAGGAGACGTGCTGCCCTTCCTCCAAGGAGAAGTTTTAGTTCCACTTCTTGTAATGGGTTTTCCTAAACACTCCAGGGATAAGCTCCCCACTCAGAATGTCCAAACCATGCACTGCCTACATCCTCTTCCCCTAAAACTGCAACAGGGACCAAACTACTTTACTGGATGTGTACTCAACGTGTGATTATTGACGAGGGTAAGATGAGACAGATGAGACAGTTAATTTCATAGTGGTCAAGCTTGCATGTACACATTTAAAAAAAAAACCTTGACAAACAAAATTGATATAATTGAAGGTGGTTATTCATATAATACAATGATTCTTTGATGGATTCTTTAAAGTCAGAGCATCTCTACTGAAGTCTTTTCACTAGATGGCCGACTACTTGGCAGATGCATAGGGGATAAGTAGCTTAACCTGGATTAAGAGTAACTTTAGTGCATTACTCATGGCCCTCTTCATAGAAGAAGGCATTCTCCACGTGGCCATAGAACTTTCTGGAATTGGGAAGTTCTGCTCAATGAATGAGACGTTGGTGTGAATCCATGGCTGCTACATCTGAAGTGCAAAGCTAGTAAATCACAGACTGACAGAATTTTTCAGAACTGGAAAGGAACAGTCTAGTGCAAACTTTCAAACAATTTCCCAAATAACCCGTGTCAAGAAAATAAAATAAAAATGCCTGTTTATTTGTAGATGACTAAATATGTGGGGTAGTTTTTTTTTTTTTTTTTTTGCGGCACATGGGCGTCTCACTGTTGTGGCCTCTCCCGTTGCGGAGCACAGGCTCCGGACGCGCAGGCTCAGTGGCCATGGCTCACGGGCCCAGCCGCTCTGCGGCATGTGGGATCTTCCCGGACCGGGGCATGAACCAGGGTCCCCTGTATCGGCAGGCGGACTCTCAACCACTGTGCCACCAGGGAAGCCCTGTGGGGCAGTTTTTATAACTGAATTCTGCTGTGAGAAGAGAAAGACCCAGTCGCATAAGGATCATGGTCTACACAGCAGCTTCCGGTGTGTGCCTGGGTTACAGCCGGTCACTGCGGGAGGGGAGGACGGCTCTTTCTCAGCAGATCTGTCAGTAGAGCTGTCACTGTGAGGAGGTGGGAAATACCATCCACACCAGCCCATGAAAAGGAGGAAATGCTCAGCGGGTAATGGTACTTTCCAGCGAAGGATTTTTTTGTTTGTTTTTTTTCCTAAAGAGGTGGGAATGTAATATTTTTACTGGAAAGGCCCTACACTCACTTCTTGGGCTTGGCATAAGAATGGTGCAGGTAGAAAGATGTGGTCTAGTATTGCTAAAGTCCCCTCATTCACTGACCTCTTGGAGGAACTTGGTGTAATGGGCTGCCTGCCTGAAAAGTAGCTACATTCTTTCATTCATAGGTAAATTCATAAGTGCATTCACTAATTCATCTGGTATTTGCTGAGCCCCTGTATGTGTCAGGACTGTGCTAGGCACAGAGGAGCAAAAGAGATGCCATTCCAGTTCTCATGGAATGGCCATATAATGAGGAGAATCCATTTCAATGACTTAATACCCAAATCAGTATCAGTTGCCCACTGTGGAAAGTCAAGCATATGAGGATGGATATAGAGACATCTATAACCTACTCTAGAAGTTCAGGGGAGATGTCCCTAAAATTGTCCTTTGAGCTGGGGTCAGAAGAATGAGTAGGAGTTAACATGCCAAAGGAGAAAAGACAAAGACAGAGAGAGAGTGCTCCAGGCAGAGAGAACCTTTGCAGCCAGTACAAAGCCGCTGGGGCAGGAGGGGGGAGCCACTGGGAAGAAGATCCGTTTGGCTGCAAGGCCTTGAGTGTGGAGGGGACCCAAGTCAGAAGGGTGTGGCTTGGAAGGAGGCAGTGGGTGCAGCTTAATTGGTATCTGATGGCTGAGGGAGAAGGAACTCTAGGTCAGTGTGCTATGAAGGCCAGGACTTGTGAGCCCAGTAGATTTGTGCCCCAGGCATGTCACTTGATTTCTCCAAGTTTCGGTTTCTTTCTTTTTTTTTTTTTTTTTTTGCGGTACGCGGGCCTCTCACTGTTGTGGCCTCTCCCGTTGCGGAGCACAGGCTCCGGACGCGCAGGCTCAGCGGCCATGGCTCACGGGCCCAGCTGCTCCGCGGCACGTGGGATCTTCCCGGACCGGGGCACGAACCTGCGTCCCGTGCATCGGCGGATGGACTCTGAACCACTGCGCCACCGGGGAAGCCCAGTTTTGGTTTCTTAATCTCAAGGAAAAGATGGCATTTGGAGGCAAGCCAGAATTGGTTTGCTCTTCTGTTTTTTTCATCCAGAGTGTGAAGATAATTATTTCTGTCCCATCTGATTTGCAGAGTAGTTGTGAAGAGAAAGTTAGATAATGAATTAGAAAGCACTTTGGAGGATTGGAGAGCATGAAAGAATGAAGGTAATAATACAATATGAATGACAAGAGTGACAAGTAGAGTTACATCAGCCAAAATGTGGCTGTTCCTAAGGATGAAGTCAGGGATAGGGGTGGGGAGCGATATTAAACCAAGAGCTAATTTTTCTGATCTGTTACAGAAATAAGTTAGTTCTTTATTTTGTGTTAACCTATTTGAGCCAGTTTTGTGATTAGGCTGGAAGTTTTCTTCTCAACCTGGTTAAAGCCAAATGGAGCAGAGTGAGAATCTCACCTCCTCCACTTAATTGCTGTGTTATTTTTCTATTGCTGCATAACAAATTTCCGCAAATGTAGAGGCTTAAACCAGCACCCTTTTATCCTCTCAGGGTTTCCATAGGTCAGAATCTGGTATGGCTCAGTGGGATTCTCTGCTGAGGATCTACATGCAAGGTATTGGCTAGCAGTGTCCTTATCTGAGGTTCTGGGGAAGACTCTACTTCCAAACTCATTCAGATTGTTGGCAGGATTCAGCTTCTTGTGGTTGTAGGACTGAGGTCCCAGTTTCCTTGCTGGCTGTCAGCTAAGGTTCATTCTCATCTCCTGCAGGCATCTCTCTAGTCCTTGAATGTGGTCTCCTCCATCCTCCATCTTTAAGCCTCAAGCTCTTTTATGCTTCTAATCTCTCTGACTTTTTCTTCCCGTAATAGGCAGAGAAAGCTCTCTGCTTTTAAGGATTTATGTGATTAAATCAAGTCCACGCATAATCTCCTTATTTTAAGGTCAACTGAGCTATATGATATAACATAATCATGGGAGTGATATATACCTGTGTATATGTATATCACTCATGGGAGTGATATCTTATTTTATATATATATCCCATGCTGGAAACAAACACTTCCGAATGTTTCCCCCTCCCTTTTTCTTCAACTATAACTTAAAAACGACTGAGATGTAATATACCTGCAATAAAGCCCACCAATCTCAGATGTACAGTCCAGTGATTTTTTGCATATATATATATATATATACACCTGTGTATATATAGTCACAGGGTCCGGGGTTTAGGGCATAGAATCTTAGGAGACATTTTCAGAATCCTGCCTACCACAATTTCTCAAGGTGACCCTAATGAGATTCTTACTTACCCTCTATTGGTCTTAGCTTCCTCACCTGTATGATGGAGTGAAATCATACCTTGAGGCATTGTTGTGTTGATAGGTGAAATAAGATAGACACTGTGCCAAAAACTATGTTTTATTCTCATTCCCTGGCATCTCACATTCAGTTTTGTACATTGAGAGCCTGGTTAGCTCCTAATGCCAGAGGAGATTTTTCTATATAAAAGAGGAATGGGTCCTCTCCTTTACAAGTTTGGACGTTCTTTCAGATCTTTATGCTATTATATTACATAACCAGGATTCGATTTTTCTTAAGTAGCTGAAAATTGATGTATATGCTGCATGTTGGCATAAATTAAGAACTTGGACAAGAGCAAACCTTGCCAGAATTCAACCTTGGAGTGTTTACATCTGGTCTTAAAAAAAAACAAAACAAAAAATACCCACATTATGTCTTGGCAGTAAGAGTAACTTCTTGGTGGTAAGAGGATAACAGGAGTTTATATATAATTGCTGGAGTTTAGTTTGTCCCGCCAATTTTATGGGTAAATTCCCCCAGAGCCTACTTGCTTTTAAGACTGCAGAACCTGATGAAAGAAAGCATGGTTCTCCCCTACTTCTTTAGTTGTAAAGGCATCATAGTCCTTGCTCTGTGATGCCTCATGCGTTCCCTCCATGCAACAGTAAGTTTTTATAGATCCCCCTTCTTTATTAATATGAAATTCAACAACAGAGCTAACAGCCCTTAAATCCATCAACTGGCTGTAAATCTAAGCAGCTGCATTATGAGTCACTCGGAGATCCGTACAGTGAATGGGCTACTGTGCTTCCAGGCAGGAGACAGAGCACAGCCCTCCGCAAATGGTCATTCTCCCCTAAATCAGTAAAATTCAGGTTAAGGGGAAGTCAGAACTGCAGGTTTTCACAAACCTTCAAAGGCAACATGGTAGGTGATAGGGGGATCCACAAACCTAAATACTGGTATTAATTAGCTGGAGATGAGTAGCTCCTATTGTGAATTTCAAGTGGCCTTTCAACTGCTTACTGTCCTTCATTTCTCCAGCAATAGAATTAGTAATTTTTGCATATTAATATTTGCCTTATAGGAATATTTTCAGGGTTCGTGTGGTAGCATGAAAAAAATGCTTTGAGTGGAATCTTATCTGGTGATTATGCATTTTCTGTGTTTGGAGATCAACACTAATGACATGGTCTTGGAGGAGGACAGCAAAAAGAAACATGGTGTACTCTCATTCAACCACATGCAGCCAGGAATCTTCCAATCTGCAAACGTCCTTCACTCACTCAGTTCAGTAAAGTCTGGAATAAATAAAACCTTGGGAAATGGGATGTTATGGCTTACTGAATTTGGGGGTCACTGGAACTCCCTTTCCTTTGCAATACATAATATAGAAAATCTTCAGAGATATTGATGCTTTAAAATATCATCTTAAAATAATCGGATCTTTTTCTCATCGATACATATCTTGTAGCACAGGGTTAATTCTTTCTGAATGTTAATTCTTACTGTATAATACTGAGGATGACCAGGCTGAGAATAGCCTGAACTGATACTCAGGCCTCATCACAGAAGTCACTTTAAAAAACATCCTGCATCTCTGACAGGATATTTTCTCTTAGTTTATTGCTTTCTCCATTCATGGAACACATACAATTAATCTATTTAACTGAGGTCTATTTAGTATTTGGAGGACGGACAAATGATCTATCATCCTATTGTCTAGCATTTTTTAATAATTTGAAAAAAGGCACAAAAATATATACTATGTATTACAGAATAAATGAAAGAACATGGGAGTTGGAAAAGAAAATTTAATAACTGTTACTATCTATTGAGAGATTTCTATATTGCTAGGTATTGCTAAGTGCTTTGCTTGTATTATTTCATTTAATGTCTCAAAGAGCCCTATAAAAAGGTATCACATCGTCATCATCATCATCATCACCATCACCATCACCTTCTTGCTGATAAAGAAATGGAGCAGTAGAGAGGCTGGGAATTTTCCTGGGGCCACCCAGCTAGAATGTTCTAGGGCTCAAATCTGAGAGCAGTTCTGTTTGACACTGATCTTGTGATACCCGTGACTTGTGCAATGGTCTATAATATAACTGCAAGTAATAGCCTTCTGGGAGCAGGGAAGCTGTGGTTTAAAGGCAGGCTGAACCAGCTGAAAGGCCTTTTCTTCAGAAGAGAAAACCACACCAGACAGACAGGTGATGTTATATGGACACCCTTTGGTTGGGCTTGGTTGAGACCCAGCTCCTTGATGAGGGTGGCCTGGGGCCTGCGTGGAGACCCACAGTCCCTGTCCCCGCTGGCTGTAGACGCCATAGGGGGGCTGCCAGGCATCCGCTTAGAGGAAGCTACTGGGAACAGGGCACTCATTCTTCCCCTGGGCAGGAGATGGGGTGGGTGGGAGGCTAGGGTGGAGGATGAGAGCTGTGTTCTCCCTGGAAGGAACTGGAGAATCCAGGGTGAGGATGCTGCCCCAGGAGACACTGCAACACTGTCCCTCCTTGGTTTTTTGAGTGTGACAGCAAGATTAGCAGAGTTCTACCATTTATGTCTCTGAGATGTTCCTGAGGCACCCACTGGGTATGGTGTCACTTTGAGGCATAATAAAGGGAACACCAAGCCTGTTCCCTTCACTCATTGGGCTTACAGTCCTCTGGGGATAACTATTTGAATATAAATCTTGAACACTTTAATATGAAGCTTTAAAAATTAAGCAAAAGTTACTGTTGGATGTAATGGATACACTGCCATTTACAAGGCTGGCATAACAGAAAAGGTTATTTCAGAATAGCACACTCCTCTCTCTTTCAAAATATGTTTTTCTGTTGCTGCCTTATCAGATTGGACCTCAGATTTCAGAATCTGCAGTGCTCTCTCAACACTCATTCACATGCAAAAGAGTAGCTCCAGGGGGTCAAAGGACTGTCTGACACCCAAAGCCGACGCTGCCACTGGCAGGCCACTGGGATACTGTCATCAGGCATCATCCAGGTTTTGATGAAGAACCTAGGGGTAAGACGGGAATAAAGACACAGACCTACTAGAGAATGGACTTGAGGATATGGGGAGGGGGAAGGGTAAGCTGTGACAAAGTGAGAGAGTGGCATGGACATATATACACTACCAAACGTAAAATAGATAGCTAGTGGGAAGCAGCCGCATAGCACAGGGAGATCAACTCGGTGGTGCTTTGTGACCACCTAGAGGGGTGGGATAGGGAGGGAGGGAGGGAGGGAGATGCAAGAGGGAAGAGATATGGGAACATATATATGTATGTGTATAACGGATTCACTTTGTTATAAAGCAGAAACTAACACACCATTGTAAAGCAATTACACTGCAATAAAGATGAAAAAAAAAGAACATGTTTGGTGCTAAGCAGAGATGCATTGCTTCACAGCACAAGAGAGGAGGCAGGGAAAATTGCTCTTGAGGATTATAGGGTCATATCAGAAATGGAATCTTTGAGGAAGGTTGGAAGGTAAAGTCAGTTTCCCTTTGTATAGCAAATCTCAGCCTCTACGACCTCCAAATTTCAGTGGTGACCCTTTAAAAGAGAGCTATGATAATATCCGCGCAGTGACCTCAAGATGACCTCACGATTGGTGGTAGAGAAGCACCTGAAACCCATTAGAGGATTTTATCATCTTCATAAAACCTGACCCCCAAAGCAATTTGTCATTTGCCTTTGCAATGAAAGCAGGAGAAATTTTTGTAATATTTGACAATAACCAACATGGACCCTGAGTGCCATGTGGAAATAAATAGGGGAGGGTGATGGGCCCTTAGCTTGCCCTCTAATGAAATTACCACAGGTTGTATTAGCTTGTCACTTTAGGAAAGCAGAATAAGAATCAGTGGTTAATTCAGCCAGAGAGCTGATCCTCGGCACCTGGTGACATGAAAATGCATTCTGACTTTGTAAGTTTTATGCTATGAGCGTTAACACTCTTAGGGGGTCACAGGAAGTGCAAGAGAACTCAAAAGTGCTCAAACAATGTGCTTTATCATCCAAGTGAAGAAATCTTCTTTATTGTTAAATTTATTAATAATTCACTTAAACGTTTCCAGTCTACCTAACTAGCCTGCTTGTCTTTCTCGATGGAAAGCCTCTATTTGCAAGGCTTTTAAACCCTGTGTTTCCTGGTTAAAATAAAAGGCATGAGAACTTGCACAATATCACTATTAAACTGGAGATCTAAGAAAGCCAAGGAGACAACTCTCGCATCCTTGGGCTGAGACAGGTTTTCCTTATTGAAATGGTAGGTGCCAGTGTCTGGAGACCTGTCAGCCAGCATTCCTCCAGCAGCTGGTGGGCAGAATGGGTGACAGCCCTGTCCATCCTTGGATTTCTCCCTCTGCTTACCCCTGTCAGAAGTGCTAAAGATTGTGTGGGATGAGGAGTCTAGCAGAGATTTCCAGAAGCAGGTAAGGAATCCAAGTAGGAAAATACAGGATCAACTTGTCTTTTCACATCTTTCTGAGTATGGAAGGAAAATCCAAGGTTAAGTGGACAAATGCTTTATTTACAGAATATGAAGAGCTTCCTATTTCTGCTGCAGCACGTACTCAGTGTTCTGGTCATTTCCCACCTTCAGCCTTTTAGAAAACTAATTTCGAAACCACACGAGCAATGCATCTAGGTAGATGGACACAAAACACGAGTATACATTTTTTAAATATGTAAATACATAGGAAAAAGTTCTGGAAATATATACAACAGAATGATAGTAATGGCTAACTCAGGAGAAGGGTTGATGTGGCCAATGCAGGGGTGAGGCTGGAGCAGGGAGGGGTTGGTCAAAGGGAACTGTAGCCTAATTTGTAACATTTTAATATTTTACATGGAGAATATTCTTTACTCATTTGCCTTATTCCTAGAAACCTCTGCAGGCTTGCCAGCTACTCTCACACTTGAGCATTTCCCACTTAGGAGTCCAGTCGAATAATTCAAATTTGGGGATTTGAGGGCATGCTTTTAGACCAACAGATGATGTTATTAATAAAAGAAAGCAGCCTATCGGAGTCTTATAGAATTAGAATTGTTACATTCACCCTGTAGTCTTTCTGCAAATAGATCGCATTCCCTTCTCTCCCTCCTCTTTGGAAAAGGCCATTGCAGAGCCTGATTTCTGGTTCTAAATAGAAAGCCATTGTTGCAGGCTCCACTGAGTCTAGTTACCAGCATAGATAGGAGGCTAGGAAAGTCCCTCCATCCACTCAACGCAGAACAATTGATTCTCGGAACCAGATGAGAAATAGAGGCGGGACAACATGGAAGGCGGCCAGCCCCCTTCACCTTGGCCTTCCTGCTTCCCTGACCAGCGCACGCTGCTGGAGGCGCCCCAGCCCCCCCGCCCGACCAAACCCCACCCTTGCTCTGGCCCTTACTGTTCTTTTACACGTACCCTGTGTCCTGGCCAAAGGAAACCACCTTGTTTCCTGACTATTCCCATGCTTTCCGGGAGCATGCCTTGTCCCCCCCTCTTCCTCTGCCTGTTGAAGTCCTATCTGTCCTTCAAGGCCCGTCTCCAATGCCAGGGTCTTCATCTAGTCTTTCTGAAGCCACCCAACCAGATGCCATTTCTTCCTCCCCCAAGCCCTGCCATCGTGTGAAGGTTCTCTACGTCTAGTTAGAGATGCGCATGTAGCATTCTCCCTGAGAGAGTGTAAACCCGCGAAGGCGGTGGGGTGTTTAGGTGACACATGCCCCTCCTTCCCATGTGCCGGGCCTTATTCTAGAATTTGGAGAAATACCCACCCATGGACAAGGATTTGTCCCTATGCTCCTGGAGTTCATCGTTTAGAGATCTGGATAATTTGCAGCCTTGTCAGGTAAGGACAATGGGCCCCCAGCTTCCACAGCAATCGTCTCCATCCACTGAGCTACCCTGGGAACATGGGAGCCTGACTTCTTTGCAAACTCCACATCTCAAAACTGGTAGGGAGACTCATTCGGCACAGGGCCAATGGGCCAGGGTAGAAGCCCAGAGGGGATCCCACCTTTCCAGTGGAGAGGGAAGAGGCAACGGAAAATAACACAGAGATGAGCAATTCAATCCTGGAGGCAGAAATCAGTAACTCAGCCCTGTGATCGCTGGGGAGAGGGTTCAACACAGCAAATTCTCTGCTCTCTGGTGTGCTCACCTGTATGTGTCTGAGAAGCAAGAGCTGTTGGGTCCCGCACTGCATTCCTCCCTGGAAGGGCTGGGGGAACCCAGCTCTGGCCACAGGGCTGCTGTGTCCTGTGGGTCCTTCCCTACCCATGGCTTTAAGGACTGGCCCCTAACTCAGGATGTAGGGGAGATGAATACGGCCTGTCCTGACCAGCTCCTCGCTGTGGGTACCGTTGAAAACATATTTAGCCTTCAGAAGAATACAAGGGCAGTAGGTTGGAGCTCTGCTGTGCCCCGGGGAGCTGGCAGGTGAGGGCAGAGATGGGAGGGATGGAGTTCTGGCTGTATCAGTGTCCTGAGGAGAGGGAAAGCTTCCACTGGCCTTAGGTAAACCCTCTTGCACAGGGTAGGCCGGCATCTGGCTAAGAGAGTGGACCCTGGAGTCCGAGTGCCTTGATTCAAAGCCTGGTTCTGTCACCTACTGGCTGGGAGTCCTATGGCAGCTGACTTAACAATTCTGGGCTTCAGTTTCCCCATCTGTAAAATGGGAACAGTAAGTAGAGTTGCTATAAAGGCTTAAATGCAAAGTGCTTAGAGTAGCACTTGGCACAGAGTAGGTATTCAATAAATGGTAGTGGTTTTTATGAGAGGAAGAGATAAAAACTATGAGGTTGAATCTCCTTCCTGTAATCTAGTTTGTCCAGACCAAGTCCAGCCATTGACAAGGGTAGCATTCTGCCTGACTTGGTAGCGCTTTTTCGTCCTTGGGCTGACTCCAAATCCCACCCACCTCGGGTGTCCAGGACCCTCTACCGTCTACTTGGATGGTCAGGTAAGTTCTCCTACTGGGAACCCATTCAGGGGTGCCCACACCAGACAGAACCGGATTCCAGCGTGAGGATATAGCATCTATCTACCCTCTTAAAACTTGAGAAACTCTTTGAGGACAAAAGCTATCTAACTGTCTCCCTTATTTTCTTCAGAAACATTTTAAAACAACTCCCTCTTCTGTGTCAGACACACAAACAGTTGTTTATCATTTAGGTTCTTCTCCGGAAAGCTGTTCTTAGTTGGAAAGGAGCTAGAACTCAATGAGATGACACAGGTTTTCATTTTAACCTGGAGCTCTTGCCTCATCCAAATGGTGGCGACATTTTAGTCCCACCTGTTGGGTAGAGAGAGAGCAGTTTTGAGGTAGGAGCTGTGAAGCTGGTCCAGAGTGATTCCTGCCAGCACAAGGCCACCCAGGGCTCCGTTTTTGTGAGCATCACCCTGGGTCTCAGGTCCATCGAATGAGTGAGCTCTGTTTCCTGCACCCACCAAAGGTGATTTGAAATAAAATTAGTGACACTTCATTTTAATCAATTTCAAGTAACTAGTATTTTTATATTCTAAAACATAATGTCTGTAATATTTTGGAATTCTGAACAAAAATAAAGTTTTCATAAGCACAAAGCTATCTGGTTTGCTGGATTTGGTACCTTTAAATTTGTTTTAATTGCATTTTTACAAATATGATTTGATGATGTTAGAATAGATTTGTAAAGGGGCAGGTAAGGAAAGAGGAGGAAGGTGAAGAATGAATAAATTGGGAGGATGAAGAAAGCTAACAATGATATTGTAACCATGAGAGTTTACCAGGCAATTTTTCATAAGTGTTCCATTCGAGGCATGGAGCAGATAAGCATTAACCTACCCATTTTGCAGAAGGGAAAATCGTAGTGGGAGTGCCTATCTGGCTCTCCTTGGATTTTTGCAGATGCCACACATACTGCTTCTCATGCGAGGGAGGGAGGAGTAAAAGTAAACAGGAGAGGGCTGCAGACGAGCTTGAGGTGAACACAGAAGGCTGCTGGCACTGGGCCAGCAGGGGACAAAGCCAGGACAGCTGCTGACTGGCTGCCAGCACAGCTGGGGCAACTACCACGGGCCTCCTGGGCAGGCCTGCCTGTGTGCTCCCTCTTCACCTTTCAGACCTGGCTCCAGCTGGCTCTCCGTGACATCCTGAGCCCCTCTGTCCAGTGCTCCTGTCGCCTAAGTGCCCAGAGACCCCTCCTTCTCTGCTCCCGCCCCCTGCTTCCAATTTTTAACATCGGAGGCAGCCAGGCAGGACTCTGTGATACAGGTTTTGTATGATGGTTGAGTGACTCTTCCCTGGCCCGCTCCTGCCAGCGACCTGGCTGCCCCTGGTCTCTGAGCCGGGTCAGTGCACGGCCTGGAGTGATCCCCAGTGAAGCTAGGAAGTGCACCCATGGCCTCGGCTTGCTGAGGGTCGGTGACCTTTCTGGCGGTGACCAGGTTGTCAGAACAATGTCACAGGCTAGTGGGAAAGTGCTGACAGTTGTGGGCATTGGCAAAGCAGGCTCCTCTCCTGGAAGACTGATGGCTGTCTGTCCTCATCTCAGCTACCATGATGGTTGTTGACTTTGAATGAACAAATGGAAGTTGAGGCATCTTTTTTTTTAATTTATTGTTTTATCGACGTAGAGTTGATTTACAATGTTGTGTTAATTTCTGCTGTACAGCAAAGTGACTCAGTTATACACGTATATATGTTCTTTTTTATATTCTCTTCCATCATGCTTTACCCCGGGTTATTGAATATAGTTCCCTGTGCTCTAGAGTAGGAACTTTTGTTTATCAATTCTGTGCATAATAGTTTGCATCTACTAAACCCAAACCCCCAGTCCATCTCTCTCCCATTCTCCCTCCCCCTTGGTAACCACCAGTCTGTTCTCCATGCCTGTGAGTCTGTTTCTGTGTGGCAGATAGGTTCATTTGTGCCATATTTTAGATTCCACATGCAAGTGTATCATATGATATTTGTCTTTCTCTTTCTGACTTACTTCACTTAGTATGATAATCTTTAGTTGCAGCCATGTTGCTGCAGATGGCATTATTTCGTTCCTTTTTGTGGCTGAGTAGTATTCCATTGTATATATGTACCACATCACTCTTCATCTATTCATCTGTTGATGAACATTTAGGTTGTTTCCATGTCTTGGCTGCTGCTATGAACATAGGGGTGCGTGTATCTTTTTGAATTATAGTTTTGTCCAGATATAAAGGCATCTTAAATTAACCAATCACATTCCCCAGGTCATTTTCTCAAGGAAAGGGTTGAACCCAAAGAAGGGTGTGTACTTTTGGGAAGGATCACAAACGTATACAGCTCTTGGTTTTTCCCTCTATTTTTCTCTTCCCTCTGTGACTTACACCTAACCTATCATCTTTCATTCATATTTACTTTTCTATGTATATATGTAATTGAATATGCAATCACACTCTCATAATATATTTATAAGTACTATTTTACTTACACAAATACTATGTGTCGAGGTGAGTGCCCGGAACTGGTACAGATATGAGGTCTCTGCTCCTGGGAGAATGTGGTCTGGTTGGACAATGGCTATGCATGCACAAATATCCACTCTGCAGACAGGATGCAATAAATATCATAAAAGGAACACAAGGACATTGCTATTGGAGTGTAGGTGAGAGTGAGCCCCATTGCAGACGGAGAGATCGGGCATGCTCAGGAGGTACGAGAGCTGGTCCAGGAACTGGGATGGACTGAGGGACTGAGGCGGCATGGCCTTGCATTCTTTTGCAGTGGATACTCCACAAATTCCAGGTAAAAAGAGCAGCCTGAGTGAGAATGTGGAGACAGTAAATGACAAGAAGCCTCATTTTCATTGATTGATTCATCTGGCAGATGGTTATTGAGTGTTTACTGTACACCAGGCATGGTTCTAGGTGCTGGGGATCCAGGAATAAACTAAGCACACAAAGTCCCTGCTCTCGTTGAGCTTACATTCTAGGGGCAGGAGAGACAGCAGATCCAACTACAACACACCAGGTGGTGTGAGGCCCTGCAAGGGAAATTAAAGCAGGATAAAGGGGGCAAGTTATTTTAAAGAGGGCCATTGGGAAAGCCCTTCTGACAAAAACTTGATGGAAGTGCAAGAGACCGCTGTGTGGATTTCAGGAGATGAGGCCCCCCCAGGCAGGGGGAATAGCACATGCAAAGGGCCTATGGAGGCAATAGACTGGGTGTGTCTGAAGAGTATAGATGAAAACAATGTAGCAAGTCTTTAAGGAGGTGACTTATAGATGAGGTTGAAGGGAGTGTTGGAACCAGATCACGTGGGGCTTTGTGTCCCATAACAAGGACTTTGCATTTTATTCTGAGCATTTTGAGCAGAGCAGAGACATGCTGTCACTCACATTTCTAAACGACACCTCTAGCTGCTGAGCAGAGAATAGACTATAAAAGATGCCAAAGCTGCAATGAGCTCAGAGTTGTATGTTATACCTTTTCCTGGAGTGTGGTGTGCAGATATTGTACCTAAGGAATTAATGTATTTCTCCAGGAAATGAACCTGGATAAGTACGTAATTTGGAATTAGACCATGGGGGTTCTATCTAGAGGGCCAGGCTAAAATCGTTAGACTCTATTTGTGGACAGTGAAGAGCCGTTGGAAGATTTAAGCACATAAGGGATATGATTGTTGTTCAGCTTATGAAATCTATAAGGGAACTCAGGGCTCAGACCCTGGGACTGGAGGGATGTGGGTCCTGCTTCCACCAGTCACTAGCTCTGAAATCTTGGACAACCATCGAGCCATCCTGCACCTTCGTTTCATCACCTGTAGTTTATTCATCTGCTCCTCTCCTCTCTATACTGCAAAGGGTTATTGCAAAGATGATGTGACAGGAAAATATACAAAAGCCTCCAGTGAACTATGACACAGAGACCATGGCGAGAATGATGATGATGGTGGTGGTGGTGATGATGATGATGATGGTGGTGGTGGTGATGATGAGGATGAGTTGAAAAGGGGAACCTGGATGAAGACTTATTGAGGAGCTTCTGCCACTTTCCAGGTGAGCCATGGGGTGAGCTTGAGTGGAGGTGGTGGGAGTGGAAACAGGAAGGAAGAGGAAAGCGTCCAAGATGTTGCAAGGGAAGAATCTACAGCTCTTGGCGGGATGGGCAGTAAATAGTGCGAAAGTGCTACATTTAGGGTTCAAACGCTGGCCAATCCAACCCTGCTGTATCCTGCAGCCTGCGTGGAGACTTGTGAGCTCTCATGCAGAGGTTACAGTTGCTGCTATGGGCTCCCTGCAACGATGGGCAGAGGGAGAGGTGTGGAGGGTCAAAGGCTGGCCTGGTTCAGGAAGAAGCAATAGAAGAGATCCTGGTACAGGAGACATAGAAATAACTGTCAAAGAGGAAAGAAACCAAATGAAAATTGTAGCTGGGGAGGGGGGGCGAGGAAAGGCTGTACGGAAGGCCCTTTTGAAGTAAGATACGTAACAGCTTGCATCTGAGGACTGAGCAGTGAGAAAGAATCAAATGTCAGGAGGTGGTTTCACCTCAAAGACAGGAAGCAGGATGAGAGGTGCCAAAAATCGGGCGGTTGACAAAGGAAAGTAGTTTTAGGAGAGGAGATGCTAAGTTTGGGCATTTTCAGCTTACGGTGCCATCAGGAAGGACAGTGAGAGTCTCTTGTAGGCGGCTGGACACACAGCATGATGGCACCCAGTACTTACTGAGTTTAGCTGAATTGCCCGTAGGCAAGTCAGGATTTAAAATTGGAGACAAAGATGTAGATGGAGCTGTAGCACGAATGAAAGGTCTCGAGAAGATGGGGAGAGGGGAGGGTGCCAAAAATAGACACTTGAAGGTATGCACAGGTGAGGGATGGGAGGACGAAGGGAGATCAAAGGTGATACAGAATCAGACAGAGAGAACACAGAGGACAAGCGAATTATTCTTAAAAGGATCTAGTGGTCAAAAGTGTCCAAGATCAAAGAAGGGCTGAGAAGAACGACCCATGAGCCAACTCGCTGAATTTGAATTTGGGAGAGACGTGGGGGGAAAGGAGGGGGAGACAGAAAGGAAGGGGGACGAGGGAAGAGGACCTGGAGGAGAAGCAAGAAGAGAAAGGACATCGTGGGGGACTTTGAGGGGCGAGGGCTCATCTGCAGGCGGAGGTGCAGATTTAAGGGGTTGAAGACGGAACGGAGTGGGGACACAGGCTTGGAGATTTGAGCGGGACAATGACAGAGGTTGGATAGCAGGTAGGTAGACGGGGATTAAGTCTAAGCAAAGGATAGTTTGTTGGGATCTGTGAGGAAAGGAGGAAGGACCACAGGCCTTCAGCAAGTGGCTGAGGGTAGTGACCACTGAAAGGAACCATCCAGGCTCCAAGCAAGGGATTCACAGGAGGCCCTGTGTCTCTGGCCTCCTCCTGGTGCATTTGGCCGGAAGCAATAATAAATGATGTTCAAACATCTCGTGACTAAATGTTGCTTTTAAGGTAAACTGACATAAACAAGTATTGATTTATGACCAGAAAACGAAAACCTTAGCATCATGAATTTATCTTTCCTTCATCTTTGTGGCCACATTCGTGGCTGACAATTCCCAGGACTTGCTAACTGACCGTTTTTTCTGGGCCATTCATCTTCAGCGACTCCAGTCACTCTCCTCGTCCTTCACAGCTTTCATGAATCGAGCTTCTTGACATCTCCTGGTTATCTGGACCCACAGATCCCCTCTTTCCAGAAATGGGGCCTCTTGTTTTCATTATCAGCTGGTTTACAGAGGCACTGACTTCCGAGCAGAACACATCCATGCTCACTCACTTTGCATTTATTTGAAATCCACAAACTTTCCTGCTCAATACCAAGAACGTTTTAGAGTCTTTTGTAGTCTGAAACCTTGGACTCATAGCCATGTTTCAATAAAGAACATACAGTTTGCCCTTTAGTTATGTGAGGTCTTTTAGGGTTACTCTCCCCTGTCCTATGTTTCATAACCCTAAAAATCCTTCATTTTCAGAGACTCTGGCATATCCTAAGCATTCTGAGGATGAATTTAATGTGTATTTTAAACATGAGTTCCTTTAACTCAGTTGTAGTCCCTTAAGGGTTCCTGAGACGAAGTCCTTATTTCTGTCTACACAGTTTTGAAAGAAAGCGACACATTCCTTTCATAGCTGAGTGAAAAGCACAAACAACAGCAATGAAGAACTACTTGGCTCACTTGCCAAAACCACAGCATTTTTTTCCCTTAAACTAATGCAAGTACTTTGAGATGGGTGATTCATCCAGGCCCTCGGGGTACCAGGTAATCACACAATATGTGCGCTCCAGCGCTGAAGATGCTGCACAATTTCCAATTCCATCCTTCAAATCCCTTACGCTCACCCCCAAGCCTGGTGAGGATCTCCACAAAGTGTCTAGGAATGATCTGTCCATGCCTTACACTGTTCATACCCATCAGTGATGCTGACAGCAGTATCTCACTCCTGCTGGATGAGAGGAGGGGGACCCTCCATCCTCTCACGGGCTGGCACAGACCTTGCCTCTCTCCTCAGCCCATGCGCCTGTCAACACATCTGATGACAATTCTCAGGCCACAGGTGGATTGCGTTCCTTCCTCCTGGATGACAGCTTCTGTCAGCACCCTGGTGGCAGGGTCTCTACTGTCTTCTCTGTTCCTCGGGGCTGAAAGATGGGGATGAGACGTCCCTGCCTGGGTGGGATTCCGACCTCACAGGCAAACAATTTTTTGCCTGTTGAACCATATTTGAGGTGCTGTGTGGCTCTCCATTAGAAAAAGGAAAAGTGTTGCTTCCGAAATGATTTATTTGCAAAACTTTCTCTCATCTCTATATATGGAGTCTAGAATACTATAAATTTACACACACAAAATAGAGAAATGGGGCTTCCCTGGTGGCGCAGTGGTTGAGAGTCCGCCTGCCAATGCAGGGGACACGGGTTCGTGCCCCGGTCCGGGAAGATCCCACATGCCGCGGAGCGGCTGGGCCCGTGAGCCGTGGCCGCTGAGCCTGCGCGTCCGGAGCCTGTGCTCCGCAACGGGAGAGGCCACAACAGTGAGAGGCCCGCATACCGCAAAAAAAAAAAAGAGAAATGAAGCAATTTTCCATGGGAAAAAAGACACTTTTCATTTGAAACATTCAGATAATTAAAGCCAAAATATGTATGTGGGGAGGAAAGGGCGCACTTGAATTACAAGGATAATTGCCCCGATTCACTACCTTACTTTGTATGTGTAGACACAAAAGTGTACAGTATTTAAAGTATCCGTTATCCTCAGAAATGAAACCCAAGCCTTTGTGAACTCATTTTATGTTAAGAAGCAGTGTCCAGAAACACTGGAACTGTGCCAGCACCATTGTTTGCAGTGCATTTTAGTGTCACTGAAGTCAGAGAGAAATTTGTTTCAAGGATAAGGTACCGTGTTTTTACGATAGGGCTTTCACCCGCGAGCGTGGGAAGGTGGAGGTTTCCCGCTCTTCATGACAAGCCCTCTCGCTCTGTCTTGAGGGAAGAAAGAAGTACATTAAGTGACAAAGCTGTGCCTGAAAACCTTAACTTTCAAAGGCTGCAGCATTTCAGTTTGTAGAATATTAGCCTTTATCTTTGACTCTGTATAAGAGCTAGGCGACTTGGTAATCACAGTCACACTGATAAGGATTATATCTACAATGGAATCTTAAGAGTGTCTCAGCAAAGATTGTTGTAACCTCGAACTTGCTTAAAGAATCCTGGAAAAAAATGCTCTAGGTGGGGGAAAAAGGGGGTTACTGTTTAGTTTGGAAAGGGGAGGCGAACTTTGGGGGGAAGGGGAACCAATTCTTTAAACATTTCTTTGTTCAAAAGATGATTTTGTTAAGAAAAGCAAGGAATAAAAGAACAAGTCTTTTTGCAAATAAGAATCAATCCAACAGAACAGGGTAAACTATTCATAAAATAGATCAAGATAGTTTTATGTTGGAATTCTTACTATAGGGCACGGCGGGGGTGGGGGGGAAGGATGAAAATAATCTTTTTCTTTTTTCCTGTATGAGAAATCGTTTATTCTTAAATCACTTTTTTGGGGGGAGCGGGGTCAGGTTCTGAACTAAGTTTGTTATGTAGCTTGTTTCCTTTTTTAAAAATTAATTTTTATTGGAGTATAGTTGATTTACAGAAAATAATCTTCTTTTAGAGGACCACTTACTCCCTACAAGGATAGGATTTCACCCTCCAATACATTTTCTTTTACTTTCTTTTTAAACTTTTAGATATTTATTTCCAGCATTTAAAAATTAATAACCATTGCTCACTACTGAGTAGGGGCTCCTGGAACCAGAAGAAAACGCAGCATTCTCTAGGGCCATGCTGAATGTGGGCTTCAGAACCAAGACTTTGACTTGGCCAGGCAGACCCAAAGACAGAGGTGTTAGAAGCCAAGCAAGTGCCTGTTCTGAGTGCAGGGGTTAAATGTGTGGTTTTGGATCCAGCTAACTGGCTTTTAATCCATGTGCTCTCATCACTAACTCTAAGTGGGGCAGTTTACTTGGCCTCCTATATCTCATTTCTCTGCCTATTAAATGAGAAAACTAGAACCCACCCCAGAGGCTGTTATGCGAATTAAATAGGCCCATATGTGCCAGTTGCTTAGAACCATGTCTCACCCAACATAAGTACTCCACAAACGTCAATACTTATTAGTTTATACTCACCCTGGTGAAGGCTTGACTGTGTGATGGGCTGGACGTGTTGGGCTAACATCCAGTCCACGATGTGCCATGTGCCCCAGATTCCATCATGGTTCAGCTAAGTTTTTAGTTTAACTGGCATCCCATGCTATGAGCTGTCTCTTTGGGCATGCAGACATCTAAATGTTTGTATTAGGAAAATAACTATTGAAGGCAGAGACTGGAAGCAGAGACCCCACTGGGAAAATGTTACAGTGGTTTAGGTTTTCTTTGATAGAGCCTGGATTGCAGAAGACCGAAAGGGAAGGAGTGTTGAATGTTAGATGATTGTGAGAAGAAGAAATAAAACAATGACTTCAAGGTTTCCTGCCTGGGTTTCCAAGAGTATGATTGTACCAATTAGCACAATAAGAAATGTGTAATTTCCAAATTAAGCTGAGCCCTCCGTACAGCTCAGTTTTTCTTTCATTTATCCCTAAGCAGCTACTCTTCACTTTTGCTGCAATGAATGTGCCAACTTTAATCACTTTTTTAACATTCAGAGCCTGATTCACAACATTTCAGCATATGGCTGGGCTTTGTGTCAGATACAAACTCCCTCAGCTTTGTTCCCACAATTTCCCACTTTTCATCCATGCTTTTATGGGTTCCCTGTGTGGCTCCATCATTTTTCTTTTTTTTTGAGACATGGAGGGAAAAAAGTCATTCTTGCACAAGATTATCACTTTCACGTATACCGCTGTTTCTCATGAGCCCCTGCTTCATAAATTTTTAAAAAGAGTTCTTCATCATTTTAGTCATTTATTTACTATAGCATTAATTCTTCCCCTTCACTGGCTTACAAAAATCAGAATACAGGCAAGTGCAAATCTTTTCTAATCCAAAAAAACATCTTTCAGGGCTTCCCTGGTGGCTCAGTGGTTGAGAGTCCACCTGCCGATGCAGGGGACACGGGTTCGTGCCCCGGTCCGGGAAGATCCCACATGCCGCGGAGCGGCTGGGCCCGTGAGCCATGGCCGCTGAGCCTGCGCGTCCGGAGCCTGTGCTCCGCAACGGGAGAGGCCACAGCGGTGAGAGGCCCGCGTACAGCAAAAAAAAAAACCATCTTTCAGCACAATCTTACTACACCCCGAGCTTCTTTCTTTTTGCATCCTTCCATTTAGCAATGAACTTATTGACAAAAAAAAGTCTATGTTTCCTCTTCTACTTCCTTGGTTCTCATTCACTTATGATTCCCTTTTTAAAAGTTTTTTTGTATAAATGCATACAGCATACACACCAAAAAGGGCACAAACCATCATTGTATACCCAATGAGTGAACACACTCTAGTAACAGCCTGGGTCACGAAATAGTTTACCATCTTCTCAGAAGCTCCTCTCATATTCCCTTCCCTTTTCTCCAAAAGAAATTGGCTATTTTGACTTCCAACATCCTGGATTAATTTTACATATTTTAAATTTTTATGTAAATGAAATATTACAGTATATGCAGCCTTCTGTATCTGACTTCTTTCCCTCAAAACCAGGTTTATGAGATTCACCCATGTTTCTTGAATGTATGAGCAGTTCAGTCATTTTCATTACTGGATAGTATTCCGTCATGTGAATATACCACTAGTTTTTAATCCATTCTACTATTTATGGGCAATTAGATTGTTTCCAGTTTTAAGCTATTGCTGCTATGAGCATTCTTTTGGTGCATATATGTACACATTTATATTAGATGTATTTAGAAAAGGAATTTCTGTGTCAAAGGTTACACATATGATCAATGCAAAACAGTTTTCCAGAATGATTTTACCAATTTACACACTCATCAGCAATGGATGAATGTTCAGTTGCTCTCATACTTGCTGACACTTAGTATTGTCAGTACTTTTTATTTAATTTTAGCCATTCAAGTAGGTGTCAGGCAATATCTCAATGTGTGTTGTTTTCCTCTTTTAAATTCAAATATATTGAGGTACAATCTACCTACAATAAAATGTACCCATTTTAGGCTCCATGTGTTTGAACATGTGTACACCTGTGTAGCCACCATCTAATCAAGATATAGAATATTTCCATTACCCCAGAGTTTTGTTGCCCCCTTGCAGTGAATGCTTCTCATTTTTGATACCAGGCAACCACTGATCAGCTTTCTGTCTCTATAAATTAGTTTTGCCTCTCCAATTATTTAATAAAATAAAACCAAATAGTATATACCCATTTGTGGCTTCTTTTGTGAACAAAAGTACATTGATTTTGAGATTAATGCAGGTGTTGTGTATCAATACTTTATTGCTTTTTTGTGCTGAATAGTATTCCAGAATAGGAATAAACTGTATTTTGTTTATTCATCTGTTGATGGGTATTTGAGTAACTTCCACTTTTTGACAATTATGAATAAGGCTTCCATCAGTATTCATGTCCAAGTGTTGTAGTAGACATAAGATTTTATTTTTCTTGGGTAAATGCCTAATTGTGGAATTTATGGTATGAGTGTATATTTAACTTTATAAAAAGTCACCAAAATATTTCCAAAAGTGATTGTATCATCTTGCGTTCCCACCAGCAGTGTATGAGAGTTCCTGTTCTATTTCACTGTTTTGGCTGTATCTCACAGTCCAATTTCCAAATATTTGGAGATTCTCCAGATATCTTTTTGTTATTGATTTTGAATACACTTGCCAACATTTGGTGTTGCCAGTCTTTAATTTTAGCTATTCTAGAGGATGTATACTAGTATCTTGTTGTTTTCATTTTTATTTCTTTCAATGATGTTCATCTTTTCATATGCTTATTTTCCATATCTTCTCTGGTGAATCATTAGTGAAACCTGTCCCTTTAAAAAAGTCAGGTTATCTTCTCATTGTTGAGTTGCAAGAGTTGTTTACACATTCTGAATACAAGTCTTTCAACAGGCATATGTCTCGCCTATGTTTTCCCCAGTCTGTGTTATGCATTTTTATATTTTTAACCATGCATTTGGAAGGGCAAAAGTTTTAAATTTTAGTTGTCTAATTTATCATTGTTTCTTCTTTTGTGGTTTTTGTGTCCTAAGAAATCTTTGATTAACATGATAATTGTTTTTTCCTGTTTTATTTTGGAATGTAAAAAAGTTTTAGTTCTTGTACTTTGGACTATAATTCATTTCAAATTAATTTTTGTATATGATGTGAAATATGAGTCAGGATTTATTTCCCCCCCTGCCCAGCCATATGAATAGCCAGGTTTTTCAGCAGCATTTGTTGAAGACTATCCTTTCCTCATTGAATTCCTTTGGTATCACTGAAAATCAGTTGACAATATATATGTGTGTATAATATTTCTAGACTCTCTATTGTATTCTATTGATCTATTTGTTTATCCTTATGCCAGAACCGGTATATGGTCTTGATAACTGTTGCTTTAAAGTAATTTTTGAAAATCCAATATTGTAAATCCTCTACCTTTGCTCTTGTTTTTCAAAATTGTTTTTTGAAACACTATGTGATAGATCAATATTCAAGGACCTATTCTAGGTACTTTGTATTTCCACAAAAATTTTAGATTAAGCTTGTCAAGTTGTACAAAAATCTTGCTGGAATTTTAATAGGAATAATGTTAAATCTGCAAATCAGTTTGGTGAGAATTGATATCTTAACAATATTGAGACTTTCAGTTCACAAATATATTTCTCCACTTGTTAGCTCTTTCAAAATTTTCTCTCTGCAAAGCATTGTAGTTTACGGTATGCAGGTCTTGTTCATATTTTTGTTAAATTGTCCTGAAGTGTTTTATTTTTTGATGCCAAAATAAATGCTATTGTTTTTTAAATTGTGCTTTTCAATTGTTTGCTGCTAGAATATAGGAATAAAATTACGTTTTGTGTACTAAATATCCTGTGACTTTTCTAAATTCTCTTATTAATTCTGGTATTTCTTTATAGGTTTCATAGGATTTTCTATGGCACATTCACATCATCTGTGAATAAAGAGGGTTTAAAACTTTTCTTCTCAATCTAATTGACTTTAATTTTTTTTCTTGCCTTATTGAAGTGGCTAGAACATCCAGTGCACTGTTGAATGAAAGTTGTAAGAGCAGACATCTTAGCTTTGTTCTCAGTCATAAGGGGAAAGTATCCAGGCTTCTACCATTAAGTTTGATGGTAATTGTAAGCTTTTACTCATAACAAATTAAGGAAGTTTCCTTCTATTTCTCATTCTTTAAATTTTTTAACACAAATAGGTATTGAATTTTGTTAAATGATTTTGGTGTGTCTATTGGTATGATCATATGATTTTTCTCCTTTTTTCTGTTACTGTGATGACTTACATCGATTGGTTTTTAGCTGTTAAACCAATCATGTATTCCTGGAATAAGCCCTCATTTGTCATAATATGTTATCTTTTTACATATTTCTGGGAATTGATGTGCTAATATTTGGTTAAGGATTTTTACATCTATGATCATGAGGAATATAGGCCTGTCGTTTTCTTTCATTGTTACATTTTTGTTTACTTTTCATATCATAGTAATGCTGTCCTCATAAAATGAGTTTGGAAGTATTTAATACTTTTCTATTTCCTGGAAGAGGTTTGTGAGATAGACATAGTATCTTCTTTACATATTTGATAGAATCTAGATCTGGAGTTTTCTTTGTGGGAAGGTTAAGTATAAAATCAATTTCTTTTACTGATATAGGGCTATTCAGGTGTTTTATTTCTTCATGTGTTAGCATTGATAATTTGTGTATTCCAAGGAATTTGTCCAATTTATGTAGGTTGCAGAATTTATTGGACTAAACATGTTCATATTATTATCTTATTTGTTTTAATATCTGTAGTATCTGTACTAATGTCTTTTCTCTAAACGTCATGTTGGTAATTTGTGTCTTCTCTCTTTTTTTTTTCCTTGATCAATCCAGCTTGAATGTATCAATTTTAGTGATCTTTTTACAGAACCAGCTTGTTGTTTTGTTAAATTTCTCTGTTGTTTCTCTATTTTCTATTTCACTGTTTTAGCTGTATCTCACAGTCCAATTTCCAAATATTTGGAGATTCTCCAGATATCTTTTTGTTATTGATTTTGAATAATTTCAGTTTGATTAGAGAACATACTTTGCATGTTTTAAATTTATAGACTTTTTAATGGCCCAACATATGGTCTACCCTGGAAAATGTTCTACATGCATTTGCAAGAATGTGAATATTCTTTGTGTAGAGTATTTTGTAAACGTCAGTTAGGTCAAATTGAGAGTATTGTGCATTTGCTCTAACAACTATTGTGGGAAGAGTGTTTAAATATCAAACTATATTCATGAACTAATCTATTTCTCTTTTTGCTTCATGTATTTTGAAGCCCTGTTATTAGGCGCATATATATTTAAGATTGTTACCGCTTCTTGATGAACTGATTATTTTAAAATTATAAAATCTTTTATCATTTTATTATTCATATGAAATGTCTCATATTTAAAACTTCCATTTTATTGTTTTCTACATCTTCTTTGTTGTTTTTCCTATTTTCTTCTCTATTTTTCAGTTGATAGTACATTGTGTAGTATTCCATTTTTTCTCATCTATTGGCACATTGCCTGTACCTCTTTGTTTCATTTTTTAATTATTGCTTTGAAGATTTCACTGTTATTGTTCCTTAACTTACTACAATCTACCCTGAATTAATAGTATACTACTACATGTATTAAAATTTTTAAAATAGTATAACTTCCATTCACCCTCTTTCTTTATTCTAGTGTTGTCTTACATTTCACCTTTTCATAAAGCCCACAGCATATTGTTATTATTTTTGCCTTCAATAGTTCAATGATCTCTTCAAGAAATTAAGAAAAGAAAAAATAGTTAAAATTACTATTTCCTGTGTTCTTCATTTTTTGTGTGTGGATCCAAGTTGCCATCTGATGGCATTTCCCTTTAGCCAGAAGAACTTCTTTTAGTATTTTTTCTCAGCACTTTTTCCCAGAAAATGCATATTGCTTATTTTTTTATTTTTTATTTTTCATTGTGGTAAAATACACATAACATAAAATTTACCATCTTAACTATTTTAAGTGTACAATTCAATAGTGTTAAGTACATTCACATTGTTGTGCAGTCAATCTCCAGAACACTTTTCATCTTGCAAAACTGAAGCTCTGTACGCATTAAGGAACAACTCACCATTCCTCCCTCTCTCCAGCCCCTGGCAAACACCGTTCTACTTTTTGTTTCTATGAACTTGATTGCTCTAGGTACCCCATATAAGAGGAATCATATAGTATGTTTTTTATGTGTGTGCGCGTGTGTGTGTGTGTGTGTGTGTGTGTGTGACTGGCTTATTTCATCTTGCATAAGTCCTCCAGATTCATCTAAGTTGTAACATGCATCAGAATTTCTGTCCTTTTTAAGGCCAAATAATATTCCATTGTATGTATATACCATGTTTTGCTTATCCATCAATGGACAATTGGGTTGCTTTTGGCTACTATAAATAATGCTGCTATGAACATGGTATACAAATCTCTTGGAGACCCTGTTTTCAATTCTTTTGGCTATATACCAAGAAGTGGAACTGCTAGATCATATGGTAATTCTATTTTTCATTTTTGAGGAACTGCCATACTGTTTTCCTTAGCAGCAACATCATTTCACATACCTACCAACAGTGCATGATGGTTTCAATTTTTCCACATCCTTGTCAACACTTGATACTTTGAATTTATTTATTTATTTATTTATAGCTGCCAACCTAATGAGTGCGAGCTGATATCTCATTGTGATTTTGATTTGTATTTCTCTAATAATTAGTTCAACATCTTTTCATGTGTTTGTTGGCCATGTGTGTATCTTCTTCAAGAAGTGTCTTTTCAAGTCCTTTGCTCATTTTTAAATTGGGTTGCTTGTTTTTTTTTGTTGAGTTGTAGGAGTTCTTTCTGTATTCTGGAGATATAGGAGATATATATTTATAGCTATATGTCTATATAGATATATCTCCCTTATCAGATACATGATTTGCAGATATTTCCTCCCATTCTGTAGGTTGCTTTTTCACTCTGTTGATTGTGTCCTTTGATGTACAGAAGTTTTCATTTTTATGTAGTCCAATTTATCTATTTTTACTTTGGTTGATGGTACTTTTGGTTTCTTATTTAATAATTTATTGTCAAGTCTGTGTCATGAAGCTTTCCCTTGTGTTCTTCTAAGAGTTTATAGCTTTAGCTCTTACATCTAGGTCTTTGATCCATCATGAATAATTTTTGTGTCTAACTTTATTCTTTTGCATGTGAATATCCAGTTTTCCCGGTAACATTTATTGAAAAGACTAACTTTTCCCCATTGAATGGTCCTGGCACCTTTGTTGAAAATTATTCAACTATATATGTGAGGATTTATTTCTGGGCTGTCTGTTTCATTTTATTGGTCTATATGTCTGTCTTTGTGCCAGTATCACACTCTTTTGATTTCTGTAGTTTTATCACTTACTTCTGATAGATACTTTCATTGCCTATATCATTTTAAAATAAGTTTTTGTTTGTTGGTTTTGGCACTGTAAAGATGTTGTGATATTGTTTTCTGGCCTGCATTGTTGCTGATGAGAAGTCAGTCCCCTTCTTTATTGTTCCCTTGTATGTAATGTTCACTTATTCATTAAGATTGCTAAAATGTTTGCTTAGAAGTGTAGATACTTCAAGTAAATATTTGCTTAGAGTTGATTGCAACGTGGATTAAAGTCTCTGTATTTTAGCTTTTTACTCATTCAAAGTGGTCTTTTTTTTTATCAATTTGACTGAAGAAATGGAAGTTTACTGGTTGTATATTAAATGGTCATTTAGATAGATATTATTTTTTAAATATATTGAAATATCAGAGTTTGTTTCAAATGAATTATAAATCTATATCTAGCTATTTATATGTATATGTCCTTGGTATAAAAATAATACCTACCCCAGAACTATTTGTAGAAGTCTATTGTCTAGTAGCTGTTTCAAGAGCTGAGCTGAGTATTAGTCTCCGGGTCAGATAACAGGTGGAATGTTTAAGTTGACAGGACATGATAACCCAGGAGGGACATCACCAAGTCGTTGTGTTCTGCCTTCACACTGACTTCTGTGGACGACTGAGAGTGTGGGTATCTCTTCACTTTAGCGATCCTCCCTTCATCCCCTCTGCCTCCACAGGGTGTAGTCAGGGGCTAGAGTACATTTCACAATGATCAGGTTTAACATCTTGTGTGAAACACCAAATCACGCTGGGACATCTCAAAAGCAAGTCTGCTGGCGTGAAGAGCTGGCTCTCCTGCATTCCTCCTTTCCAAACCACGCCTCTTCTGCAAAGAGTGCTCAGACAGCACGCATATATATCCACAGGAACAAGCACCAGTTAACAAGCATAGGCTAAGTTTAGACCTAGAATGACTCAAGTACACCTGAAAATGGAAATCCTTACTCATGCCATGCTCTCTTCAAATTTCTACTCTCCCAGCCTTCTCTGTTTTCGTGAATGGTACCCCAGGAACTCAGTTTTTCATGCCAAAAACCTGCATTTCATTCTCAATTCCTCCCTTCTCCACATCGAATGCCTCAGCAACTCCTACTGTACCTTTTCCTTCAGGAGCCAAAGTTCTTCATGTCAGTTTACTTCTCTCCATCCTGCTGGCCAAGTGACCATCTCCTGCCTAGACCTAGCTATTGCCTCTCACTCGTCTCTATCATGTACCCCTGCCTCCTTCTGACCTGTTTTTTTCCAGCAGCCATTTTATCTTTGCATTTTGAATAGAATACACACCCATTTGCATGACTTTCATGGCGCTACATGATCTAGTCTCTGTCTACCTCTCCAACATCCTATTCTCCTACCTCATACTTCAGGCATGCAAACCTCCCTTCATGTCTTTGAACAAGGTAAGCCTCCCCGGACTGCCCTGGTGGCACAGTGGTTAAGAATCCGCCTGCCAATGCGGGGGCACAGGTTCAAGCCCTGGTCCGGGAGGATCCCACATGCCGCGGAGCAACTAGGTCCGTGCGCCACAACTACTGAGCCTGCACTCTGGAGCCCACAAGCCACAACTACTGAGCCCGTGTGCCTAGAGCCCATGCTCCACAACAAGAGACGCCACCACAATGAGAAACTCGTGCACTACAACAAAGAGTAGCCCCTGCTCACCTCAACTAGAGAAAGCCCACGTGCAGCAACGAAGACCCAATGCAGCCAAAAATAAATACATTAATTAAATAGATTTATTAAAAAAAAAAAAAAGGTAAGCCTCCCCCATAGCAGCCCAGCCCTTTGTGCATGTTGTTTCCTTTGCTTGGAACATTCCTTTGATTGGGACATCCTCCCTTCCCTGTCATTTTTTACTGACATTCTTTTCATTCCTTAGGTCCTCTCCTTCCATGAACAATGAACACCTTGTCTAAATTGCTCCTTCTCTGTTGTTATCCATCACGGATCCTATTTGTTTCCTTCAGAACAATCAAATATATATGTGTTTGGTTCCTTGATTGTATTCATACATCACTGTGCTGCAAGCTTTGGGGAGGCAGTGTCTCTTGTTCACCATCACAAGCCTAGAAACTAGTGTTGGCACTTAGTTGATATTGAATAATTGAATTAATGAACTAAGATAGCCGAATCCAAAAGCTTTTCCCATTAAAAAAGACATTCTGCTCTGATGTAAAATCAAGCCTTTACATTAAAAGAAGAATCTGCTTGCAATACTTAGGTAGCAATTTTGTTCTAGCTTCAGAAAAATCTTAAGGACCGTTCTCTGTAAAACACATTGCTGCTACACTAGGAAAATAAGAAAGACACATTTCTTGCCTTGAGGATATGAATGGCCCAATCGCACATTGTTATTGATCAGAAGCAGTCATCAATAGCAGTTAGGCTCCAGAGGGAGTACTGAGACCACCTTGGCCCACATACGGTGTAGCAGCTACATGGTAAGGTGCAGAGGCAGTCCCACTGAAAGGCGTCACCTGTCCGAATATACCTGTTACTCATCAGCACTAGAGATTCTGTCCATTGGCTTGAAGTGAGCAAGGTCAGAATTGCCACTGCGGTTAAACAGCAAAATGCATGTATAAATAAAAATGTAACAATGCACATTTGATAAAGAAGGCGCTGGTGTGTGTGTGTGCGTGTGTGCAAACAGCACCCTTAACTAATTTACTCTTTATCTGGGGAAGGTTAGAGCTAGACGGAGTTTAGGGATTGACAAAACCAATCTGTGGGCAGATTAGTAGTTAAAGGCCCAGTCTTTTAGGGAACTAGCCCCAGTGGGTGAAAGGAGGGGCCTGGGGAAATGAGTAACAGCGGACACCAGGGCAGGGGAACAGGCTGTGGTGGGGAAGGGCTGTGCCTAGTGGTGTGTGGTGTCACTGGGGGACCTGGTCAGGCAGGGCAGCAGCTTTAGGCTTGCCTTTCCTTTCCCTCACCATCCTCCATCCCACCCCACTCTTCCAGACTTGTTCAACAAAGAAGAGATGTAGTCACTCTAGAAAAATTTTCGGAGGCAATAAGTGGCTCGAGTGGTCTACTTAATTAAAGAGAGAGCACCCGGATGGGCTTTCTAGTCCTTGGAATGTGGGGAACTTTTGTTATAAAGTGCAAAGAAAAATTCACATAAACAGACTCCCTGGGAAATGAGGTCATGTATTCAAAGTACAGCAATACAAAGTCAGCTCTATGGGCACTTCCTCCCTCTCCCGCCTCCTCCCCAGTCTTGCCTTCTCTTCACTTTTTCTCACTCCCCACTCTTTCAAAGTCTCTTGCAAGCAATTGGATGAGGAAACACATAGATAGAAGGAGAGGCAGTGATGACCAAAAGTGGGAGGAGGGGTAAAAGAGGGAGCATGAGACGGGATTGCAGTCGGGCGAGTCCCATGACATCCTCCAAAGTGGCAAAATCAGGCCATAGCTATGACTTTTCTCAAAGGTTGTATTCCTTAAAAAATCTGGAGAAAATGCAGCCTGGTAGAAAGCTCTGGGCTAGGCATGGGATCCACCCGTGTTGCACCAGCCTAGCTTGATGGGCTGTGTGACCCTGTGCAAACCTGTAGCCTCAGATCCTTGCAGATAGGAGAGGTTGGATGAGAGAACTGTGTGCTCCTCTCAGCTCTAGTTTCTAACATTTCGTTATGCGGAATGGAGGGAGAACCTGGCAAGGAGGGAAGACCTCAGCATGCAGAGCTCCTTCAGGACTGAGGCTTTTTTCCTCCAGTACTCCATGAACGGACTATGAAGGGGTCCAGACAGCCAGAGCCAAAAGCTCTTGTCTGACCAAGACTTGAGGGTGACTAAAAACCACATCCTTATGTCATCAACTCAGCAGAGCAAGAAGGACCTGTGAGGCCAAAGTTCTGAGAAAGGATTGCACGATTGCAACGTGAGGATGGGATTTGGTCTGGATGGTTGTGGAGCCTGTAGCAAGACTTTTATAAGCTTCTGGTTGCCTTTTTGGTGGGAGTTTTGAGTCAGAACTTTCAGAGGCACTAGAATGACGTGATGCATGGATGTTTCCCCATCCATGGCTGACCCAATTCTCCCCAGGGCTCCAGGCCTCGGACTGCTGCAAGGTGGATGGACCCAGCCAAGCTGTGGCCCCCTCAGACCCCTTTGCCCTCTCCCGGTGTCTGTTGGAGACATCATCTGGTGCTTGCAGACATCAGTGCGGGCGGGCAGTGGTGCCATGAGGTGGAATGGCCATGAGATGGGCCTAAATGCTATCTCTGTATGCTCTCTGGCATAGGGGCAGCAGTCTCTTCAGCCTCCAGGTCCACTTATGGGGGAATCCCCCAGGATGGAGAGCGAGCTAGGCAGTGCGCTAGATGGTCTCCCTTTGCTCTTATAGATGCCGTCTCTGCTCTGGTCACCCTGCTCTGTGCTCAGGAGCTGACCCTTATGGGCTGCACCAGTGGGCTCCCTTGCTCGCTGATACCCACTGGGCTTGGTCAATGGAAGATATTGGCAAGAGTAGGGAGAGAGGGAAGTGAGATCTGAACATGAGCTCTGAATCTTCCATCCATCCCTCCAGATCTACTTTCCCCCATCTCTAAGTAGATTTCTGAAGAGAATGGATTTTTAAAATGCTACATGGTAACCAGTCACACATATTCTAAATGACATACTATGTGTATGTGGTCCCTACAACAATCCACTCATGGAATTCAGGAAGGCTGCTGTGAATGCATGGTGATAGGTACCTTTGAAGAATTCCATAGGACCTCAGCTTTGCTGCTCCCTTTTCTCATTGTGACTGTCCCTCTGGCAATAGAAGTGGAGTTTTGGGTTTTCCTGTGGGTCCCCCTCTAGCAGTCACTGGCCATTTCAGTTTATTCCCTCATGTCAAATACCAAACAGTCCAATTTTTGATCCTTCACTACATTGTGACATCCCATTGTCAAGGTGCTTCCAATTTTGGCTTAAGTTGGAGCTACAGTCAAAGGCATGTGGTACAGAGTTTGAGCCTGAAGCCATAACATCGAGTCTATTCATCCCCGATGCCACTCCTGCACCAACCCTCCCACTGGCCACATTGGCCAGGTCTCTACATTTTCTACTGGCCAAGTATAGATAAGGATTGAATAGGAAGCGTCCCTCTAAGGTCATGAGATTGTTGCCCCTACCAAAATACCACTTCAAAATCCACTTAAGTTTAGTTTTTCAAACATTTCCCCAGGGATTGCCTCCAGAGCTGCTCTTCGGGGACCTTAGAAACTAGCTTCTTACTTTATGGTTACACACACACCCCACTGGTCTGCCTCTCCTTCACCTCTGGGGACTCCAGGATCCTCAGCCCCATCCAGCTCCCTCCTCCCTTCCTTCCTGCTCTCTTTATTCCCTCCTCTCTCTCTCTCTCTCTCTCTCTCTCTCTGTCTTTCTCTTCCTTCTTTCTTCCTTCCCCTCTCTCCCCCACTCCTTGGCAGCCGTCTGGACAAAAGACACAAGGGCCCAGAGAAATGAGTTGTGCAGCTGTTGCCATGGCACTGAGGTCCCTGTGGAGGACAGGATGCAGGGGCTGGCCCAGACCTGGAGGAGTAGAGAGCACTTTACAAGGAGCAGCACTTCTGGAAGCCGACCGATGCATCTATTCTCAAATTTTCCAAAATGTGCATGAGAGAGGCTATCTGAGAGCAAGAAACCAAATCCTTGGAGAATAAAGAGGGAGCTGCTGGATGACCAGTTTCCTCTGCTCCTAAGACAATGTGCTAAAAGCAACTTGCGGCCAAGAGGAAAAAAGAGAATCCTGTACAAAACACGAGCCAGCAAACCAACGCAATGCGGTTTCATCACTTATGCAGGGGACCTTGTCTTCAGAGCAGACATTCTGTGGACCTGACCGCAAATTCGCCCTTCCACCGGTTGAGTCAGGCTGTTCGTTTCTGGCTGGCCCTCCATCGAGGCCGAGTAAGCTAAGTCAACAATGAACAGCACAGTTTGCACTTCTAAGCAAACACACAGGAAAAGAATAACAATTAAAAGCTTAATTATTTCAGGTAGACTGCCTATTTCCTCTTCATTTGTTTCATCTGGTGGGTTTTTACTTTGCTCTTTCATCTGCTGTGTATTTCTCTGTCTTCTCATTTTGCTTAACTTACTGTGTTTGGGAGGGAGATGCAAGAGGGAGGGCATATGGGGACATATGTATACGTATAGCTGATTCACTTTGTAATACAGCAGAAACTAACACAACAATGGAAAGCAATTATACTCCAATAAAGATTTTTTTTTTAAAAAAGCTTAATTATTGGTTGTAAATTACAGACATTAAAAGCTGCCACGGAGGTGTTGGGGGACACAGGAAAAAGTGTTGAAGCTTGAAATCCAGCTATTTGGTTGCTTTTGACCATGATCAAAGAGCTGACCCTGAACCTCAGAAATGTCCAGTCTGAAATCAGTTCACAGGTGAAGTTGCATTTTTTTCTCTTTTTCTGGGAGATGTTCTCTAAGGGGGTATAACTTATCTCCTGGTGGCCCACGTCAAGAGGATCAATGTCAGGAAAAAACAGTGTTTGTTTCCTTTGTATTTTAAGACTTCCTATTTTTGGCATCCTTCCTTGAGGATGGCTTTATCTAGGTGTGGAGACCGGGAAGTCAATTGTATTGGCAGGAGCATACTCTGGGCTATTCCACATCTTGGTATGCAGACATCCCGCTTAGCCTCTGGCACTCGTGGACTGTTTGCCCAGGCCAACACGGGCTTTTCCAGAAGTTCACATCTAAGAATCCCGGAGGGTTCACAATGTTTCTACCTTGTTTGTAAAATATTATTTTTCTTCGGAGGAGGAGAAAGTTAAAATTCATCTCATTCCACATCCTTTTAATCCAGTCTCTGCTTCTGCAGCTCTGTTAGCCAGAGTGGGCGAGCTCTGACCTTTGTGTCCCTACAAGCAAACAAGATTATGTCAGTTTCATTACTAACAGTAGGACAAACAACAATGTGAATGTCCAGGGAATTTTTGCCACATATTGTAGCAGTGGGTGGATAGCGTGATGGGTATAAATAAAGTTACTGCTTCATTTTATTCTCCAAATTCAGTGGTTAACGAAGATTTTAAAGAAATGTTACTCATTAAAATTTCTTAGAAAAATTACTTCATCTCTCTGTGGCTCATCTAAAAAAAAAATGTGAGAATTTCCCCTCAAATTTAGCAGTGAGTTATTTAAAAGTTTTTCCTCTTTAGAATGTTTTGTTTTTCTCATATCTCTAAATTTTTTAAGCTCTAATAATAAAGAGCAAAGGATAATAGAACAAATGCTACACATATATTTTCATCAACCAGAATCGTCAACTTAATATTTTATTTTCTTCTAGCCTTTTTTCTTCTTTTTTTTATTTTTTAAAATTAAAACATCCCAGATGTAGCAAAATTTCACTTTAATCACCATCCTTGGTCCCACTAACTTTGTCACACTCACCACCCTAACTATGCAATTGTATCATAAGTTTGATGAGTTTGGTGTGTCTAATTCAAGCTCATTTTCATATTTTACATAAAATATATACCCAGAAAATAGAGTACATTTTATGTGTATTTATGAAGCAGAAGTTGTGTGTATATAAAGAGTACATATCAAAAGACACAACTCAACATATTACTATTCCTATGCTCCCACCACCCAGAAAAAAACCCAGAATATTGTCAGCCCCCCCAGAAGCCATTTTTGTGTCATCTTCTACTTCCCATCACCCTCATGTTGTAACATCACATGGTAATTTTGCTTGTTTCTGAATTCCATAAAAGTGGAGTCTTTTGTGTCTGGTTTCTTTTAGTCAACATATATGTGGAATTCATACAGACTTTTGCATATAGCTCTAGTTCATTCACTTTCATTGCTGTATAGTATTCAATCACATTAATATACTACAATTTATTTCTCAGCTCTATCATAGATGGACATGTGTCTTTTTTTCCTGAATTCAGGTCCTTATGAATAGTGCTGCTATGAACATTTTTGTGCACATTTTTTGATGTTCACATATACATTTCTACTGGATACATAACTAGGAGTGGAATTGCTGGGTCATATGACATGATTATAATAAGCTTTAGTCAGTATTTCTGAACTATTTTACAAAAGGCTGATGCCAGTTTACATTTCCATCAATTTATGTTGTTTTAAAAATTTATTGAAATACCACCAGACTGTAGTTATAGTAAGAAACAGTGCCATATATACTTCTGCATCTCGGTTTTTTTAACCAAATTTTTTAATGACCCATTCACATTGACATACAGAGCTATAGCTCTAAACTACTATGACTATTCCATTGAATCTATGCATCACATTTTATTAATCAATGCACCTATTGATATACATTAGGTTGTTTCCATTATTTTTTTTTATAAGAACGCTGCACTTAGCCTCCTCCTATAAATCTTGAATAAAAGGAATAAATAAAAGGACAAGAATTTCTTTCTTTTTTTAAAAAAATTATTTATTTATTTTTGGCTGCATTGGGTCTTCGTTGCTGCCCGTGGGCTTTCTCTAGTTGAGGTGAACTGGGGCTACTCTTCATTGTGGTGCACGGGCTTCTCATTGCTGTGGCTCTTGTCACGGAGCACATGCTCTAGGCGAACGGTCTTCAGTAGTTGTGGCGTGTGGGCTTAGCTGCTCCACGGCACGTGGGATCTTCCTGGACCAGGGCTCGAACCTGTGTCCCCTTCATTGGCAGGCGGACTCTCAACCACTGCAACACCAGGGAAGTCCCCAAGAATTTCTTTAGCTCAGTGTTTCCCAGATTTGTCTGATAATAAGGCTCCCCTGTGGTACTAGTGAAATATCTAGGTTTCCTAGCCCTTTCCCTGGTGATTCTGAGTCAGTGGGTCCAGGGTGTACTCTAGGAATCTGTGTGCTTAACCATCATTCCCGAGTTTTTACAGTTGAGGAGGGCTGGGAAGAGCTGCCCTGTATTACAGACTCAAAAGTGGAATTGATTATAGGCTGGGCACATTTTCAATTTTACTAGATGTTACTACCATGTTCTCTGAAGGGGCTGTTCCATTGAATCACTACACCAACGTTGTATAATAGACACATTTTTCCCACATCTTTAATATTTGCTATTTTTAGGCTTAATTTTTTTTTTACACCAATCCGATGGGTGGAAAGTGGTATTTTGTTTTCAGTTATAGTTCTCTGATTACCACTGACAATGATACTTGCCAGCAACTGTATAGCGGTAGGTGCCATCTACTCTTTTAAGCAGTTAATTTGTATTAACTCATTTTATTCTCCCAACGTTAAGAAGCAGGGAGCTATTTTACTAGGTTAGGGAAACTAAATACAGAGGGTAAGTTACCTGCCGAAGGTCACTGACCACGACATTCCCTCTACTGTAAATTTCCTATTAATATCCTCTACCCATTTTTTCTATTGTGTTGCTGCTGATCTTTTTCTTATTGTTATCCAGGATTTTTAGAAACATAGTATAGATGCCATTGTTTTTGGTCTATTATACATGTTGCAAATAGCTTTTCCAGTCTGCCACTTATGTGAAGAGTTTGTTCATGGTGGCATCCTTACATTTTCCATAGCACTTTCACTTACGCTATGTCAACCGTTCATTCATTCATCAAATATTTATTGCTCACAGTGCTTGGCACTCTTGAAGCCACCAAGATTACAGGTACCGCTGCTATGACGCAGAGCCTGTGTTCTAGCAGGAGATAACAGAAGATACATCGCAGCAAATAAAGTGTAGGCCTACTGGTGATAAGTATCACTACTATGGAGAAAAATAAACCAGGGGATGGGGAAAGGGACTGCTGGAGGTGTGTGGGCTGGGCGTGGGGAGAAGAAAGGGGGAGGTTGTTGCTCTTTTATACTGGGTGTTTGGGGAAAGCGTCACTAATAAGATGGCACTGGGGTGACCTGAGGAAGTATGGGAGCAAGCATGTAGGTTTCTTTGTGAAGAGTGCTCCAGGCAGAGAGAAGAGCCAGTGCAAAGGCCCTGAGGTGGAAGCACATGCAAATATTGGGTTGGTCAAAAAGTTCATTTGGTTTTAAGTAAAAATAAAAGGCACATTTTTCATTTTCACCAAGAATTTTATTGAACAATGTATTCACTAACCGAACAAACTTTTTGACCAACCCAATACTTTGGTTTTTACTCTGAGCTATGTCGAAGGCCAGTCGTGCTCATTTAATTTTCACAGGCTCTGGCAAGTTTCATAAACTGCCAGGATCACATAGTAAGTAAGTGCAAAACCCAGTGTGAGGTCAGAACTTCTGACTCCCATGTTCCTTTATCATAACACAGCTGTCTGAGGTCCGTGTACCTTCTTTCTTCGTAGCAGGAAGAAACTAAGAGAAGAATGCCTATCTAAACTCATAAACATCTGCCAGGGTCACCAAATGTCCTGCTTTGCTGGGAGAGTGAGGGGTTCCCCAGGATGCAGGACATACCATGCTAAAACTGGGATAGTCCTGGGCAAACCAGGGAGGGGCGGGGTTGTGGATTCAACGAGCTGGCTGAAAAGTGACTGGCACAGACTGATTAGCTGCTCCAACCCCTGGCCTCTCCAGGGCCCTCTGTGCTGCTGCTTGCAGAGCCTGCCCAAGCTCTGGAAACTTCCCAAACCAAACTCAGGTCCAAAACTCAGGGTCACTGTTGGGACTACTATTTAAATGTCCCTGGAATAACAGAGGTTACCGCTGGGTGATGGGATTGCATAAAGTTTTTTTTTTACCTCCTGCTTACATACATTTTTTTAAACTTTAAAATATTTACCATAAATATATATGTTGCTGATCAGGAAAAATGTAATGTGGTAAAGTATTAGTTCATTTTTAATATCTTTACCCTGAATGTCTAGCACAGTTCCTAGGACTTATAATTCCTTGATGAAAGTTTTCAGAACAACTAAAAGACTTGTATTGAGGAAGGCCCTTTATAAAACATCAGTAATGTGTGCAGGCTCTGAAGGATTAATACTACCAATTAGCTGTTCTCAGACTGTGTTGCATCAGAATCACCTGGAGGGCACGTCAACACTCAGATCACTGGACCCACCCCGAGACCTTCGGATTCCGTGGGTCTGGGGTGGGCGCTCCATAACAAGTTTCCAGGTGAAGCTCTTGCTGCTACTGGTGTTGGAGGGAGAAAAACACATTTGAGAACAGCTGATCTCTATTAATTAATCGGTTCATTAATTATTCGTTAACTGGTTTTGGGTACTAGTGTGGCTATTTAACCATCAGGTATAATCTTGCTGAAAAATTCAGTTCAAATTCTAGACTAATTTATATGTGAATTCATTCCCTCTTTATTCCCCCATTCAGCACTCATTTGTCACCCTCTCTCACCAAAGACTGGAGACACCCAAAGATGAATGGGACATGGTTATTGACTGTTAGGTGCTGAGAGACTTCAAGAAAGATTAAGTTATTTTCTAGATCTTTAACTGCCTGAATAAGAAATTAAATTTAGGAAGAAAATAAGAAATTTAAAATAGAATATGTTGTTCATTGTCAATTCAATAAAGTTGACTGTCTTTGGTTCCACAGGCTTAAATGTAGGGTATCCTTTATGAATTCAGCTGTTCAGAGTATAAGGCACATGAAGTAAACTCCATGGACTTAGGCCAGCCAATCAAATGGAATCACGGGTGGAAAATAGCAAGAATAAATGTAAAGTCCTGCATTTGAGCTTAATAAAAAATCAATAATTCAAGGGCAGCTTATGTGAAAAAGACCTGGGAGTTTTAGTTGGCTTTTATCCAAAATCCACATACAGCAAATCAACTTATTTAGCTTCCTAGGGACACATTTTCCAACTAGTTTATGTTGGAAAGTTAACCAGGAAGTAACATTGCTTAAAATTAGCTTTCTATGGACTCTTTGTGTATGTGTATATATGGATATCTATGTTCAGGTATCCCCTGCTGTTTGAAAGTTCACTTCATGCCACTTCTTTTTAACAGAAAACTTAACATTAGTACCTGTTTTTGCTAACTGAAAGTAATCTGAAGGGGATTTTCACCTTTACAAAAAACAGGCAAATAGCAAAAATTGTGTTTGGCATTTGTTTTGCAGGGAGCCATCATAGAGGCAGTGCACACCCTGAGTAGCAGTGAGAATGGTCCCCCCAAGCTCTTTCC
>NW_006786377.1:3106642-3125821 GCF_000442215.2 Lipotes vexillifer
TCTTTCCCTGGGAACTATACCCAGCATCTCAGCATCAAGCTGCCATAGCTTTGAACTGTGTCTGTGAGCATCTGTGCTTTATCCCGATTTATAATATTTTGTGCCCCTATTAGCAAGATGTTTTCTAAGGTATATTTAAGGTATTGCTTCTTCCCTTTACGCCATGATTACAAAAGTTTTCATAAGATCACTCTAGTATAGTGGGGGAACCTATGTACACACATGTATAATTGCATGCACAGTAAGCAATTTGTATGTTTTGTTTTGAAAAAATTTCTTAGCAAAGTTATCACAGACAAGCACTCTCAGGTAGTGCCAGAATTAGCATCACTTGAAAAAAATTAGCATCACCTGTATGCTAAACATACAGATTCCTAGGTCCTACCCTTGACTTCCTACAACAAGATCTCTGGGGATGGACCCCACAATCTGTTGTAGTTTAACAAACTACCCCAAATGATGCTTTTGCTAAAGCGTGAGAACCCCTGCTCTATGTCAAAACTTTTTATCTTTTTGAGCAAAGAACTGTTCCAGGTGCCTTTTACAGTCTTCCAGGGAATTGAAATTTTCTTCATTAAGAGAATTTTATAAAGGCTGAAATAAATGGAAATCCGAAGGTGCAATGTCTGGTGAATATGGCAGACGAATCAGAACTTCCCAGCCAAGCTGTAACAGTTTTTGCCAGGTCATCAAATAAACATGCGGTCTTACGTTATCTTAATGGAAGATTTTGCGTTTTCTGTTGACTACTTCTGGACACTTTTCGTCAAGTGCAGCTTTCAGTTGGTCTAATTGGGAGCAGTACTTGCTGGAATTAATCGCTTGGTTTTCCAGAAGGAGCTCATAATAGAGGACTCCCTTCCAATCCCACCATATACACAACATCACCTTCTTTGGATGAAGACTGGCCTTTGGTGGTGGTTCATTTCGCTCGCCCCACGATCTCTTCCGTTCCACATTGTTGTACAGTATCCACTTTTCATCGCCCATCACAATTTGTTTTAAAAACGGAACATTTCCATTATGTTTCAGTACAGAATCGCAGGCGGAAATATGGTCAAGAAGGTTTTTTTTGCTTAACTTATGTGGAACCCAAACATCAAAGCGATTAACATAACCAAGCTGGTGCAGATGATTTTCAACACTTGATTTGGATATTTTGAGTATGTCGGCTATCTCCCATGTGGTATAATCCTGATGTTCCTTTTATAATAATCTCTCCAGGTTGGTTTTTTTTTTTTACACTTTTATTGAGTCATAATTGACATACAATAAACTGCATTTACTTCAAGTGTACAATTTCATAATTTTTTTTATACAGCAGGTTCTTATTAGTCATCCATTTTATACACATCAGTGTATATATGTCAATCCCAATTGCCCAATTCATCACACCCCCATCCCCACCCCCTGCCGCTTTCCCCCCTTGGTGTCCATATGTTTGCTCTGTACATCTGTGTCTAAATTTCTGCCCTGCAAACCAGTTCCTCTGTACTATTTTTCTAGGTTCCACATATATGCGTTAATATACGATGTTTGTTTTTCTCTTTCTGACTTACTTCACTCTGTATGACACTTTCTAGATCCATCCACGTCTCAACAAATGACCCAACTTCGTTCATTTTTATGGCTGAGTAATATTCCATTGTATATATGTACCACAACTTCTTTATCCATTCGTCTGTCGATGGGCATTTAGGTTGCTTCCATGACCTGGCTATTGTAAATAGTGCTGCAGTGAACATTGGGGTGCGTGTGTCTTTTTGAATTGTGGTTTTCTCTGGGTACATGCCCAGTAGTGGGATTGCTGGATCATATGGTAATTCTATTTTTAGTTTTTTAAGGAACCTCCATACTGTTCTCCATAGTGGCTGTATCAGTTTATATTCCCACCAACAGCGCAAGAGGGTTCCCTTTTCTCCACACCCTCTCCAGCATTTGTTGTTTGTAGATTTTGTGACGAAGCCCATTCTAACTGGTGTGAGGTGATACCTCATTGTAGTTCTGATTTGCATTTCTCTAATAATTAGTGACGTTGAGCAGCTTTTCATGTGCTTCTTGGCCATCTGTATGCTTTCTTTGGAGAAATGTCTATTTTGATCTTCTGCCCATTTTTGGATGGGGTTGTTTGTTTTTTTAATATCGAGCTGCATGAGCTGTTTATATATTTTGGAGATTAATCCTTTGTCTGTTGATTCATTTGCAAATATTTTCTCCCAATCTGAGGGGTTTTTTTCATCTTGTTTATGGTTTCCTTTGCTGTGCAAAAGCTTTTAAGTTTTATTAGGTCCCATTTGTTTTTTTTTTTAATTTCCATTCCTCTAGTAGATGGATCAAAAAACATCTTGCGGGCTTCCCTGGTGGCGCAGTGGTAGAGAGTCCGCCTGCCGATGCAGGGGATACGTGTTCGTGCCCTGGTCCGGGAAGATCCCACATGTTGCGGAGCGGCTGCGCCCGTGAGCCATGGCCGCTGAGCCTGCGCGTCCGGAGCCTGTGCTCCACAACGGGAGAGGCCACAACGGTGAGAGGCCCGCGTACCGCAAAAAAAAAAAAAAGAAAAAAAAATTCACCAATTTTGATGTCTTTTTTTAAATGCACGCTGATATGACAGCTGTCACATACAATCTTGTTTGTTTCGAATGAAGTTAAAGACAGCTAAGTGCTACTAGAGCCATCTTATGGAAAAAATCGAATGAACATTTTGACCCACCCAATAGGAATAAACAATTTTTATTTATTTATTTATTTGTTTGTTTGTTTGTTTATTTAATGTTTGGCTGCATTGGGCCTTCATTGCTCTCTCTAGTTGCGGCCAGCAGGGGCTACTCTTCATTTCAGTGAGCAAGCTTCTCATTGCAGTGGATCTCTTGTTGTGGAGCATGGGCTCTAGGCACTCGGGCTCAGTAGTTGTGGCTCTCGGGCTCTAGAGCGCAGGCTCAGTAGTTGTGGCTCATGGGCTTAGTTGCTCTGTGGCATGTGGGATCTTCCCGGACAAGGGCTCGAACTTGTGTCCTCTGCATTGGCAAGCAGATTCTTAACCACTTGCCACCAGGGAAGTCTGGAATAAACAATTTTAAAAATCAGTATTTATTTTGTTTTCAGGCAGATCCGTATTGAATAAAATAAATTCTACTTATTGTCAAAAGAAAAAAAATCACATTAAACTCAGGAAGAAAAAATTTGTGAGACTAGGGTTTGTATTTATTTAACACATTCATTTTTTTCTTCATCTAGGGACTGGACATGAAAGAGAAACTACACTAGGAGCCCAGGTAATGGGCTTGCCCTTAACAATCTAAATGCTTGTTGGCAATTCTAACTCATGATCAGACTTCATATATTGTTGTGGACTGAATGTTTTTATCCCCTCAAAATTCATATGAAGAAGCCCTAACCCCAATGTGATTATATTTGGAGATAGGGTCTTTACAGAAGGAATAAGTTTAAATGAAATCACAGGATGGGGCCCTGATCTTATTGGATTAGTGTCCTTATAAGAGACACCAGAGAGTGCCCCTCTCTCCCCACCATGTAAGACCATAGAGAAGGCAGCTCTCTGCAAGCCAGGAAGAATGCTCTCACCAGAAACCAACCATGTGGACCCTGATCTTGGACTTTCCAGTCTCCAAAACTGTGAGCAAATTTCTGTTGTTTAAGCCACCCAGTCTGTGGTATTTTTTTATGGCAGCCTGAGTGTGTGTGTGTGTATTTTTTTTTAATAAACAAGAGAATATGAAAGGAAAATAACATCAGCTCCTTGTTACTGAACTTCACCTTAATCTTTCGACAAAATAATTAGGCACTTATTGAAAGAAAATAAAACCAAGAGAGGAAGAATATGCTATTTGCAACAACTCCCAGAAGTTCTAGGTTAAAGTGCATGGAAATTTACTGTTCCTCCCATACACAGGAAATAAAAAGCCAGAATAATGAGCCAATGCCTTCTGTTTAGCAGCCTGCAGTCCTAATTCAACCACCTGCTTCCGTTGAAAAGGTATTGCCTTTGGTCTTCCCAAGTTAAATCTGGCATCTGTCTACCCTTAGATGCCAATGAACCAGAATACATATGAAGTGAGTGCCTCAAGTTAATTTTCTACTCTTGATCCTGACACGGGATTCAGAGCTAGAAAATGAATCCCGTATTGAATCAGCTTCCAAGGCAAAGAGGGCCTTCCTCAGGCTGCTGCTTCTCAGGTCACTGCCAGCGGATCAGGACAACAGGAGACTCTAATTAGGCCTCTGGGACAATCCCAGGTTTAACGTTTTATCTGCAATCAGTCGTACTAAGGTAGGTTGGAAAACCACCCAACTGCCCCCTAGCACTTCAGGGACACTGAAAATCTTTCTAACAAGGAGATCAGGGCCATGTAAAATGACAGAGGAAACTAAAACAACATTGTGAAGCAATTATACTCCAATAAAGATGTTAAAAAAAAAAAGATATATGTATAACTAAATCACTTTGCTGTACACCTGAAACTAACACAACATTGTAGATCAACTATACTCCAATATAAAATAAAAATTAAAAATAAAATAAAATAAAAGCTAAAAAAATAAATAAAACGACAGAGGAATTTCTTGCAGGGGCTGCCTAAATAACTCTCGCTATAGATGTCCCAGAATTCCTGTTTCTGATTAAAGATTAGTTGAATGTCCTCCCCCTGGGTGGGCAGCTGTCTTTAATTCCTCGCCTCTGTCCCCAAATCACCATGCTATAGGGAAGCATGAGCCCCCGGTTGGGTTATAGAAGCAGCAGCTCGGTGGCCAGGGAGCTCTGGCAGTGAAGTTCGTCCCTCGTGCACTCTGAAGCTCCTGTGACAGTACCTGAGTCCTAGGGAGGAAAGAATTAAGAAATCAGTTTTGCTAAATGCCGTCGGGCCCTTTTGCCATTTATTTCATTAGCATAGCTTTTAAATTGAAAAAAAAATTTCCAATTATTTGACTTCATATAACTTGAAGCTCTGCATATTTGTACTATTTATATTCCTGTGACACAGAACTCTTCAAAATGTCTTTTTATGTTTTATAAAATCAAGCTTTAAATGACAATGATAAAATAAAGTTAAATGTGGATGCTATAAAAAACAAGAGTCCAGAGAGGAGGAGCGAGATGAGTCCTAGGAAGGAAAGAATTAAGAAATAAGGTTTACGGATGATGCAACGAAGGGAATCGCATTCAACAGGGGAGCAGCTTTTCCCTTTTGTTTGTATCATTCTCCACAACAGCTTCTTATTATAGCCAGGTGCTTATGAATGTCCACCCAAACTACCTTATTATGCTAGGGAAGCGTTCGTTAAGAGCCAGTCTCTATCTTTCACATCCTAAATAAAGACAGAGATTGTCTTAGTTAATCACTTATACTGCTGCCTGATCACACCCCCTCCTATTCGTGATCTCACTTGTCAATTTTAATGACTTTCTACGGCTCGCTGTTTACATCTCCTTTACACTTCCGGCCATTTCTAGACTCCAAAACCTTCAGCTCCACCTCTTTTCGGCCACAATGCAGCAAGCACCCACAACAGCTCATGCGACTGGGGCCAGGCACTATGCTTAGCTCTTTACTTCATTATTTCACATGCCCCTCACAACAGACGCGTAAGCTACGTGTGGCTCCTCACGCCGGTCCACACAGGAGGAGACAGGCTTGGAGTATGACTCGCCCAGGTCACAGAGGGAGGTGTGCCCTCCTTGACTCGCCACACCCCTCCCTCCTCAGGGCAGAAGCACTGGTCCTTCCTAAGTGCATATCAGCGCCTGAACATTTCCTCCACGATTCTTCCTTTTCCTGGAGAAGTCAAAATGAAGGCTCAACGAATATCCCTTGACTTAACCCTTTTCTATTCCGTAAGGTTCTTCTTCCTACCATTTCCTTTTTTGTACCTTTTCATGCTTGATCTTTCATTCTCTACTCATTGCTTTTCATGAAAAAGGTTTTGTCCATGTAACCCCTTGTGCAAACTAACATTCAACTTGAATAGGCCGCGTCCCTTTCAGTGATCCATTCAGCAGAATGCTGACCTCAAGAAGCTCAGGCTCTGAAAGGGGAGATGAGATATGGATTAGGGTTGCGTGAACATGAGAGATGCGATCAGAGCAATGAGAGTTCAAAGAAGGAGAGAGTACTTGTTGCCAGAGAGTCAGTAAGGAGCTTTTGTGGAGGATCTGGGCTAGAAGGCTAAGTCTGGGAGAATTTCTGCAGCAGAAATGAGAAAGGGGCACCAGGCAGGGGGAGCAGCGTAAGGAAAGGCATAGAGGCAGGAAAGCCTAGAGAGGACCTGGCAAAGGATATCTGACCAGTTTGCATGGCACAGAGAACCTTGAGGGGAAGTGGAACTTAAGGCTATATTATAGAGGATATGCCACCAGAGGATAATACCTTGTCTGTAGTGGGTAGGAAAGTGATATTGTGAGAATGTGAATTAGGGAGTTTATTCTGGTGGCAAAGTTCAGGATGGACCAGAATGTGGTAACATTAAGATGGGAAAGCCAGTTGAGAGGCTACTGCAATAGTCCAGGCAAGAACCACTGGGCTCTTGTCCTGTCCTTGCATGCTATCAGTAAAAATGGAACAAAACCCATGTTTGAGAGGCATTTTGGGGGTGAAAGTCACTACTGTCTTGGGTAAAGGGAAAAGGAACACCAGAGATATCCTTGAGCCTGAGCCCGTGGAATGAGAAGATGGCTCTGTCTAACCAAGAGGGGAGAGTCATGAAGAAGAGAAGGCTTAAAGCCTGAGGCTCGAGTTCAGTTCTGCACATGCTGAAGTTGAAGGGTCAGTGGGACATTCACAATAAGACTCAATCTGAAAGGTGTGGCTTTGGCTCTGAAAACCACGTGGGATTAGAGATATACAGGTGAGAATGTTTTGCATGTAAGTGAAAGCTCTTAGAAAATGCAGAGTATTTAGTAAGGGTTCATCGCGTGAGGGCTACGATACTGACCAGAAAACATGCTGTATGAATCTCTTTAACCCAACCCATTCTTGCTTGTGCCAGGTGCTCAAGACGTGTGGATGAAATGAATGAATTACAAGATACTCGATATATGTTTGCTGAGTTAAGAAGTAAATGAAAACCTAAACGTATGGTGAATTTATGAAGTCCAAGAGAGATGAGTGTGAAGATTATTGGGAGTATAATGCGGAACGTATTCTTACAGAATTTCACCAAGAACCTGAAGAAACCCCGGATAGAAGAGCAGCTGGGAGGTCGGACTGCAAGCGTGCTTGCTTGCATGTAGTAGCCAGTGCACCGTCTCTGCCCATGGGGATTTCCGGGACATTGCAGAGATTTTCTGGCTCCTGAGCCTGTTTTCTGGCTTCAGTCGAGTTCTGGGCCATCTTTTGTTTCATTCAGTGTCACATCAGAAGCTCCTCTTGGATGCTGGCTCTTGACTGGGAAATGGAAACTATTTGTACTGCCATGAAGGAAGCTTTTTGCATCTGGCAGGGTCTCCTGGCTGGACCCGGCATAAAGAGAAAATAAGGAAATAATCAAGCAGGCTGTGGTCTTGGTGTATTTCATTGTTAGTATTCCAGTTACTGGGAGGATATCTAAAGCTCTTCCTGGTTTACCACCTTGAAGATGAAAGAAAATCTCCATATAGCTCAAATCCGTCAGCATACTCACCCCAGTAAGAAGGTCTCTGTAGAAGGATCAGGAAGAATGCACGATGGCCTGGGTGATAAACATGGTCTGTCAGGACGTTTTTCCATTTGCTCACTGCTCTTCTGGCACAGGCTGGCAGCAACAGAACAAAGCCTATCTTGTGCTTCCCAAGGCACCCCTGCTGTACTTTCGAGGGTTTTTCTTTTCCCCAGAAGCCTGCTGGAGGGATTTTGAGTCCTTTCCTTCAAACAAAGAACTAAATTAGGCCACTGTTTTGCTGGCATTTGGTCTAATGAAGGGTCATCTCTATCTCATAACTTTTGTATATTCAGCGGAGGAGACAGAAAGCCATGTGCTGTATTTAAGGATAGAGTGAAATCCCTCTGCTCCAAAGTGTGTCCCCCAATCCAAGAGCTAAAACATCTGAAATACTATTATGACCCTTATAAAATAGAGGCCACCTGTCCCGCCATTCCTGTCCTGGGGTCCTGTCTCTGTCATGTCCAGGGAGCAGTGATGTGATCCTGCTTGGGAAGCTCCAGGGACAAGACATCACTTCGGGAGAGAGCCTGCTGCACATGGAACAAAGCTCGTTATTTTAGAAAGTTCCAGCTCATATTGAATTACAATCCACCTCCCTGGGTTACCCCGAGTACTTTCTCCACAATAACAGCCGTTTAATTGTTTGAAGAGAAATCATGTGTCTCCATTTGCCAAATTAAAATCATCAGCTGTTTCCCATTGGTCACGATCACGAGCACAGATTAAAACAGACGTTGTCCCACCCTCTCTTCCTTCCCCCACTAGTTCCTTTTCTTCTCCCCACAAATACTTCTGCATCTATATGTGCCAGGCAACCGGCCCACACACACACATTGTACGACTTGCACACATGTATTTTTAAAGGGCAGAGCAGAGCTATCATGGGCCGAGTGAGGTCAGAAGGAACAGAGGTTCTGGAGTTGCATGGATCTGGATTCAAGTTCCAGTTCTGTCCTTCCACTTGGCTGTGGGATCCCATCAAGTTTCTTAACCATGATAAGCATCCATCTCCTTATTTATAATATGTAGACAAAAGTCCCTATTTTGCAGGCTAGAGATAACATGTGCAAGTTGCCTGGCACATGGCATGGCTTGGCCTGAGCAGGAGAGCTATTATGCTGTGCCCTTAGGTCAGATAAGAGCACGGCATAGGCTTGATCATCAAAATGTGTCAGTTACAACCCAGCCATCTGTGAGTGTGTTCAGTGTGTCTTCTCTGTTTTCTTTCAAGGTACTGATAAAAATGTTGGCCAGGATGTGGCCTCAGAAAGATTCCTGTGATCCTTTACGGGGTACCACCCTCTCAAGCCTTCTTTCCTTAGTAAGCATGCCTTGATCAGGGACACTGAACCAGTTGTAGATTGAACTATACTCTTTTCTGGTCTGTATTTCTCCATCTCTTCCACATGGATGTTGTGAGAGCTTTTGTCACTTGCCCTGCTGAAATCAGAGAGTGTATCAGGGGAATGATGTAGACGTAGACTAAACAGAAGATTCTCTCTCTCATGCATTCCCTTTTGAAAGGCAAATACTCCTTTTTGCCCTGGGATGGGGCTAACGTGTGCGTTCATTCACACTAACATGGTAGTGATCTAACAGACCCTTTTCTATCTGACTCAGTTGGAGTAAAAAGTCACTGGGTACTGGGGGAAGTGAAGGGATGGTTGTTAATATAAATGTAAAAAGTGTGTAGTCACGGCAGAATGGGGAATGAAAAACATCTTACTGGCTTAGCTAATGAGCTCAAGAATGGACTCATGCACAGATCCACATTTACAAAGGGAGCAAGATGTATAAACTGATTACATAGCCTCTGAGGATTCCAGTACAAGCTCACGAATATCCTCTTCCCACTCCTTCTGTTCTAAGATCACCAAATTCAACATGTCATCATCAAATGCACCCCTCCGATCCCAGCAGGAGAAAAGAGGGTGGTAGGTCCCCATTTCAGCAGATATTCAAATTCAGCCCAACCCTAAAATTCCCTTTAACGGTGATAACAGCCACTGGCATTTATGGAGGACTGGCTTATGTGCTTCATCTTACACTCCTCACAACAACCACGTGAGGGAGAGACTGCTGTCATCCCTATCTTGCCGCTGGGGAAACTGAGTCTCAGAGAGGCTAGATAATTTGCTTAAAGCCACACAGCTATGCAAGGAACAGGACCAGGCCTTTTTCACTCTAAAGAACTCTTAATCTTCAGACAATTGATGTCATTGTTTGACAACCATGGCTGCACTGGCAGGGATTCTTGGGTTGGCACAGATCTGGTACCACTGGGCCCTTTGGGTCCCCTCTACTTGCTCTGTAGAAGCCCTGTCCTCCTGGGTATGGCATGATACTATGTGCCCTCCTGGGTGGCCTGGCCACAGCCCCAGTGACCACAGTAATCCAGAGAAGACTCTCCCAGTGCAGCTTGTGTCTCATGCCCAAGCAGACATCTGCTCTCTGGAATTTAGGCTGCTGAGAAGCTGCCCTCATAATTGTTTTGGAAAGGGGCGGTGGTGCCTTGGAACAGCTTGACTGGGGGCTGAATCTCATTACTGACAGAATTGTGACCTTTCAGCAGAATATGGAAAATGCCATTGATATCATATGCAAAAATGACGTCAGTGCTATGATATGGGAGGGAAAGGGATGGTCCATGTGGGATGTTTATTTTAATGATATCACCATCATTTGTTATGTGGTTTGAATTAAATAGAAGTCTTTGAGCCTACCCTCCACCAATGATCTCTCAGAAACTTTCCCTTGTTTTGTCTTATGTCATTTAGCACTCAATTTGCTGCAGTTCCTGGCTGAACAGAGCTCTTGATATGACTTCTTTGTTCTGACGACTTAAACTCAGAAATAAAAGGGTCTTTATCTCAATCAAATTGTCCCATCTTGATCCAAGATATAGACATTTTTTAAAAAAATGAGACTAGGAAGGAAGGGGATGATTTAAATCAAGGAGACAGGTAAGATGGAGCTCAAATTATAGATGTGTTACCTTGGTCTGCTTAGAGTTGGAGCACATACACGTGCTCGGAAGCTGAGAACAATGTATGGTGACAAATAGATTATAAAAATACAAACATTGATTACATGACCCCTTGGCAAGTTTCCAAGTGTATGGCTGCCGGGTCGAGTCTGAGGGCCCTTAAATTCTACCAGGTGATGGAGCTGAGTCAAGCATATGCTCCACTGTGGGCTTCCAGCTGTTACTCTGCCCAAGCTGTTGACCTAGAGCAGATTTGCTAATAATAGTCCTAGTAATAAAGTGAAAACCATAGTCCACATACCCATCTTCCACTGACAATGCTTTTTTTTTTTTTTTGGCGGTACGCCGGCCTCTCACTGCTGCGGCCTCTCCCGTTGCGGAGCACAGGCTCCGGACGCGCAGGCCCAGCGGCCATGGCTCACGGGCCCAGCCGCTCCACGGCACGTGGGATCTTCCCGGACCGGAGCACGAACCCGCGTCCCCTGCGTCGGCAGGCGGACTCTCAACCACTGCGCCACCAGGGAAGCCCTGACAATGCATTTTTAATGCACCTACGCAATTACCTCACTTGACCTCTTCAGCAACCCTGTAAGAAAGAGAGAATTGTCAATATGAAGGTCACTAGTGCCTTTATTTTTCATATGAAGAAACAAACCCAGAGTGAGGGCATTTTCCCACAGACACACACATGTTACACAAGCACAAACTCTGGGCTCTGGAGTGTCGGGCCACTGCGTGCCTTCCCTGGTTGGAGAACAGAGCACAGTTTCCCCTGAGTCAGGACTGGACGCGCTGCTCCACACAAATGGGCCGTCGCAGAAAGCCTCAGGCACCGTCCCCACTCTCAAGGCTAGTGGCATGTTGCTGTAGGAGTCGGCAATTAGGAATTCGGCTCTGGGCAGAGCTCTGTATAAACCACTCCTGGGTGTGAGGACAGGGGAGGGTAGTGTATTACTTTGCTAGGGCCGCTGTAACAAATTACCATGGACTAAGTAGCTTAAACAACAGAGCTTTACTCTCTCACAGTTCTGCAGGCTAGAAGTCCAAGACCAAGGTGTCAGCAGGGTCGGTTTCTTCTGAGACCTCTCTCCTTGGCTTGAGGGTGGCTGTCTGCTCTCTCCTCTTCTTATGGTCTTTCTATCTGTGTGTGTCTGTGTCCTAATCTCCTCTTCTTATAAGGATGCCAGATATATCAGATTAGGCTTCACCCAAATGACCTCCTTTTAACTTATGTCTTTAAAGACTTTACCTCCAAATACAGTTACTTTCTCAGGTACTAGAGGTTAGCACTTCAATATAAGAATTTGAGTGGGGAAGTTTAACCCATAACAGACAGCAAGAGCTAAGTAGAGTGTAAGGATAAGCAGAGGGTACGTGGGGGCCATACCATGTTCATTTCTTCCCCAGGTACCGAGTGCCTGCTCTGTGCCAGCCCCCGTGCTCAGCAGACTGTCTGACCCTTCACAGCCAGGCAGGGCACCTCTGGAGGCTATGGGACCTTCACGTCTCAGCAGACACCAATGCTGGATCCACAGAGCTGAGAGAGGCAAGCCTAACACAGTTTCTGGTTGATGTGCATAAAAGTCACTTGGAGAACATGTTAATTACTTGGCCTCACCCCAGAGACCATGATTCTGGGTAGACCCAAGAATGCATTTTCAGCAGCTTCCCAGCTGAGTCTGAAGCTATTGATCCATGGACCACACTTTGAGTAGCATTACTGTATAACACTCTGGGAATCTGTCCTTCTGAGATCTGGTGCCACTTATTTTATCCAGCAGCCTCAGAATTATAAACAATATGTATTCTAAAAGCTGTCTTCCTCAGGTTCGGCCAAGAGTCCAAACCAAGAAGACCATATGCATTTTATAGACTTGAGGGCTAAGGTTGTACACAGGCACGTGCAGTCCATTTTCGGCTCTCCTGAAATGTTTCTAACCCTCTTGTCTTTGTACAGGAAAGACTGTGAGCAGTGGAAGAGTGCTAATTTCCATGGAAACAAAGAACACGTGACTGTCATGCTTTCTTGCTTGACACGTTCATATTTGGTCTTTGCACAATAAGAAGACAATCAACATTGCTGATGAAGGGGAGCGCCGTGGTGCTGGCCGGGCACACTTCCCAAGTGCTTAGATTTGAGTATTGGGAACCAAAAGAAGGGTCTGTGTTTTGAAATTTCGTTTGAAAGCAGGTCATTTTGTATTCAGAGAGGCTTTTCCAAAGAAATAGTTATAAATAGTTCAGAAAAGCCCATTTAACCTGTAATGTGACTAAAGTATTGACATCATTCCTAACCAGTGTTTCTTGAACTAAATTGCATTCCAAGTTCCAACCAAGAATACCCGAAGCAAACAGCTCCCTCAATGACTCAGGTGGGGGAGGGGAAAGAAAGAACCAGTAAGCAGAGCTGAAATGACAGGAGGGAACCTCTCGTGAGAATGTGGGAGCAGTTAAAATAGAGAAGTCAGGGCTGTGAGGACCAGGCTTAAATACTCCTGAACTCGTCCACTGGTTGGAGCTGTTTATTTGTATGTTGATTATTTGCTAACAGATATTATAGGCACATTATCAGTTACTGATCTTTAATCCACATATGTTCATCTTGTCTCCTCAATTAGATTATAAACTCTTAAAGGTCTATCACTGTGTTTGCCTTTTGAGGTGGCCTCTTAAAATCAATTAATTACACCATTTAATGACAGCATGGCTCAGCAACCAGTTGTAAGGAAGAGTGAAGTCAGATTTTGAAATTGGGTTGGGATTTACCAGGCAGAGGCCAGGGAAAGGACCAGGAGACAATAGAGTTGAAGGTATTGGCAACGGCGCGAGGACACATAAACGTTTCACTGGGTTGTGCTCTGCCAGGAGTTTGACTCCAAAGAGAAAAGAGGAAAGTAAACAAAATCATTTCCTTTGATCTCATGAGAAATCAGACTGAAGGAGCGTAGGAGTCTATACATAGCTTTGTTCAACACCAACAATTTTTATGGTGCCAGGATGGATCGACATAGGGTCAGGGAGAAAGGTCAGTGAAATTACTAGGGATTCAGAAATTGAATAGGGCCAGTGCCTATGCTGGGAGCTCCCTGGAGGTGAAATGGGCCTGAAAGCTCTTAGTGGAATGAGGTGAGCTTGCCAGTGAGGTGTCCCTGTTTCTGGTCTGGAATGTGGTGGCTTTGTTAATGGTACAGCCCACTTTAGAGTTATTCAGCTCTAAGAGCTTTGAACTTCAAGCACTCTTTAACTTCAGGAGATAAAAGGGAATTACCTTAATTGTATTCCCTTTTAGGAAAGACTTTTTGCTATAGGGAAAGGAACACTAAACTACTAGTCAGAATATCTGGGTTCTTATCCCTGTTCACTCTCATCGCGTGATTAAGGAATTCAATCCATCTCTTGATATCTCAGCTGATGATCTTCAAGGTTTGTTCCATCTCGACCATTCTGTAATTCTACTGTTAGTCTTTGGGATTAACCAAAGAAATAATATTAGAGAAAACATTAGAAAAATAATATTAAATAAAGAGATAAATAAATATACCCATTGTCATCATTTCTATTCAACATTTTACTGGAGGTTCAAGCCAGTGTATTAAGAGAAGATAAAGAAACAAAATGTGTGAGCACTGAAAAAGAAGAAATAAACTGACGATATGATTATATGCAGATTATGTAGATATCAAAAATATTCAACAAATATATTATTAGAATTAAGTGAGTTTAGCATGAGCTGGACCTTGTGACAAACTACAAAAATCAATTTCATTTCTATATACCAGCAATAAACAGCTAGAAAATATAATTTAAAAGATTGTATTTAAACTGTGCCAAAAAATCTAAAATGCTTAGAAGTAAATCCAACAAAGATGTGCAAGACTTCCTGGTAAATAAAGAAACATTATGAAGATAACTTAAAGAAACCTAAATAAATGGGGGCGGGGGATGTGCTATATTCATGGGTTGTCAATATTGTAAAGATATTAGTCCTCCTCAAATTGATGTATATATTCAGTGCCATCCCAATTCCAACTAAAAAATCCAAACAAAGTTTATGAAAAAAAAATGTAGGAAACTTGCTCTTTTGGTTAAGACCTGTTATGAAGGTTGCTATTGTCATAATTATAGTTCCAAAGATCATGCAAGAGAACACAGAGTCCAGGAACAGAGACACTCACACACATGTATACTTTATTTATCACAAAGGTGGCACAACAGAGCAGTGGGTAAGTGATGGTTTTCCATTAAATGATGCTGCGTCAACTGGATATCCACATGGAGAAAAGTAAAATTGATCCCTTTCTCACAGCATACTGAAACCAGTGAGTTCCAGTTGGATTGAGATTTAGATGTGAATGGTAAAAAATAGGATAATATAGAATAATATCTTTGTGAACCCAGGGTAAAAAATTTTGTCTTAAACAGAACACCAAAAGCACTAACTACAAAGAAAATATTGATAGAAAAGGAAGAGAGATTAGCCACAGAGGCTCAGTGAATACCAGTTAAGACAGAGGAAGTGCATCAGCAGTTTGAACTGAGAAAATCAACTAGAGAGAATGAGGGAAAGTTAAGGAAGTGTGGAGTGTGAAACACAAAGGGAAAAGACCTCTGTAGGGAGGGAGTGCTCAGCAGTGCTGAATACTGTGAAGGGTTCAAGTAATATAAGGACTGAAAAGTGTCCAGCGGCTCTAATGAGAAGGAAAGGTTGAAAGCAGTTTTAGTGGAGGGAGAGATCCGTGAGCCAGAGGTCAGGGGCTGAGGCATCATGGGAAGTGATGAGTTATCTGTAGTGCAGAGTAGAGAAAACTAACTCTTCGAAGCATTTCATCTTTGCAGAGATGGTGAGAGCTATGGTAATCATTAAAGTAACAGTAAGAGTAGGAGTTAAGAGAGTTTTTTTTTTTTTTTTAATGAGAAAGTCTTGAGTGTATTCAATGCTGAGGAGAGAAATTACAGTAAAGAGGGGAGTGGAAGTTAAGATATAAGAGAGAAATAGGGTGAGGGGTAACAATGTATGAGGTCCCTGAGGAAGCAGGGCGTCATGGGGTGTATGTGACATACAGGGGGAGGAATTTACCTTAGACAGACTAAAAGAACCCCTCCTTTGACAATAGGAGGACAGAAGACAGGATCTAAATAAACGCAAGTTAGTATGTAGGTTTGGTGTCAAGAGTTGAGTGGTTTTCCAGTTGATATATTTTTTCTAAATCATACTAGTACTTATTGACACTTGCTATGTTCTACACTGTTCTAGGCATTTCATCCATATTAACCCATTTTATCCTCTGAACAGCCGTGTGATGGGCTCTTCTATTATTATCTGCACATTGAAGCAGAGGAAAGGGAAGCATGGAGACAGATGAACTAATTTGCCCGAGATCTCAGAGCCCAGACTCACACTGGGCAACCTGGCTCTTGAGCCCACAGTCTCAAACTGTCCTTCACCCTGCAGCTGTCTTCACTCCCTGTGAAGGGGATGATTCGACTAGAAATGTTCTTGGAGTGAGGGCACGAGTAAGAGGCCTGCTGAGAAAATACAAACAGCTCTCCCGGCAGCATCCGGGGCTTCCGGGAGGCTGGAGGCCATGCTTGGTTGGCTCAAGCAAGAAGAACTTCTGAAAATCTTCCAGGTCAAGAACAACCCCAAATCAGACGAGCTTCCCAAGTAAAGGGAGAGCTCCTTTGAGGGGAATCCAAATACAGTACTAAGATGCTGTTCGAAGAACAGAAGCTACTCAGTGCTACTTGGTGTTGCTAATTGTTCATTTTCTGATTTTTCTTTCTTTTTAAGGCAAGGAAGAATGTGCCCTTCTCCAGAATTACCCTTGGAGGAAAAGCTGGAGGGAGGTTCCAACTCCCACACTGTTTTTTGAAATGGGTAAGTGGATAAACAGGATATAGTAACCTATTAACAGAAGAGGTGAAGCTAAGCCATCAGGAAGGGGTGGAATTAAAGTGTGGATTTATTGACCAAATTATGCAACTTTAATTTTATAGGAACACTGTTCTTCATAGAAAACTGCTGAACGGTCAGTGTTATTTATATTCCTAGGCAGGCACTCAGGGGCACCCTGTGAGCCAGATACTATGACTCAAACTTCCAGTCTCGACAAACTGGTCAGACATAAATATTCTCCTGATCTCCACAAGCCCCTGCCAACTAATACTCATTCTCAACAAAGTCTGGTTGATTGACTAGTTGGCCAAATGACTGGAATCTTTTCTAAGCACAAGCTAGATTTTCAAAATCAAAATGAGATTGGAACAGAACCTAAGGCTTCTTCATATATTTATTAGAAATAAAAGAGAGGGCTTCCCTGGTGGCACAGTGGTTGACAGTCCGCCTGCCGATGCAGGGGACACGGGTTCGTGCCCCGGTCCGGGAGGGTCCCACATGCCGCTGAGTGGCTGGGCCCGTGGGCCGTGGCCGCTGAGCCTGCGCGTCTGGAGCCTGTGCTCCGCAACGGGAGAGGCCACAACAGTGAGAGGCCCGCGTACCGCAAAAAAAAAAAAAAAAAAAAAAAAAATACAGGAAAAAAACGTAATAAATACAAACACATGGAGGCTAAACACTACATTAATAAAAAAAAAAAAAAAAAAAAAAGAAATAAAAGAGAAAGTGCACAATGAATTTTCAGAGTCTGCAGATGGTACTAATCATGTTTATAGAGTCAAATGTTGATCTGATGTTAGTGAACCAAAAGATCACCAGAGACTCACAGAGTGGCCAGAAGAGCAATGTTGAGTTTGCATGTGGGTATGTGCAAATCCGTGCAGGGAAATGACTCTCGTCTCATAAGTGATAAGTGCTGAAATAATTGTCACAACCTAAGAAAGCGTTTAGGAGTCACCGATGGAATGTTCAACCCATTGAACTCTGGAACCAGAACAAACAGCCAAATAGTAAACATTACTAGGAAGGGTGCTGGAAAAAGAATGAATGTTCTAGTCTATGTAATTTTCTCCACGCTTGAAATGCTACAATGAATAAACTGTACTCATTACTTCCAGAAAAGATCAGAATAAGCATATACATACATTTTTACAATTTGTTTTGATTGATTTCTGCAGAAAAGGCAATAATAAACCTGGGACAGGAAGATCTACAGCAAAGACAGTTTGGAAGGAGTGCTTCTTGAGGGAGGGCACCAGTGATGGAGAAACAGAATTGCTGTTCGGAGGAGACAAGACATGGGTAGGAAAATTGTGTCGAGGGTCAAATTAGAAGGATAAAGTGAGAATGGAAAGGGTGAGAAGATGCAGCCAGGGCTGGAGGATGAGAGGAGGTCAGAGCAGTTCGGATCAAGGACAACAGTTCAGGACTAAGTTCACAGCCTCTAGCTCTCCTTTATGGATGTAGTGGCTGAAAGGACAGTGTATAGAGAATATGAGGGCCATGTAGAATTATTAAGGAAAATGGGCACTTTCCATTTACAGTCCTAATATTTGAGAGATGATAATCATGTTTTTCTAAAAGGTGTCACTTGTAGCCTTTGTCAGACCCCAAGCCCTGAATTGGATTAAACAAGGCTCTGTGCATGTATGGAAATTATCATGGTACCCAGAAATGGCAAATCCTAGAACCTAAGGTACACCCTTATTTGAATAGAGACAGAAAAATCTTTGAAATTATTCTAAATTATTTGGCTCTGCATTTATTTCAGTCCCCTATACTCATGCTTCCTTCCTTGGAGAGACAACAGAAACAACTGAAAGTCGCTTTTCTTTCAGAATGATCACATGCTTTTGCCATCTCACATGGAGAGAGAAATATTTTCTCTTTTCTACTCTGCTAAGCAGCTGTGCAGCTTTCCCATCTGTCTAGTTTGTGCATGTAAAGTGAACTGATGAAAGTGGCCAAACTGGCCTCTAAAAACCCCACGAAAAATCCATTAAACGTCCTCCGCTAGAGGAAGTGGGAGGTTACAATGACTGTTTCGGACTCTGCTTTCTTGTTTTATGTCTGCTAACCAAGATAATCATAAAATGATGTGACATCTCACTCAAAGTCTTCCATCCTATGAAATAATCACCAAATATTATGGTTTAAAGGATATGGCAAAGGTCTCTGCCCTTACGATTAATTTCTGCTGATCTCTCTTTGTAAGCATTTGCTCATTGCCAAACATTATAAAGAAATAATCCTGCTCTTTTTTGAGATTTTCCCACTTTATTTCTGCCTCCCAACTGTATTTGGGAGCCAGAGAATTCTAGATCGTCTCTTCTGTTTTAAAATAGCAGTTATTTCAGGGCTGTATTTTATGTGTCATTCTTAATAGAGCAGGAAGAATATTTGATGTTCTCTAACTTTTATAGAAAGAAAACGTCTTCAACAGGGACGATGTATTCAACACTTCTCTCAGAATGTGTATCAACTACTCAAGTCTTTAGAATTAGTGGAAATGAGCATTTGGTGGAAAGAAAATGACTACATATGCTTTGTAGTGTAGGACTGACCAGGTATAACTTCTTTATATTGTGTGGGGACTTGAGTGTTGTCCCAAGCCCAAATCTCCTGTGACCGCTGGAAGCAGGAA
>NW_006786377.1:3125831-3182142 GCF_000442215.2 Lipotes vexillifer
CCAGTTCACAATGGGGACTCCTGGGATGTAAAGAATCACCAAACCCACTTGGGTGTGGATGCCAGATATAGGTAAGGTCATAGACACTTGTTATACTCAGATAGAATTACTTTTTTAAAAGAATTAAATCTGTATGTTTGTATTCTGGGACACCTCCTGGTGTTTGCAACTACGTATACCTGCATCGGGCCACAAGGAACTTACCTTCCCTGTTTCTGCTGACTACCACAGCAAAATCTCTTTAGAGAATGAAGATGCATACAGGAGGTATTAGCAGCATCAAAGAAAATCTATGGGGCCTCAGGCCATCTGGCTGGGGGTGGGCAAGAAGAGGGGGAGTGCGTGCCCATCAGGGGACTGTGCAGAAATTTGGAGTCCTAGGGCTGGGTTAGCCAAGGAGACGTGTGTACTCAGGATGTTAGAAACCAACATAGGTTGGAGCCAGGTAAGTGGGGACAAGCTTTAAGCTTCAGGTAGGGGGCCTGAGTCAAGACCACGAAAAAAATACTCATAAGAAAGAAAGCCCTATGGGACCGGGGGCCAAATTTGAGTATGGTAAGTATCCTGAGAGCCATGAACTAGGATCCCTGCCCCCTAGTTTGGGAGACAAAATTAATAAAAGACAAATGAGACCCATTGGAGGAGCACAGAAAATAGCATTTTATAAAATGCCAGATATATGTTTGGTGATTATCTTTTCTTGATTAAAGCCTGCCAGGTTAGCTTTCCAAAGCCTCTCCACCCTGGTCTATATCATTTGGTTTGCAACTCTTGGTGGTGCCTGGGCAAAGCCTTCTGGTCCAAACAGATGGATTCCTTCCAGACACAGGACTGGAGAATTTTTCCACCGATGAGATATGATTTAAAAAACAAAACAAAACTTTGTTGAAACAACTAAGTACAAATTTTGATAATGTTTCTAATTATATTTAGCTAGATGATCCATGTGTAAAAGAATTTTAAGAAACACCCATCAAAGATAAGTTATGAAGCAGCTTTCTAATTTTCAGCCGTTATCAATCACTGCTCAGTATAACCACTCTTAAGTGTGTTTAATGTGTTAGAGAATGTCCTGGGATTTGTTCCTAGCTCCTGAACGTGTGGGTCCTGCATGCGACTTTGCTCTCAAAGCACTCACAGAAGCCTTCCATCGGCCTCTGTGCTTGCCATGGATCAGGAAGGATCCGTATGTGTGACCTTGTCAGGGCAAAGCCTTGCTCCATTCTTGGTTGTTTGCTTCCTCCATCTCTTTTGATCCAACAAGAAGAGAAAGGAGAATTCCGGTCTCGGAAAAAACCTTCTATTTTGTTGCTATGACTGCTTAACACAAACATCTTACTACCTCTTAATTAATTCGTTGTAAGCCTCCTCCATCCCATCAACTATCTAGAAACATTGCTGATAACACCAGCTCTCGAAAGTGTCCTGGTGTGTACCAATTCTGTACGTCAGATTAACCTGATTTATATTAGAGTTATAAAATTTATTTTAAAATCACCTTTATTGTTCCCTGGCAGTCCAGCGGTAAGGACTCGACGCTTTCATTGTGGTAGACCAGGTTCAGTCCCTCGTCAGGGAAACTAAGATCCTGTAAGCTGTGCGCCATGGTCAAACAACAACAAAAAAGTCACCTTTACTGAGGTATAACTTATTTAAAATAAAATGCACTCATTTTCAATGTACAGCTCTATGAATGTTGACAAATGCACAAACCCAGGTCACCCACACTCCTATCGAGGTATAGGTCACTTCTATCATCCCCAAATGTTTATTTGCCCCTTGGCAATCATTCCCCAGCCCCCAAACAAGCAATGCTTTCTGTCACTGGAGACTAGTTTTGCCTTACTAGAACCTTATATAAATGCAATGGTAACTGCTTATACTCTTTTGTGTCTGGCTCCATTTGTTCAAGACACTGTTTCTGAGATTCATCCATGTTGTGAGTATCAGTAGTTCCTTCCTTTACTTCGTTTTCATGTACTTAGAGGGGGAAGGAGTCTTCCTTGTGCAGCCATATACTTACTGTTGAAGAGATTTTAATGACGGTTTGGGTTTGATGTCTGTCTTTCAGGGTATTCTTGCATATCCTGGTGAGACAATAAAATTCTTTAATGTCTCCATTGCCTGAAACGAATGGAGATTTCTATATGGCTTAAGGCACAGTGAAAAACAAATGAAAGCATTGGCTTAAAATATGACATACGTGTTGAATTATAATACACTGATTTTAGAACACATATTTACTGTCAGTTAAGGTTATGAATGACTGACTTTTTCACATGAAATCTTTTGATCCCAGAACTACTAAATGCTATATAAATTGTGGGTATGATCTCACAGTCTTTCCCTTCAGGTCTCTAGGCTTTGTGTTTAGAGTTTCTGGTAGCAAGATTTTTTTTTTTATCAATTTAAAAAGGTTTTCTTTCTTCTGATCAATTATAAGGCTTTATAATGTCACTTTAATTTAAGTTATTAGAATAATGTTGAGAAGGAAATGGGAAAAATTCAACAAATATTTATTGATCATTTGGTTGAAACACTAACAAGCAAGCCATTATTCCCTCTCTTCGTAAGTTTGTAACCTAGTAGGGGTAAAAGACACGTCCAAAAAGAACTATAACGTAGAGAACTATAAGATATAACTGCAGGAGAAAAGCCCAAAACTTTCTATGGGATTTAGCGAGAAGAAAGAGTAGTTTGACCTCAGGGAATACAGAAAACTGCGTGCTGTTGAGTTGCTGCTTTCCTAATAGAAAAGCAGGAATTTCAATAAATGAGAAAATAAGGGCATTCCAGGTGGAGAGAAGCAGCCTTATATCAGGTGCTTATCACGTGTCAGTACTGTGCTGTGCACTCTACTCATTGGCTGTCAGAATAGGTATTATTATCCCGACTTTGTAGATGAAAAAACCAAGAACCACAAGACTGTGTAACTTGGCCCAAGTCCCACAACTTCTAAGTGGCAGAACTGGGATTGGAATCATGTTTATTTAGCTCCAAAACCTGTGCTAACCACAAGGCTTCTCCCTTTTCCATAGCTAAGGCTGCCTCCTTGGTGGCTCATGCCACCTGGCTCATCCCTGCCTTCTGTTGACATACTGGTCACCCCCCATCTTCCCAGAGGAATTGGGCATGAAGACCATAGCCTTCCTCTCTGTCTCCTGTCCTGCCACCAAGTCTTGGGTCACTGCAGTGTCCATGTGAACAGCACACACAGAGCTCCATCCTCAGGGTCTTAATAGCCTTCTCTCCAGAGGTTTCTTCTTTCCATTTCTCCAATTACTTGTATCTCCACCGCCCAGGCCTTGTCATCACCCAGAATGGTTTCACCTCTGAAATCTTAAGCCCTAATGTCCCCATCTCTGGCCAAAACCTCACATCCTCTCAGCTAGGTCCCTATTCCTCCGGCTCTTGACTATACCTGCTACACATCCCTTCACTTCTCCCAACCTTGCAGCCCTTTCCTGGTCTAACTTCTTGATCCAACCAGGGCCACATGACTGATCCCCTAAACCACATTTTCTCACAAACATTCTCAGCTCATTAAACCCCTATTCTTCCCTTGCCCAGCCCAGCAAAACCCTGGATCAGTCTGATAATCTGTCACTAATGCTGCTGACTATAGCTAGAGCAAATCACACAACAGGTTATGTTGGATCCACTACAAACTCCTGGTCTCCTCCCAAGTTGATACCTTTCAAAACTCCTTTTTCTTCTTCTTTGTCAGCCCCCCTCCCACTCAGCAGCTGTTTCCAATCTCCTGTCCTCCAATTGCCCTACCCGAACTCCACAGTCTTTACACTGGCCAAGGTAGGTCCTTTTTTCATAAAGAAACTGAAAGTCATCAGGTATGAATTAGACCAACTTTTTAAAAAACACATCAACTTACTGATTACCTGCATACCTCCTTCCCTCCTCCCCTCCAGGCACTCCAGGTGAGTCATGTCACTTCCGGTCCAAGGGCTACATCACCTACACTCTTAATTCCACTTCCGCCCACCTTCAATGGGAGGATCTTAAATCTTCACCCCTCCTCCCATTTCACTATCTCTTTTTAGCTTCTAAATATCCATAAGTACTTTCTAGCCTAAAAAGATACCAGGTGACCTTTGTCTCCCTCTAGCTATAGCCCCATCTCTCCCATTTCCTTCTCAGCCAAGTTTCTTCAAAGAATATTCTATATTCTATACTCACCCTATTTCATCATCTCCTTTTTACTTCTGCTCTTTAACCTCCACTGATTTACACAAAGCGTAGGAATAGCTCCTACCTCAATTCCCTGAAACTCAGCTAGCTTTAGACTCAAGTATTCGATAAAAGTTTAACAAAGGCTTGACTCTAACATATTTGGAGATTATCATGCAGGAAAGACATCTCTTTTCTGAGTGACCTTGAGCAAGTTACTTAATCTCTCTGTGCCTTGGTTTCCTCATCTGAAAAGTGGGCATAATAAGAGTACTTTCGGGCTTCCCTGGTGGCGCAGTGGTTGAGAGTCCGCCTGCCGATGCAGGGGACACGGATTTGTGCCCCGGTCCGGGAGGATCCCACATGCCGTGGAGCGGCTGGGCCCGTGAGCCATGGCCGCTGAGCCTGCGCGTCCGGAGCCTGTGCTCCGCAACGGGAGAGGCCATGACAGTGAGAGGCCCACGTACCGCAAAAAAAAAAAGAGTACTTTCTGCCTAGAGTTGTGAGGATTATGTGTGCTCATTTATGTAAAGTGCTTAGAACAGCACTTTAAAAGTGTTAGCCTTTGTTATTATGACTGTTGATGGTGGTCGTGGTAATAGAACTGGTGAAAAGAAAAACAAGTCAAAATCAGATATCACTCCCAAAATCCATGAGTTGGCTTCCGCTGGGAGTCTCCTACTGGCTATCTTTCTCTAAAGCGGACTCTCCAATGGGAGTCCCTTGTCCCTGTCCTGAGTCTCTGTCCCTCCTCAGTTCCAATGAGAGGTGGAGGGGATACTCAGCATCTTCCTAATCTCTGCAGATTTCTAGCTCTGCCTGTCAGAGTCATGTCAACACTCACTGCCCGAAACACCTGTGTTTAGACCATTTCCCTGATTTAAGTCTTTCCCAAGAATACAGCACATTCTTGCCTAATACCCTCATGACAAAGACAACATAGGTTTCCTTCTAGAACAAAGGGAGGGAAAATAGTTGAGCCTCCGCTCCAAAGTGCAGAATCACTTGTAACCCTCACCGCCAAATGGCAAGGTGTTTTTTAAGATACTCACTTGGGGGGACCAGATGCTTTCACATGTGCAATTTTTCCTCACTACCAGGCACAGGAGACAAAGGTTGAGCCTTTTTCTCCTTCCATCACCTGCACACATACATGTTTACTTCTAGTGTCCCTAGATTGTCTTGAATCTCAACAGCAAAGAAAGAAGTAATCAGTATGGATGGTGGATACAGACATGGTGGAGACCCCTTAGGAAATATTCAGCCCCCCTCATATGTGGCGAGCTCTCCATGCCACGCCCTGTGTCCTTCCACCCCTTTACTTCCAGGCTGAGTGCAGACATATAAACTAGCCATTAATGACACACAAATGTGCTGCCATATTCCAGGTGAAAAACTCTGTGCTAAAAAGTGTGTCATACCTTTCTCAGTCATAACAACACTAGACAGTCACTGAGGGTCTGCTGTGGGTTATGCTGTGAACATGCTTAATCTCTAACTCTCACAAGAATGGGCATTGTTATCCTGAGTTCACAAGTGAGGAGATGCAGAGAAGTTAAGAATGTCCAAAGCCACGGCGCTGGGAAAGGGTGGTGGAGAATTCACATTGACTCTCCAGTTAGAAACTTTTCCATTTCCCAATACATAGCATTGCCTCACCTCTCATAAATCAGGGTGGAGTCACTTCCAAACCAACTTAAACAACAAACAGAGGCTCTTAAGATAAAGTAGTGACAAAGGTTGAAAAAGAGGAACATTCCTTAAAGGATTTTTCTTGCAAATTTAGCCAACTTCTTAACTGATCTTTGCGATTCCTTTTGCTGTGTCTCCGTCAGGGTGGGAAGGAGACACGCGTTCTCTTTCCTCCGCGCACACAAATGTTCCTTAATAAATGATGCTTTTTGACAGTCTGGGAGAAAGCCTTTCATCATCCTGCTTAGGATGAAGTCACTCAAACTGCTCTGTAGGGGGAGGTATATTTATAGGTATAAACGCCATTCCTAGACTGACGTTACCCAAAGTTTTATGTTCAGCTAAGACTTCTGCTCTGAACTCTGGGATCATATACCTAAATGGCTATTTGACATGTCTGCTTGGATATTTCACACTGTTTCAAACTACTACATCCAAAATGGACCTTTGGATTTCATTCTCCCACGTCCAGCGTGATCCTCCCCATTTTTTCTCATTTCAGCAGGTGGCACCACCATATCTCAAGGAGACATTGAGGAGTTTTTATCAGAGAATGACATGGCCAGCTTTATCGACTAATAGGTACATCATCCTGGCAACAGTGAAGGGCCAGGATTTTTAGAGCTGAGAGGAGAGTTGAGTTGGTGGTGCTTCAGGAGGTTAATCTGGGAGACTTTGGGGACTGATTGAATTACTTTCTTAACATTAACAAAATATGATATGTAAAAGTAAGTTAATACAATGTGTTTATAGAAATCTCTGTTAGGTTTATCCATACAAAATGGTCACTTATAGGTCAACAAATGTTGAGGAGAAGCAATTTTGTACCATTCGCTGTCTATCCAAAGTATAAAAATATCTAATTTTGGTAAAAGTGTTAGAAAACAAACATAAGCATATCCTACTGGTATAACTGTTAAAACTTTCTGGGAAGCAATTATATCCAGTCTTAAAACAGTAAAATTCATACAGTAATTTCACTTGAGAGAATAAGAAAATGCCAATGTAAAAGGATATTCATCGTAGTGTTGTTTATAACAAGAAAGAAAATGGAATTAGTCCAAATACAAGAGACTTTAAATAAAGGTAATTGGTTCCACAAATAGTATACAACTTCTAAAGTTGTGATGTTGGATTAAAATTTAATGTCATGAAAAGATATCCACAACATATTATTGAGCATAAGGACAAAATATAAAGCAGAATGTGTGACATAATACCATTTTTATTTAAAAAAAATTATGGGATTCTGTATCCTATAGTATGCAGAGCAAATTACCTGGAAGAAAATATTTCTAAATGTTGACAGAGGCTGGGTGGTAGACTTTAAGAATTTTTAAGAATACTTTTTAGTATTTTATAAAAAGTTCGGGTTATTTTTATAATCAAACAAAAGCTACATACAAAAGAAAAAACCTAGCCAAAAAAAAAGCATCAAAAATATTTAGATAAATATAGGAATGATCACTTTTTAGGGAAAATCCTAGTGTTTAGCTGAACTTCCCTAATTTTTGCCATTAGCAGTGATTGATACCTTCCTGTATTTTTCCTGATGACGACATTAGTAACAGAGAGTGGGTTCATCTACAGATGACATTCAGTGCGTGTGGACAGTGGGCGCCCCACGGGCTTGCATTCATAAACAAAATCTGCTGAACTCATAAGATAGCAGCAGGTATGTCCATTTTCTCCCAGATTCAAATTGCTGTGTGGGTTGAAAGCTGCATTGTCAAGTCTGATACCATTGAACATAAATTCTAAGTTCTGAAGAAGAGGTAACTCTTTCATTCACGGTTTTTATTTTTCTGATTCACAACTCCTGATTTCTATTTTAAAAGAGTGTGACTCTGTAAGTCTAGTCTGGGGACTAAGTAGATCTAGCAAGAGTGAGATAACCTATTAGAATATCAGATTTTTGTTTCAAATATTCTTTTTTTTTTTAATAAATCATTTTTGTTTTACACCATTGAGGGTTTGTTTTTGTTTTTTTGGCTTGTGGGACTTTATTTCCCTGACCAGGGATCGAACTTGGGCCCTCAGCAGTGAGAGCGCAGAGTCCTAACTGCTGGACCACCAGGGAATTCTCTTGAATATTCCTAGTAACTCATATAACCAATATCTTCTCACCAAAGATTCAATGTCCTTTTTGTTGGAGACGTACTGTATATAGGGATGAAGGGCACAGCCTCCAAATCTCTGCTGCCCAATAGAAATGTGAGAGCCACGCATATAATTAAACTTCTTAGTAGCCACATTAAAGGAAAATAAAAGGAAATGGATGGGATTAATTTTAATAATATATTTTGTTTAACTCAATATACCCCCAATATTAGCATTTCAACATATAATCAATATAAAAAATTATTGAGATATTTTACATCTTTGTTAGTCTTTGTTTCATCCTGCCATTACTTTAAAAAAAAATGTATAAGCAAATATTTACAACCATTTTTATTCCCCCCGCCGTTCTTTGATAAAAGTTGGCATATTAGCATGTTGTTCTGCATCTAGCTCTTGAACTTCATTTATGTGGAGATCACTCCATTGCCATCTATAGAGATCTTCATTCTTCTTTATGGCTGCGTAGTACTCCATTGCATAGATGTTCCATTTTAAGCAGTTTCTCATTAATGAGACTTAGGTTGTTTTCAGCCTTTTGCTTTTACAGATAGTTTTACAATGAATAGCAAAGGTCATTATACAAAGGTCATTTCTGTTTTTGTCTGTATATTGTAAATACCCTTTAGAACTTAAAACTTCTGAGATTCTATGCCTATCATGCAAGGGATATGAAAGAAGTTCATTTGTGGCCATGACTCTCAAACTGTTTATCAATACAAGGGATAAAATGAGGACATTTAGGCTTGTATTTTGCAAGTTCTCTTCTCATTGTTTCTCACCATTCAGAAACAACTCAAAGACAGTCTTTTTTTTTTAACATCTTTATTGGAGTACAATTGCTTTACAATGGTGTGTTAGTTTCTGCTTTATAACAAAGTGAGTCAGTTATACATAAACATATGTTCCCATATCTCTTCTCTCTTGTGTCTCCCTCCCTCCCACCTTCCCTATCCCACCCCCTAGGTGGTCACAAAGCACCAGACCTGATCTCCCTGTGCTATGCGGCTGCTTCCCACTAGCTATCTATTTTACATTTGGTAGTGTCTATATCCAAAGACAGACTTAATACGGTAATTTCTAAATAAACTACTGGGAGGAGTAGTTCTAGATTTGCCTCTGTGATGCTGGTAAATCAGTCCTCCTGAGCTCAGTCCCTTCTCTGCCTGGAATGGATTATACCTGCTACAGAGGGGCCACCATAATGTCATTGCAGGGGAACTGTGTGGGGACAAAGACACCTCATTGTTGAATAACCTGTGGCAGAGGAAGATAATGTTCCCGCAAAATACCAGACTGGCTCGCCTGAAGGCAGATTTTGCAACCTTCTAAGAAAGTATGGTAAGTATGTTGCGAATCCAGGGAGATGTAGTTGGGAAATTAGAGTCTTGGCCCTTCCCAAATCTGGGCAAGACTTTACGGTGGCCATCACCTTCATCCAGTGTATCTCCTGCTAGGAACTGGGAGACTCAAGAAGTCACCTCCCTGAGCATCCTCCTGACTCTTCCCGGTAGCCTCTGCTGACACTGTCTACTTTCTGACTGATGGAGCAGACTCACTGCTCATCTTCCCCACAAAATCCAGGATTCTGGGGCCACTTCAGAAGTCTAAACATATCACTAGTGCTTAGAACCCTAACAATAATAACTAAATTGTTATTCTTCGGAGAGATTCCAACTTTTCACGAAGCAGAAATTGACTTGACAAACCTCAATGGCAGCACATTTTTCTTTGCATATTCCTGCAAATTGGAGAACATTTGAGCATTTTCAAAATGTTACACTCCCGGCATGCTGGCACTGGTAGGGAAAGGAAAGAAGTTTTGTGCTGTGTTTCTCTCTTACCGCAGTGCCCGTTACCAGATACTAACCTCCTTCTCAGAGGGTCACATCCCTGCAAAGGGAGCCAGTGGTTGCTTTTTAGCCAATAAAAGGCTTCCCTTCTATCTGATTTATCTTTATGCTTCTGACTGATAAAGAATTATTGTGATCCTAGAAAAGGGCCACTTATGTGACTATTTTTAATCCTGTAGAACAGTTTCAAATAAGGATCTTAAGGAGAGAAATACTTGCCTTTATTTAGTAATTATACTTAATAGTTTAAAGGAGATGGGCTACAAAAGCAGTGGAAGATGGAAGACAGCCAATAAATTTTAAAAGTTATTCATTGACTTTTCGATGGATGGGGCTTTTTTCTAGTGTGTCCCCAGAAAGTCCTGAGCTTACATCTAAAAACAAAGTTTCAGGCACATCCCAGATATTCCCAGTTTTCTGTGTGTAAAGCTGACATGGCCTGGAGCATAGTGCTAGTATTAGAGTTGGCTGGAAAAGTTCCATCTTCCATCTGTGGCATGATTCTAGCTAACTTTGGAGCCAAGATGTTTCACATGGCTTGGGGCCAAAAAGACATGTTTGAGTTTGTGAATCGACATAAGCAGTCACTGGCTCTAAACCTGAAAACTCCAAAGGTGAGACATCCTTGAGAAAATCTGTCTTCAGACTCATGTGTTTATTGATCCTTTCCCCAGAAGGGCTCTGAGGAAAGGGCAATCTTTTTGTATTTGAAAAGGACATATTACAGAAGAATCTGAGATTCACCTATGCTGCAATTTCTACTGGAATGAATTTATCCAGTAGGTATTCTCAGTGCAAGCACGATGTTAACTATTTGGCTTTATCTGGTGTGTTGCCAAAATTTGGTCAGAAAAACAAGAAACTGGACTTCCCCTGGTGGCCCAGTGGTTGAGAGTCCACCTGCCGATGCAGGGGACACGGGTTCGTGCCCCGGTCCAGGAGGATCCCACATGCCGCGGACCGGCTGGGCCCGTGAGCCATGGCCGCTGAGCCTGCGTGTCCGGAGCCTGTGCTCCGCAACGGGAGAGGCCACGACAGTGAGAGGCCCGCATATGGCAAAAAAAAAAGAAAAACAAGAAGCCACACCGTCACCAAATTTCCTGGCTTCCTCAATCTCTGGGGTTCTTGGGGCAATGGGTGTTGTGATGGCTCTTTTTGAACGTGCCCAGTCTGGGAAAGGACAAGAAGTTGATGCAAATGTGATAGAAAGTGTAGCACGTGTTATTTCCGTGCTGTGGTACCTGCACAAGGACAGTTTTAACAAAGCAAAGGGAGAAAATGTACAAGACAGTGGCGTACTCCTCTGCGAAACCTATCAGACCTCGAAGGGAAGTTCATGGCCGTGGGGGCTTTTAAAGTCCCCATCGATGAGAAATTTCTAAAAGGACTCGGTCTCGATCCTTAAAACTTCCCAAGTAGCTGAGTTCGTCAGATTGGCTGAGGCTGAAGACGCTTTTTGCACACATCTCTAAGAAGAGGCAAGCAGAATGGTGCAAGATCTTTGTGAAACTGGACACGTTTGTGACCCCTGTTATGATGTTTGAGGATATTTCTCAACTCCTGAAGAATAAGGAGCAGTCTTTTTTTTTTTTGCGGCACATGGGCCTCTCACTGTCATGGCCTCTCCCGTTGCGGAGCACAGGCTCCGGACGCGCAGGCTCAGCGGCCATGGCTCACGGGCCCAGCCGCTCCGCGGCATGTGGGGTCTTCCCGGACTGGAGCATGAACCCGTGTCTCCTGCATCGGCAGGCGGACTCTCAACCACTGTGCCACCAGGGAAGCCCGAGCAGTCTTCTTTTATCATGCATCAATAGAAGGTGATAGACTCAATGCCAGTTCCATTTCTTTCAAAACCTCCAGCTTCTGTCCCTTCCACATGGATTGAGTCCTAAGAGAACACTCAGAAGAAATATTCAGAAAATATGGATTTACAGAGAAAACTATAATTTGAAAAGATATATGCTCCCCAATGTTCATAGCAGCACTGTTTACAACAGCCAAGACATGGAAACAATGTCCATCCACAGGTGAATGGATAAGGAAGATGGGGCACATATATACAATAGAATACTACTCAACCATACAAGGGAATGAAATAATGCCATTTGCAGCAACATAGATGGACCTAGAGAATATCATACTAAATGAAGTAAGTCAGAAAGAGAAAGACAAATACCATATGATATCACTTATATGTGGAATCTAAATATGACACAAATGAACTTATCTACAAAATGGAAACAGACTCATAGAGAACAGACTTGGTTGCCAAGGGGGGGCATTGGGGGAGGGTTGGATTGGGAGTTTGGGATTTGCAGATGCAAACTATTATATACAGAATGGATAAGCAACAAGGTCCTGCTGTAGAGCACAGGGAACTCTATTCAATATCCTGGGATAAACCATGATGGAAAAGAACATGAAAAAGAATATATATATATATATATATATATATGTGTGTGTGTGTGTGTAACTGAATCATTTTCTTGTACAGCAGAAATTAACACAACATTGTAAATCAACTATGCTTCAATAAAATAAATTTTAAAAAAGGAAATATGGATTTAGGGAAGAAAAAACAGCCCAACTTTATGCTTTGGGAGTCATTAAAAGCAGAAAGCCAAAAGCTAATCTGTAACATTTAACTGTAAAACGTACCTGTTTTGTAAGTAACCCAGTGAGCTTACACTGATGTGTAAGATTGGAGGAGCTTTCATTTGGAGGAGTACATTCCTGGGTTAGGATGAAATCTCACGCTTTCAGAAAATTTAAAGAATGCTGGCATAGTTTTAGTTGTGAGTTTTCTGTAATTTTTTTTTTTTTTTGCGGGACGCGGGCCTCTCACTGTTGTGGCCTCTCCCGTTGCGGAGCACAGGCTCCGGACGCGCAGGCTCAGCGGCCATGGCTCACGGGCCCAGCCGCTCCGCGGCATGTGGGATCTTCCCGGACCGGGGCACGAACCCGCGTCCCCTGCATCGGCAGGCGGACTCTCAACCACTGCGCCACCAGGGAAGCCCCCTCTGTAATTTTTATACCAAGTAAAGACTGTAGAGTTGACATATATTGTCATTATTCTAATTGTCATCCAAACCAGTGCCATATTGGATAGGTATTCTGCCTTTAGTGGCTTTAAAATATTGTTTCATGTCTGGAAATTGACACAAATTCCTACATGATCGTACTTTTAAAAAGTCACTTAACTGTATTTTCTTGGATTTGCGCTAGTGGGAGAAGAGAGAAATTACATGGTTTAAAATTTAATCATTACATACATTGTGTTTCAAGGTGGAAGGCATATGGAAAGAATACTACTAGTTGGTTACACTTTTACAAAATGTAAATACACGTATTTTGACTCAAAATCTAGACGAGCATGTATATTGTAATGCACCAAGAATTCTGTACTTTGACATAGAGTGAGTGAAGTGTAATTTTTCCCTAAGTAGTGTGGCCCTTTTTGTTTTTCTCTCCCTTCCTTCCTTCCTTCCTTCCTCACTCCCTCCTTCCCTCTCTTTCTCTCTTCCTCTCTTCCTTCCTTCCTTCCTTTCTTTCTTTCTTCCTTCTTTCTTTCTTTCTTTCTTTCTTTCTTTCTTTCTTTCTTTCTTTCCCCTCCCTCCCTCCCTCCCTTCCTTCCTTCCTTTCACACAAAATGACCTCATCTCACAAAAATGATCTCTTCTTTTTCAATCATGCTTTCTGGGGGGCAGAAAACATATTCTCTCTATTCCCAAGGAATTTTAACTTTCTCTCCACTCCACCTTTCTGGGCATAGTTCAAGCAAACAGACTCCTTTTCTCTCAAACTCTGTGGCTTCAAATTTTTATGTGGGAATTTAAATAAAGCTTCAGTAGACTAACTCATATAAATAAAAATGAATAAAGGTCATGTGCCAGATAAATCCATTTATGTTCTGAAGGGGCTCAGACCTATACAGCAGGTGAGTGGACTTGAGACCACACCGCAGCATCCTGCAGGCCTGCCTCCTGCAGACTAACATGCTGGGAGGTCCCAGGGCTCAGTCAGGCCTTCGGCTGGGAGGTGCCTACCCCACCCCCAGGCTAGGGTATGATTCCCACATGAAACAAAGGAAAAACCCCACCAAACAAGCAAATAAAAAATCCAAACAAAAACTGAAGGTATTCCCTGCCTACCCTAGTCTCTTTTAACACTGATCAAAAATTTCTAACATTATTAACCGCAGTCTCCTCTATTAACAAAATTTCTTACTATTTATTTCTCATCCTCTTAAAGCCAAATCCAGAGTGTGTGTGTGTTGGGAGAGGGGGAGGGCAGGGGAGGAAGAAGTAGATTGGGTAGTAGAAAGATAAATACAAAACTTTTGTGGAATTGCACCCCGGTACAGGGAGTACAAAGAAGGAGATTGTCAATTCGCCTGGCAGGGAAAGATGTGTCATCTGGGGGCTGCTCAGGATGGATTCTCATGTTGTGTTTTGAATCGTGGGTGGTTGAGAAAAATATTTCCAGTCAAAAGGAATAGCATGGGGCTTCCCTGGTGGCGCAGTGGTTGAGAGTCCGCCTGCCAATGCAGGGGACACGGGTTCGTGCTCCGGTCCGGGAGGATCCCACGTGCCGCGGAGCGGCTGGGCCCGTGAGCCGTGGCCGCTGAGCCTGCGCGTCCGGAGCCTGTGCTCCGCAACAGGAGAGGCCACAACAGTGAGAGGCCTGCGTAACGCAAAAAAAAAAAAAAAGGAATAGCATGGGTAGAGTCCTGGAGGTTGAGACAAGGTGGCCTTCACTATAATAGGATCATATGATACATATTGTCATTTTTTATCACTCAACAATATGTCATGGTGTCTTTATGCAACAGCTCGTGTAGATCTATCCCATTCTTTTTAATGGTTGACCATTGCTATGGTCTGAATGTTTGTGTCCACTACAAATTCATATGTTGAAGTCCTAACACCTAAGGTGATGGTACGAGGAGGTGGGGTTTGGGGGAGGTGTGTAGGTCATGAAGGTGGAGCCCTCAGTAATGGGATGAGAGCCTTTATGAGAGAGACCCCTACAGAGCTCCTGAGCCCTTTCTGCCATGTGAGGACACAACAAGAAGTCTGCCACCAGGAAGAGAGCACTCACTTGACTGTGCTGGCACCCTGATCTCAGACTTCCAGCCACCAGAATTGTGAGAAGTAAATTTCTGTTGTTTATAGGCTACCCAGTCGCTGGTGTTTTGTTACAGCAACCTTGAATGGACGAAGACACACATCACTGCGTTGTATGGACATGCTGCCAAAATTTAGGTATCCTGTTCTCTCTTGCTAGATTTTTAGGTTGTTTTCAATTGTTATGAACAATTGCCCAATCATTCTTTTAAGAAATATCCCTTCTGGGATGCAGAATACTCATATGCTAAATATATATTTTTATATATTGACAGTTGTCTTCCAGAAAGGTATATGAATTTATACCCCCAATGGAATATGAAAGGCCATTTCTTCACATGCTTGCAACTCTGAATGCTTCGAATCATTTTCAGGTTTGCCAGTCATTTCAGTGACGATCTTTTTTCCTTTAAATTTGCTTTTCAAGATTACTAGTGAGACTACATCTTTTTACACGTTGATTGCATGTTTGTGTTCTTCTTTTAGAGAATTTATTACCATTTTGGAAATTTGCTTATTTTGAGATTAGAATATTGTCTTTTTTATTGTTTAATGGGAATATTTTATCTGCCATATAGTATGCTGCTCATATCTTTCTCAATTTGACATTTCTCTTTTAACTTGGTATATAGACTCCCTTGCTGTACCTGTTTTAAATTTTTATGAAATCAATCCTCAAAGCATAAAAATAAAAACTAACTTCCTGCTGTAGAAGATTTGCCAAAATGGCCTGTTTTTCACTCCACGGCCTCTGCAACTTTGCTGCTTCTCCTACCAGGAGATGACATCTATTTCCTCACCCGTGACCTGCACTGGCCAATGGAAAGCAGCAGAAGTGACAACGCACACCATTTGATCTCTGTCTTGAAACCCCATCCCTGCCATGTGAAAAATCCCAGCTGGCTTACTGGAAGATAAGAGATGTGTGGCCTAGTTGTCCTCACATGCAGGTATCCTGCCAAACCAGCAGACACGGGGGTAAGGCCATGCTAGACAGCCAGCCCCCAGCCCACTTGCCTGCTGACTGCAGCCTCATGAACAAGCCCAAGTGAGATCAGCCACACTGGGCCCAGTTCAGCAGAACTGCCCACATGACCTGCTTTAATTGAATAACTGTAGCTTTTAAAGCACTACGATTGGGGGCAGTTTGCAATGAGGCAGTAAATAACTGATTCTCCTGTATTTTCTTCTAACACTAGGTTTTGTTTTGGAATTTTCTGTTCTTAACTCTTTAATCCATATAAAGTTTATGTACAGTGTGAGGTAGGTAGTTACGGGGTCTTTATTTCTTTTACTAACTGGATAGCCGATTTTCTCAACTCTGTTTATTGACATTTCTTTCACCACCGATTTGAAATGCCATGGTTTTCATTAACTAAATTCCCATGTGCACAAGGATTTGTTTCTGGGCTCTCTAACATGTTCCATTGATTTATTTTCTTATATCTGTGCCAATAATACAACATTTAATTTCCTAATTTTAGAGTATGACTTGATATCTGGAATGCTCCTAGGAAATAACATAGGAAACCAATGATTAGAACTCAAGGGGAGGGATGCTGTCTTAAATACTTTTGTATTTCCCCTCGATTCCAGCTAACTCTGTGGACATGGAGGTGACTGCAAAATATTTTTTGAAAGAGGAAATATTTGGTCTTCTGTATTGTAAATTTGTGGCATTCAATATGCTAGAAATAAATTTGGGAGCTTGTGGTTTACAAAGATGACATTTACGGTCATTATTTCTTTTATCCTCACAACTCTATAAGCTGTAAGGTTAGCAACCTGAGAAAGGTTCCTCATGGTGATGAAGGACGATGGAGAAGGAAGAGGAGAGGAGGAGCAGGAAGAGAAAGCTAACATTTACTGAATGTTTACTCTGCGTTAGGGTCTACACTAAATACTATAAATGTCTTACCTTATTTAACTCTCATAACAACCCTATGAGGTTAGTACTATTTATAAATCCAGTTTTCAGAAGAGAAGGCAAAATTCAGAGAAGTTGAGTAACTAGATCAAAGTCACACAGTAAATGACAGAGTCCAAATTCTAAATGAATGTGAATACAGGGGAAAAAACCCAAAACCACTGAAAGAAAATACACCTAAAGGTTAGCAGTTGTTCTCTCTGGACAGTAGGATCATGGCAACTTCCATTTTCTTCTTTTTAATTTTTCTGTTGCCCAACTTTCCTGCAAGGAACACATATTATTTTAGTAAGCATAATATAAATATTATAATAATAAAGTACAAATAGGCCTTAAAAAGATGACCCTTCTATCATTGGGATCCAGTGTGAATTCTTCAGTAAAATAATAGATAGCTTTCTCTTCACCAGGCTGGCTGGGTCAGTTACCAAGCTAGGAGATGGCAGTGAGACCCATCCTCCATTCTGCCATATTATTAGACAGCCTGCTCTGTTATTCTCTTCTGTGTGCACTTTTCACTGGACCATTCCACTCCTGCCTGGCATCCTACCTTTGGACTACCCTCCAGTCATTACCTTTATAAAGACTGGAAACAGATCAATGGAGGAATTTTATAAGAAAAAGCATTAGATAATAAACAGCTGATGAAAAAGTTTGGAACGTATAGAAAGAATCCAGGCTTGTTCCTTATTCCTATTTCTGCTCCTCAGGCTTCCTATTGCCTAAGTGTGAACAAGTGGTGGGTGTTGATGCTATCTGGCCACACTCATTTTATTGTTATTTTAGAAAAAGAAGCATGGGATTATGAGTATAGGGACAAAGGAGATGACCTAAATTTACCCAATGGTAAAGCAGGATAGGACTTCTGAAAATAGGGGGAAATAGAGAAGAAATAATAACTTAAGTGAAACAGGAAAAAAAGGAAGAAAGAACAAAAAAGTGAATAAATAAAAGTCATAAAGCCAGACAGGAGGAATAAAATTAAGTTTATTGGTAGATCTATTAAATAGGAATGGACAGCATTAAAAGACTATGACTGGCATTTTTTTTATTTATAAAGTCTACCCATAGAGCTTAAGAAAAGAAAAAATTAAGGAATGAATAAATATATTATATAGCAAATACTCAATTGCCACTCTTACTTCCTTCTTATTTGTATCAAGCAAGGTGGAATTTATGGTTAAAAACTCCCAAGTCAAGAAAAATGATAGAATGTTGAGCAGCAACCCTATGGTAGCAAATGTGAACATCTAGAGATGTGAGCATTTGTTTTGCTTTTTTTTTTTTGGTAACTACCACTTACATTTTTGTTGAACAAAATATAAAATATTATATTATAAAAATAATTCAATACTGAGATGAAAAGGAAATGAGTCACTTAAAGGTAAGAATGATATTGTTCTGCAGGGTTAGGATTCTGATTTGATTCAGTTCACTATGCACAGCAAAATTAAAAATTAAAATTGAAATGTTAGACACTCTAAGAACAGAAATAGAGTTGATAGAGTAATACATCTTCCAAATAAGTAGACGAGAACAAATGAAAGACTAAAACAAACAAAAACTCAATCCGAAAAAGGCAAGAAAGGAGAAAAAAAGCATAGAGAGTACAAAGTTTAAGATGGTAGAAAAAGCCCAAATTCATTCATTCAACAATTATGTGATGGAGTGCCTACTAAAAGCGAAATACTGTTTTAGGAAACAGGGATATTGCAGTAAACAAAACATAGAAAAAGACCTGCTCTCATGAACCTTCTATCCTAATGGGGGAAATACATAGACCAGATAAATGAATAAATCACCTGTGGCACGTCTTAGGACAGTAAGCACAAGACAAATAAGTTCAGTGGATATGTTAAGGATGGAAGAAGGCTTGTCAGGGATGGCCTTCCTGGGAAGGTAGTATTCAAGACATTATGAGGGAAGTAAGGAATTGAACCATGTGGCTGTATGGTGGGAACAGCATCTCAGACAAAGGAACAGCAAGTGCAGATATCCTGAGGCTAGCATGTGCTTGTGGAGGCCACATAAAGCAGAGGGGAGAGCAGAGGTGAAGCAGGACTGGATCAGACAGGACCTTGGGGGCCACCTGAAGGACTTGGCTTTTACGCTGAGTGAAATGGGTAGCTGGAGGATTTTTTGAGACGAGGCAGATGATCTGGTTTATTTATTTATTTATTTTTAGGAGGATCACTCTAGATGCTGTGATGCAAGCAGACTAAAAGAGGAAAAAGCAGAGACTGGTTGGGTGGCTACTGCAGCGGCAACTTGAACAAGTGAAGGTGGTGAGAAGGGCTGGGGAGTCTGGAGAGATTTTGAAGGTGGAGTCCACAAGATACGCTGATAGATTACATGTGAAAGAGATGAGTCAAGGACGTCTCCAAAGGTTTTGGACTGAACAAATATCTCAGCAGTGATAATGAATGTAAATACAGTAAACTTGCCATTCAAAAGGCAGATATTGTTGGCTTGGATTACAAAAGACATCCTCAGCGATGTGCTGTTGCCAACAGCATATAAAATATGAGCATACAGAAAGGTTAAAACTAAAAAGATGAGAAAAGTTAGGAGATAAATATTGAAAGACAGTGGGCATGGCTATATTAATGCCCGACAAAAGCGAAATTCCCTCTCTTAATCTCTACCTCCTCTGTCTTCCTCTGTTTGGCAATTTTGAACCCAATCTTCCCAAGGGAACTGTTTCTTTAGGGATGTCACACCCTCATTTAGACCTAACCCCCCTTTGAACAGTCCCCTGGAAGTAGTAAGTACTATGATTATGTGAAAAAAAATTTTTGTAATGTTGTATATCTGCTGATTTCTCCTCCATCATAAATAATAGATTTGGGAAGGATGGGGCTGCTCATCTCTAAGGTGACACCAAGTAAAGTTGCTGCTTCTACCAATTTCACCTCTTCCAAGGTGACACGAGCATGATTCTATACGAGAAGCTGTAACACCAAGGGATCACGTTGCGTTTCTCCTCAATAAGACTTTCCTATGTAGTGCAGGGCAATGCTGCCAAACACAAGGCGCTCTCTTTGGACCAGGCGCATCTGGGTTTGGTCAAAGCCACGGAGAGCAGGCCACACTTGGCTCTGGCAACCTGGGAAGTTTTTATGAAAGGAGAAAAGGAGAGAACCCTGCAGTGTGACGCACTGACCAAGGCCCAGCCGGGAACGGTGGCTCCCTCAGCTCACTAAACCCTTTGGAGCTCATCTGCCCTCGGAGATAATAATGGCACACATCTCATATCTAGAATTAATTGAAATTATATATATATTTTTTAATTTTTTTGAATTTTATTTTATTTATTTAGTTTTTATATGGCAGGTTCTTATTAGCTATCTATTTTATACATATTAGTGTATATATGTCAATCTCAGTCTCCCAGTTCATCCCACCCCACCCCACAATTATAAATTTAATTTACTTGTCACAGTTCCAAGTGATTAATAACAGATTAGCTGTTATTATTACCAAACAAGTACGATCTCTAAACATTTCTTTATTTGTTTATTCATCCATTCATTTATTTTTGAGAAAGCAACGTCCTTGGAAAAAATTAACATTTGTTTACAAGTTGTTTTCTCCTCCATCAAAGAGATGGAAACTGAGGACTGGAAATACCTAAAAGCTTAAACCCGAGGACACAGCACCAAGTGAAGAATCCACAAAAGTGATGATAAACCCCTCTAAAATTATCATGTAAGTCAGAAAAATAAAAACTTAATTTTATGCAACTTTTCTCAAATCGTAATTATGTTTTAAAGTCAGGAGGCTCTGTTCAATACTGAACGTTAATGTTTATTTTAGCAACAGAAATTAGTACAGTATCGTATCACGATGAAGGCTTGTACGACCTCCATCCCTACCATCTAGACTCCCTGCACGGCTTGCACCTGCCAAGCTATGGGAGCCCCGCAGGCTCCATCTTTCCTTCCTGTTGACAGCACAGAAGCCTCTTTATTGAGGGCAAAGCCTTCCCCACACAAGTTTCCTACTTATCCCCAATTCACCTTTTATCCATTAGACAGTGCCCATTCTCATAGCTTCGATAAGAATCATGTGGGCAGTTGGTTAAATACAGAATCCTGGGCTTCAGCTCTAGACATTGGACTTAGTAAACTGTGGTGGAGCATGAGACCATGTTGGTTGGTTTTTTTTTTACAGATTACCTGGGAGATTCTCATCCAAGTGATTTAATGACCACCCTCAGAGAAATACTCTGCTTTAATAATAGTGTACATCCTGGCTACTCAAAGTGGTGGAGATGGCGGGTGGTGCAGAGTGTGCGCACAGACCAGTAGCATCTGCAGTGTATGGAGCTGGTCAGAAACACAGCATCTACTGTCCCGCCTGGGAACTTCTGAATTAGAATCTGCCTAGCAACAAGATCGCCAGGCGATTCATGTGTATATTACGGTTTAAGAAGTGATGATTGGATCACACAGAGGAAATACATTGACCATATATTTTAGTGAGGGCTTTATCATTGCTTTGAGGCTTTGACTAAATTTTAAAGTTCTTATTGAGAAATAGTATATGCTGCCCAGAATTCTCCAATTTGGTTACCTTCTCCAGAACATGATGAAGATTTCTTACTGAGATCATTTTATCCTTCCTTTTACAAAATCATCTTGGGCAGTTGCTGGCTCACCAGGAGAAGAATGTGCTATTTTCAGGTCAGTAGAATTTACTTAATGCTATATTTTACACATCAGGTCCATGCTTTTAACTAAGGTCACACATTTGATTTGTTTGCTTAAGCCAAGACTTGGGTCATCCCCCAAACCAGTATCTCATCTCATCTGATGAAATTAGGAAGATGCTTCTGGCATCCAAGGGATGAAGCGTCTCATCTGCTGGGAGGGGACTGAACTGCTTGGCTAGGGGAAGGCAAAATATCTGTTTCAGGCGTGATTCGTCCTGTTGGCTGAGCTGAGTCGGCGAGGGCGGGGTGGGGGGTGGGGCGGGGGGGTTTAAGATAAAGCTTGGGTCTTTATCAGAAGGCATTGCTATGGTCATTAAAGATGTTTGCAGTGGAATCCAGGATACACCCATAGGGAATAAATCCACACATGAAGAAAAGATTATTTATTATAATAGTGGGCTAAAAAGGCCCACAGGCTGGCTCAGGCCCTGACTTTTCTTTTGCTCATTCTTTTCTTACTCATTGGAAATAGACTTAGTATTTTGGGAAGAACATTTTTACTATTGGGAATAATCTGGAAGAATAAAACAGAGCAGTTCAGACAGTGAAAGGAGACTGGAAAGACAAAGTAATGAAGTTTGACATTTGTTCCCAAAGCATTAAGGATACTTGGTATATTTTAATCAGCGGGTAGTTTTCCTAGAAATAAAACGATATTTGGCACTTAGCTCTTCTACCCCATTTAAAATTCTCCTTGCTCTCACCAAGTGGGTTATGGGGAAAACTCACATGGCCATAGTCATGGGCAAACATAGAGGCTGCAGTGCTTTGGAGACTAGTGATGTGTGGGTCTGGTCTCCTACTCATGTAACTTATTTGAGAGGCTCCCTCTTGTTCAGCCTGATCTCGAATATACCATTTCCACAGTACGATATGTTGCTGCTGCGTCCATAGGACCTAAAGATTTGGTGGCCTTGACAATGCCCAGCTCATAACTGGGCACCTCTCTTCACTAGGACCTTTCGAAATCTCTGCATCCAATATGAATCTGTTTTCTAAACAAATATAGCCATTGTCCTTTTCTCTTATGAAAGGAACAATAAAAAGATACAAAAATTTGGCTGGGCAGAGTAAGCTGAATGTTTTTATGAGGTGGTGGGGACGATCAATAATGTAGTTTATTGAACTATGAGCTAGTCATTAGCAGGGCTGTGATGGGCAGAGCCCCAGCCCGTGGCATGCTGGGAGTTCCAGGCAGGTCAGGAGACCAGGCTCAGGGTAATAAGTGAGGATGCAGTTGAAGGAGCAGGCGAGGGGGCGGTGGGGGAAGGAGGAACACTAACTGGAACAGAAAGGCAGGCGCTCTCCAGGAGGGGCTATAGCCGTCCAAACCCTCAAGTCCTGTGAGAGGTGGTGAACTTGAATCTGGTCCATCTGGGGACAGTCACGCAAGTGGCTGAGCTCAAGTCTCCTCTATGTTTAATCCATTCACTCTTTCTTAATCATATGGTCTTAAATAATCTGAGGCATTACGAATTCATGATTTCTAAGTCAAAATTTCTAAATAATTTTTAAGATAACTAATTTGGGAAAAAAGGACAGTCCTGAGCCTGGAGTCCCCAGACAGTTGAACAGGACTTGTGGGAAGGCACCTAAGAGCTTCTGAGGGAGGAAACGGATTTTAAAATTACTAACAGTCAGCCTTATAGCCAACCCACACTCAAAAATAGATGACTTATTTTCCAGGCTGAAGGAAGCGATTTCTGGGATACTTTTACAGGGCCAGCAATCTCTCCCACCAAGCGGGTCACAAGTCTGGACCCACCACCCTTAGCTACTGCAAAGAACAGAACTTCAAAGTCCAGGGAGCCTGTTACTAGAGGAAGAGGCCACTCAGGGTGCACAGGGACAGTACACCTCAACACTATTAGCTCGTTGGGGGCGAGATTTGTCCTCAAACATGGAGTTAGTATGTGGCAGGCGGGGGTCCTTCGTGCCCATGCAGCTGCAGCCCCAGTTTACATGTGCACAGACACACACACACACACACACACACACACACACACACACACACACTCACATCCTCCTCCCAATCCCTGCTGTGCTGCCAAAGCCATGGGTTTAGGTTTCTTCTTCCCCCCCCCCAACCCCGCCTACTGTTTAGATCCCTGTGGGATAGAGTCTTGTGTTAAACCTTCACCTATTTCACCAGAACCTTTGAGTGTGCATCAGAGTCACCTGGAAGACTTATTAAAACATAGATTGCTGGGCTCCCCACCCCCGCCCCCGAACCCCACCAATTCTGATTCAATAAGGCTGCAGTGAGGCCCTAGAATTTGCATTTCTAAAACGTTCCCAGGTGAGGAGGCTGCTGCCAATTTGCAGACCAATCACATTCTGAGAGCCAGGATGAGGCTGGCTATTCAACAAATATTTGCTGAATATTTTTGGTTCGACTCTGTGTCACATGCTGCACTAGGTGCTGGGATCAAACAATGAAAAGAGAAATGGAGTTTACAGTCTAGCTGGACAGGTGGATGGGAAATAGTTGCATACATAATTATTTAATTACAGTCCTGATGAGGAAAATTACTGATATCATGTCAGCAAATAACAAGGGACCTAAGGATATCAAGGAATGCATCCCTGAGAAAGTGACATTTCAACTAAGGTCCTAGGGAAACATATTTTTCATTCATTCATTCACAATCCCCGTTGAAGAAAATAAAATCTCTGCATTGCAAATAACCTTCATGAGATGCCCTTAAGCTTTAAAAAGTGCCCACCAATCTCTTGGTGTCAACTTTGAAGGGATTGTTGATGGGAATGTCTTTCCCCAGGAACCTGGTTTTAGTTTCCGCTGACATGTTATTAGAAAAAGGGAGTAAAGGAGAGTCAGGGAGGTAAGCTAAGAAGGCAGTGAGGCCTTGGGCGTTGCATTGGCTGAGCCATGCTGTGGATCTGGTGTCAGAGCCAGTGGCCAGACATCTAGGAGGCAGCTCTAGACGTTAGTCTCAGCTTCTCTTTCCACAGGTGAGGAAGCCTCATCTCAGGGGGCCACACAGCTCACCCAGCACAGCTAGTGTTGGAGCTGAGACCCCAGCCCTGACCTGCAGGCCTCTGCTGTTCGCCCCAGAAGCCTCTGCGTAGGAGGGGATGCCATCAGAGGCACGGCAGGTGCAGAAACCACACCAGGGCTGAGAAAGGGGCTGGAAGGATGTGAGGGACCAGAAAGAAGTTGGAGCCAGTGAGAGGGCGGAGCCACTGAGGGGGTGATGCCAGTGAGAGGGCGGAGCCACTGAGGGGGTGGTGCCAGTGAGAGGGCGGAGCCACTGAGGGGGTGGTGCCAGTGAGAGACGGTGCCAGGAAGCGCTTCCTCAAAACGTATGGAGAATAACTGAGGAATTTTAAACAGGAGTGTGACAAGTTATTAGCTGTGAGATATGAAACAAGTTACCTAATGTTTCCAATACTCTTGTTATCTGGAGGAGAACCTGGGGAACCTGGAAATTCTTAAGTGAGATTATTAGTCACAGAATACAATGAATATACATATAAGTGATCATTACAATGGGAGCTCTGTATCAGCAGAATTGGGTCCCCTCACTCACTAGCAGGTCACCCTTCTGGTACCATTTCTTCACCTACATACAATAAGGGTTTGATTCAATGAACTACTATAAGATCCTTTCCATTCCTCAAATATTCTAATCCTGAGGTGAGTTGAAAAAGAAAAGAATTTATTTTTAATTATTATTATTTTTTAACTTTTTCCTCTTCAATGGAGGAATCAGGCTGCACAGGAAAAAGATGTTTAAAAATACATTTTGTGGATAAAGTGTATTTTTTTTTCCTTTTCCTGGTTCCTTTTGACCTGTGGTGTTTTTAGTTTGACCCTTGACGTGAAAACATAACTGGATGCACATCCATTTCTTAGGCTCTCTAAACCCCTCAAACACACCAATGCCTGGAACACCTGTTGAGAATTGAAGGGAGGGGACTGCCACCAGTGGTCCCATGACTTCCACACCCCTGAAAAGACAGGCCAATGTTTCTGTTCTTGAGCCAGTAGTGACATGATGTCAGCTGAACATGTAAAGTACTTTTTCAAAAATCGTGTATGCCCCCGATAAAACGTGATTGGGGGGTCTTCAAAGGTTCAGAAAAGGTCCAGGTAAGAGTTTCAACTTTCACATATGTTCAGGGCTAACACATGGCCCACATCGGTTCTGTTAGGGAGATAGTTGAAACTCACTTGGCAAACTAGGTTAATGACTCACTGAGTTAAGTGACTCCGATAAAATCCACACATCTTGCTTGTGGTCACCTTAGCAGTGTTGTTCTGAGGGCTATGTTTGGTCTTAAAATAGTACCTTTAGACCTTTGACTGCCTCTGTCTCAGAGTTTGAATCACCTTTTGTTTCTTTTTGAGGTCTTTGTGAAATAAGGAGCAGATATAGCCCGATTTTACCCATCTTTGTGGATAGTGAAATAGTCCCCAGAAGCTACAATAAGAGTGGTGTATTGAATAACCCGATTCAGGGTGTGAGCCAAAACCCCCTTGGCCCCAGTCAACTCACTCTGTACCAGTTGTTTTACCTTCCTCTGCACAAAACCTGGCCATCATCACCTGTGGAAGAGGAGGGGAAAGGAGGGGACGAGGGGAAGGGGGAAGAGAGGGGGAGGGGTGGAGAGGGCTGAGCTGTGATGCTGTCTTGACGGGGCCTTTGCTGACCCCAGAGAGTTCTGAAGCTGGGATGACTCTTCAGAGTCGCCCAGTTGAGGCCAGGGGATCAGGCCTTTATTCTCCCGTGTCTATCAGCCATTGAATACTGGCCTTCCCAGGAAGCGGGTGTGGCCTTGAGCAGGTGGCTCGCTGCATAGTCCAGCCCTCTGGGCAGCAAATAGCTGAGCGGGGTCTGTCGGTAGCACTCCAGGAGCTGGGACTAAGTCCTTCATCCTGTGTCAGGGCATCCCAGCGTCCACCACAGAGAGCTGGAGGAAGAGAGCACAGTCCTTAGCTGGGATAGGATTGGTACCTCTGTCAGACGTGCAGTGCCAGCTCATCCGTGGTGGCATGTCTTTGGGTTCCCTTGAAGAGGCCCTCTGGAAGCCCTCCCTGCAGTTCTTTGCACTGACAATGCCTCTCAGTCTGGCTGCTTGTGGCTCCCGTGTAAGGCTGGCATTTGGTTGTTCACCTTTCTGTTGGGATCCCTGGCCCTTCCAGCTGCTCCTTTAGAATGGGAATCTTTTCAGGATGACTCATGGCTAGATAATGTCTCCAGAGTCCACGTCCTGTTCCTCAGAAAATTGTATCTTTGCCTCACTCCTGGTGACTAACCATGATGGTTTTGTCCTGGTTTTAGCACTGAAAGTCTCACAGCCCAAGAGATCTTTCAGTCCTGGACAAATGGGGATGTGGGTCACCGTAGAACAGATGGACCCAAAGCAGCCACATCTCATGCTTCCACTACAGTGTCACACCTCTAGGTGTTTCCAGTGTGAATCAGATACCAGTTGCCATGGCCATCAAACTCCAGCGACTGATGCCAAGCCTTCCTATTGGGCCCCATGAAGCCTCTACCCTGTGCTTGGGTCACAGGGCAGGTGCCCCCTCCCATCCCCCTTGAAGTAGAGGAACAAAACATGACAGCTAATGCCCCAAAGAAAGCCTGTCTCCTACCAGCACTTCGACGTCCCCTCACATCTGCTTATCCAGCCTAGAAGTGGGTAATGGGCTACAGCTTACAAAACCTGCTAGTTTATCTGCTTACGATGAAGTAAGGGAAACTCTTTGAGTAGAAAGTCGTTTCGGGAGCATGTGCCCATGGGAGACCCTTCCTTGCAGGGCTGCTAACAGAGCTCAGCAGGATAGGAAGCTTCTTCTCAACATTAGCATCCATTTCACCAGTTTTTTCCCTTCAAGTTCTTTGGCTTTGGGCCAGGATCTTTAAGAGAGCCATATGCATAAGAATTGCCCAAAGATTCGTTAAAAATGTAGATTAACTTCCCTTAAACATGAAAAGATGCTCAACTTCATTTACAATAAGAGAAGTACAAATTGAAACTACAGCAAGATACCATTTCTAACCGATCAAAACGGCAAACATCTGATGCTGTTGGTAACACTACAGTAGAAATAGACTCTCATACATTGTTGGTCTTGTCCCCGTGGAGAGGTATCTGGCAACAGCTAATAAAACTACAGGCACATTTACCCTTTGACCCAGAAACTCCACTTTTGATAATGTCCCACAGAGATACCTGTACACATAATAAAAGATGTATGCAGACAAATCATTTATTGTGGCATTGTTTGGAATAGCAAAAGATTGGAAATAGCCCAAGTAGAAAGCAATAAAAGATTGGTTATTAAACTATGGTAGATCCACACAATGAAATATTATGTAGTATAAAAAAGAATAATGGGAATATCTGTTTACGTACTACAAATATGAAGAGACCTTTAGGATCTGGTGTCAAATTTAGAAAATTAAAAACAGATTGCATATATATGTATATGTGTATCTATATATATATGCAATTTTTGCAAGAAAGGTAGAAATAAAAATATACGTTAATATTTGTGTGATTAACATAAAGAAACAAGCAGGCAAAAAATAATGAGCAATACAGAGGATGAGCGGGAAAGAGGGTGATTTGGGATATGGACTGAGGGAAGCAGTCTAAATGCTTTGCTGTGTATATACTTTTATACACTGATTTTTGAACCATGTAAACTCTCAGCTATTCAATAAAACAGTTTAGTACTATGTATTTTCAAATCCCCTTCTGGCAATTCTAATTAACTGGTTCTAGGGTGGGGCTGAGAATTCTGTATTTTCATATAGATTTGGAGGTGGATGAACTAAGAAACACACATGGGGAAAGATGGTCTAAATGATCTTTCTCCTACATTATTTTATTGGCATTTGTTCTTACCATTCAGTTCCACTTAATTAATAAATATTTTCTGGCATTTCATGTTCTAGCAAAGGCCACTGGGGAGGGACCACTAGAGCTGGTTGGAGGGCCCCAAGGGAATCAGTGGTCGCAGGCAGCAGTGTGGAGTGAGGTCAGAAACCCGTCCAGAAAGTGGTCAGTGGCCAGGAAGGTTGTCCACGTGGTAGACAACCCATGAGGGAAGCTGTGTGCTCCCACCGGTCCTTAAAGAGTCCAAGGAAGTTCCTTAGAAGTGTCTGCATTCTTGATGTTATGGAAGCAGAAGATCAAAGGCAAGGGAGCAAAAACTAAATGTTGACAGCTGGGATGGCGTGGTGGGTTGAATTATGTCCCCTAACAATATGTGTTCAAGTCTTAACCCCTGGTACCTGCAAATGTGACCTTATTTGGAAACAGGGTCTTTGCAGATGTAATCAAATTAAAAACGAAGTCATACTGGATTATAGCAGACCCTAAATCCGGTATGAGTGGTGTCTAAGAGGAGAAAAATTTGGATGTTGAGATACAGAGACACACAGACACGTAGGAAAGAAGGCCATGAGACAACAGAGGCAGAGATCGGAGTGATGCAGCTTCAGGCCAGGGAAGGCCAAGGATGCCTGAAAGTACCAGAAGCTGAAAGAGGCAAAGAAGGATTCTTCCCTCGAGTCTTCAGAGGGAGCATGGCCCTGCCGACACCTTGATTTTGGACTTCTAGCTTCAGGAAGAGTGAGAATACATTTCTGTTGTTTTAAGCTCCCAGTTTGTGGTAATTGTTGCGGTAATTGTAGCCCTAGGCGAGTAGTACAGATGGTGAGAGACAAAAGTAAAGACAAAACTAGCTTCAGGCCTGAGAGCTGGAGAATGGTGTTGCTAGAGACGCTAAAGATGGGGAAGGGTATTTGGAGGGCTGGAAAGGATGGGAAGCCCGGTCTGAACTCACCAGGTTTTAGGCATAGGTGGGCACAGCAGGGGAGGGGGCTCAGCACAGATTGACTCTATGAGGGGACGCTCACGTTCTCATAAGCCGAATTAGCGTCCTTTGTGTGCATCACCATCTGCCAACCACGTGTTCACCGGCCACGGCTGGTTCCACAGCCCTGGGGCTCTCCTGGTGATAAAGAGGTAGAGGAAGGAAATCCCTGCCCTCAAGTGGTTCATGAAATATAATTAAGAGAGGAGGCCTGCATATGTGAAGAATAGCTAATCTTGGAAGGAATAAATCCATCTGCATAATTTAAGTTGAAAGTTTAAAGGAGCAGGGTGTTTGTTGAGCTGCTGAGTCTTTAACAACCGCCTTTCCAAAGAGAAAGCACTGACAACATCTGTGGAGTAAATACTCCGCCCGCGGCCAATTTCAAGCTCCCAGTGTGATGTCAGTGAATGCGGAGCCGGAAAGGACGCTAAGGGTCAGCCCCTGGGAATCAGCATGAGTCAGGGCAGCTGGCTTCAGCACCTTCCCGAGGGGGAGAACTCGGAGAGCTGGGGAAAGGGAGGTTTCAGGAAGGAACAGAACCATAGGCGCTTTTAAGGGACGGCAGACGCAGGGGGAATGGGAAAAGCCTTCCACGGGAAGCATCCTGAGTAAGGGGCTGGAGAGGCCACGGAGGGAAAGGCTGTGAGGCAGATGGACCTGAGTTCATGTCTCAGCACAGGCATTTATTAGTTGTGTGACCTGTAAAATAGTTTACTCATCTGTAAAATAGTACCCATTACACAGGCTTGTATGACACAGGCATGTTACTTTGTACATAGCAGACGTTCAAAAATATTAAGTTAAAAAAAATGTTAAGTTGCCCTCAGCAGTGAGCTGAATAGTTTTGTCAAAATGTTTGTGTAGGGCTGTAGAGATAGATAAAACTCCAAAGACACACGTTCATATATACATACACATGTGTATATGCACATGTATGAATATATGTATATATTATATATACACATGTATGGATACAAACACATATAAATACACATGCATCTATACACACACGTACAAAGTTCTCCATTTACTAAGACAAAGCTATGTGGTCAGGCCCAGGGAGGTGTTTTATTCTGATGAATGTAGGTTAGGAGACCTTTGGCATTACATCATTCATGTTTACTTGTTCAAGGACATCGGAGGGATAAGAAGCCCTGAGGAATTTAGGAGAGAAACATCCTGCCATGGCCTTTGAGGCTACAAACAACTGCAGCAGGACCGGAAAAAGCGCTCACGTGAAGATGGGTTCCTTCCAGACTTACTGACAAAAGGGATTTTAGGTCAGTGTTTATCCTTCAGGAAGCAACAGGGAAACAGGAGTCATTCTGCATTCTGTCAAGGAGGTGAGCAACCCGTTCAGAAACTGGAGCAAATTCCTGACACTGAACAAAAGACAATGTCATTGAGTCCAGGATTGGATCGGGCAGGGGCATCTGAACTTGTCATTTTGTTCAGGTTGAGTCACTGGGGAGACAGGAAGAGCTACTCTATGGTTTACTTGTTTCTCATTTAGCAACTTGATTCAAAATTAAATTCTTTGGCTTCAAGCTCACGTTTGCACCTTAGCTTACCTAAGAGCCTGGCTAGGTGGGTAGATTGCCCTCCACAACCCATCATTGCTGTTAGAAAAACAATGATACTAGTTTTATATTTGTAACTGTAGCTATTTGTACTCGTCTTGCGAGTTCAAAGAATTAAAGGAACTTTTTGCATTTGTGTGGCTATTTATGTCAAAATTTGTAAAGATTGGCTTCTGCTGTGAGGGAGCCAGAACTACCAAAAGCCAAGGATAATCTGTGACAAGAATTAAAAAAAAACAAAACAAATCCAGGACTAAGCCATAATGGCCTTTCCCAACCAAGGTGACCAGAATGGTACCTAAGAACAACACGGAGGGTTGACAAGGAAAGCAGGGGGGGGAGAACAAGGTTTTGAGGGACACTTAGGATATGAGGGGAAAGGGTAGACCAAACAAATGGAACAATCCGAATACAGGTAGACAGCAAAGATGGCAAACTCAAAGCCTGTGGGAAGTGCAGTTACGGGTCAGGTAGGAAGCAGGCCAGGCTGCTGCCACTGTATCCAAGCTTAGTACCTTAAGCTCCTGTGTGGGCTGGATGCAAAGTTCACACAAGATGGGTGTTGGGGCCATATGAGGACCTCAGGCCACCAGCTTTCCACCTGGGATGTAAGTCTGGTTCATGAGGGAGGAGGTAGCACCAACTAGAACAGAAAATTTGTGTGGAGAAAAACTAGATAGAGTTTGTAGGATGGGCCTGAAGGCGTGGCCGGGTCTCACAGCAGAGCATTATGGGAGGATTAGGGAGAGATTGGCAAAGCTCACAGGTTAAAAATATTGCTGCTTCTTTCGTGTTGTTATGTTGAAACTGTGTATTAGAAAAGAATTCTGTTTTCCAATGGAAATGTGTTCAGACCAGCAAGGTGGGAGAAGTGAACATTTATATACTTTAGCTGGACTTTGGTGCTCATATATGTATTTCTGTGAACATCTGAGGGCCTGATTTTGTTATTAATTATGGAAGGAAATGCATGAGTGTGGGTCCATCGTTTGAATTTTCTTGATTTATTCATCTCAAGTGTATACCAGAGGAAGACCTCAAATAACCAAGCAAAGCAATCAAAACAAAAAAGTATCATAGACATCCAGGGTGCCTATTGGCTCAATTTCTACAAGAGGTCATTTGAATGGAGAAAACAGTTGAAAGTCTTTTTTGGGGAGAAACAGTTCAGAGGGAGAAGAGAAAGGAACTTATATTTATTATACCTATCAAGTGCTACTCTCTTTACTACACATGTTAAACAGATTATTTCATCTAACTGGTCATTTACTTAATTTTTTAAAAAACTTACAGGTAAGGGAACTACAACTCAGTATATTTTAATTGAGATGGCCAGAGTGGAACTCTCTGTGAATCATCTCAGGAGCACATAGTTTTGTTTTGGAGCTGATGATGTCATCCACAAGTGGAATTTCTTCTTCCTTGGGGGAAAACTCAATTTAGGTCTTAAGGCCTTCAGCTGATTAGATGAGGCCCACCACATTCTGAGGGTAATTCCTCTACTTAAAGTTAACTGATTATAGGTGTTAACCAGATCTATAGAATACCTTCAGAGAAACACGTAGATTAGTGATTAGTTGAATAATTAGGTACTATAGCCTAGCCAAGTTGACATACAAAACCTCCCAAACTTGCATAACTCTGTTTTATAATACAAAGATAATCAAAGAAAAATCAAAGAAATTTTGGCCAGGAAATCAAGAAAAGCCAAACTCTTTTATGATACTGAGTGTTCTCTTCAGGGTCAGGAAAGTTATTTGGCTCCTTGCCACTCAACGTGAGCAATGTTCCCTAGTCACAGCTTGGGTATATCTTGGTGACCTGGGGCCCAGCCAAGTCCTAGGCTCCTTAGCTTGAGTTTTTTGAGTGTTTGCACGTCTCCTACTATTTTACTCTCACCCTTTCAGGGGTTTGATTTGACTCATAAATGAATCCACAGCTCTTCAAATTTTCTATCACTGACCCAAATGGGAGCCTCGACAATCACAGCCCATAAGCATTAATTGGTTCTGAGGATCAACGTGCTGCTCCTACAGTGCTTTTCTTTCGTAAACACTCACTAATGAACACAATTCAGAGAGTCCTGATTTCATGGGGCCTCATGCTCTGATGACCTTTAGCAGCTCAGAGGGGGTTGAAGTGGGTCAGTGATTTAATACAGTGAACATACGGCCCCAAGAACACTGGTCCCATCAAGACTACCTTGTCTTGTCTCTGCTTGATTATAAACTTTCTAAATATTTCCTAATGATGGCTACTTCCGAGAAACATCTATGACCAGTACTTAGCGAGTAGTTCTTCCTGATTAACTGCTGTCATTCTATGGGTGCGTTTGCCTAGAACTATATTCACGAGGCAAAAGATAGTTTATTGTTTTTATTTTGTGGGGTTTTTCTTTCATTTTTTTCCTTCCTATCTTGCTCCCTTTCTTCTTATCTCCACATTGTTTTCCCAGGCTTGGTTTGGCTCATTGATTCAACTCTGTAGTTATTGGAGGTGCAATAATATTCTTTCAATTCAGACTTCTCCCTAAAAATTTGTCCTGAGGTCATCACTGTCAGTGCCGCCATATGCAATGATCTGCTGTATTTCATCACATTGTTATGTGCTCCTTGGAATTAGTAATAGCAACAACTGATGGGCTGTGATGAAGGATGGCCTGGGAGGCCACAAGTCATTGTGTCTTTGATGGGTCTCCTGGTGCTACGCAGTCAGGTGTGCCTGAGGCATATGACTCAGCACTGAACAAAACAGATTTGGGCCCCGTCCCCAAGACTTATCAGCCCAGCCAGTCTTCCTTCAATTCCCACTCCTGGTCAGGTCCTTATTGTTTAATATCTTACATTTTAAGAAGGATGACATAGAAAATTCAGGGAAAAAAAGGATTAAAAAATGGAAAATTGGACCAATAAAAAAAAAAGTGAAGTATTTGAAGACCTATTGAGGGCTATTAAAATGTAGGTTTTATAAAAAATGCCTTAGTTTGCTTTGCTCCAAATTAGAAAGTTCACGTGGAGAATATCTTCTAGATCAATAGAGGGAAAGTAAGAGTTTGAAAGTTTCTGATGCTTGATGATTTCTTGTTAGAACAGGAAATTATTTGATTAACCTTCATTGATTTCTTTAAAGAGTACAGAGAATAATATTAATATAGTATTTATTCATTATTCAGCACCAGACCCTGTGTTAAGTGCTTTACATACATTAAATCATCACAAAAACTCTATGAGTTATAGGTCCATTATCCCCACTTCAGAGATGAGAAACTACAAAATAAGGAGGTTACGTAAAGTTGCAACTAATAGATGGTAGACCTATAACATCAAAATGTTTCAAATACCACAACTCTGACTACCTTTTGTAAAAAGCCCCATAGAGGGGCTTCCCTGGTGGCGCAGTGGTAGAGAGTCCGCCTGCCGATGCAGGGGACACGGATTCGTGCCCCGGTCCGGGAGGATCCCACATGCCGCAGAGCGGCTGGGCCCGTGAGCCATGGCCGCTGAGCCTGCGCGTCCGGAGCCTGTGCTCCGCAACGGGAGAGGCCACAATAGTGAGAGGCCCGCAACAGTGAGAGGCCCGCGTACCGCAAAAAGAAAAAAACCAAAAAACAAAAAACCCATAGACACAGTACTTTCTTACACATTGTTTAATATTATTTAGCCCATTCAGGCAAAGATTTTTTGGCATTTCCTAGTTTTTTTTTTTTGCATTTTGCATTGTTTATAAAATGCCTAAAATTTGCTAGGTATTGTGGAAGATGCTGGTTAGAAATTTCTAGTGGGTAGAGGGGGACCTTGTCATTATAAAGTTAGGTTCATTTTCATTTATAACACCACAGTAACCATTTATACAATTTTATTAGGATCCTCACTACAGTGGAATTTATATAGAACTGCACTTTTAATACCATTTTGTTGACATTATTAATTTTCCTGGATGATGACACGGTAATTGTCACATGACTCTTTCAGAGCCTTCAGGAGTTGCCTGTTGTCTGTTGCATTAAATCGGAAGCCGCTGGCCTGGTTGGCAAGCTTGCGATAACCCAACTCCAGGCCTCCTGACAACCTCATCCCCCATGAGGCTTCAGCATAACTCTTCTCTCCTGCTACCTGCTGCTCTCATGGTCTCCTTGACTTGCTTCTGTGGTTTCCCACCTAGGTCGCCTTCTCCTTGCATTTCATCTTATTCAAACCTCTGCTTCGCGGCTTGCTTGCAATCCTCATCCTTTCTCTGTAGCACTCCCCGCCCGTGACAGTCTTTCCTACCCTCTCCTCTCCCTTCCTAGCCTCCCATAGTATGTATTGCCTTATTGCTCAAATTGAGCCCTCGATTATATCCTTTCTTGGACTCTAGTCTAGTGCGTTTCAAACTTTGATGGGCAGAAGAATCATCTGATTTAAAATACTAAAAATATAATTGCCATATAATCCAACTATTCCACTTCAAGGTAGATACCCAAAAGAACTGAAAGCAGGATCTCAAAGAGATATTTATTTATTTATTTATTTAAAATTTTTTCTCAACATCTTTATTGGAGTATAATTGCTTTACAATGGTGTGTTAGTTTCTGCTGTACAACAAAGTGAATCAGCTATACGTATACATATATCCCCATATCTCCTCCCTCTTGCATCTCCCTCCCACCCTCCCTATCCCACCCCTCTAGGTGGACACAAAGCACTGAGCTGATCTCCCTGTGCTATGCGGCTGCTTCCCACTAGCTATCTATTTTACATTTGGTAGTGTCTATATGTCCATGCCACTCTCTCACTTCGTCCCAGCTTACCCTTCCCTTCCCATGTCCTCAAATCCATTCTCTATGTCTGTGTCTTTATTCCTGTCCTGCCCCTAGGTTCCTCAGAACCTTATTTTTTTTTTAGATTCCATATATATGTGTTAGCATACGGTGTTTGCTTTTCTCTTTCTGACTTACTTCACTCTGTATGACAGTCTCTAGGTCCATCCACCTCACTACAAGTAACTCAATTTCGTTTCTTTTTATGGCTGAGTAATATTCCATTGTATATATGTGCCACATCTTCTTTATCCATTCATCTGTCGATGGACACTTATGTTGCTTCCACGTCCGGGCTATTGTAAGTAGTGCAGCAATGAACATTGTGGTACATGACTCTTTTTGAATTATGGTTTTCTCAGGGTATATGCGCAGCAGTAGGATTGCTGGGTCACATGGTAGTTTGATTTTTAGTTTTTTAAGGAACCTCCATACAGTTCTCCATAGTGGCTGTATCAATTTACATTCCCACCAACAGTGCAAGAGGGTTCCCTTTTCTCCACACCCTCTCCAGCATTTACTGTTTGTAGATTTTTTGATGATGGCCATTCTGACCAGTGTGAGGTGACACCTCATTGTAGTTTTGATTTGCCTTTCTGTAATGATTAGTGATGTTGAGCATCCTTTCATGTGCTTGTTGGCAATCTGTATATCTTCTTTGGAGAAACGTCTATTTAGGTCTTCTGCCCATTTTTGGATTGGGTTGTTTGTTTTTTTGATATTGAGCTGCAATGAGCTGCTTGTAAATTTTGGAGATTAATCCTTTGTCTGTTGCTTCATTTGCAAATATTTTCTCCCATTCTGAGTCTTGTCTTTTCATCTTGTTTATGTTTTCCTTTGCTGTGCAAAAGCTCTTAAGTTTCATTAGGTCCCATCTGTTTATTTGTGTTTTTATTTCCATTTCTCTAGGAGGTGGGTCAAAAAGGATCTTGCTGTGATTTATGTCATAGAGTGTTCTGCCTATGTTTTCCTCTAAGAGTTTGATAGTGTCTGGCCTTATATTTAGGTCTTTAATCCATTTTGAGTTCATTTTTGTGTATGGTGTTAGGGAGTGTTCTAATTTCATTCTTTTACATGTAGCTGTCCAGTTTTCCCAGCACCACTTATTGAAGAGGCTGTCAAAGAGATATTTATACACCCACGTTTATAGCAGCATTATTCACAATAGCCAAAAGATGAAAACAACCCAAGTGTACATAGATGAATGTGGTATAAGCAAAATGTGGTATATTTACATCTTTATCTATATCTAAACACACACACACACACACACACACACACACACACACACTGGTATATTATTCAACTTTTAAAAGGAAGGAAATTTCAACACATGCCACAACATTGATGAAACTTAAGGACATGATTGTAAGTGACATAAGCCAGTCACAAAAAGCTGAATACTGTACGAATCCACTTACATGTAGTACCTATATAGTCAAATTCATAGAAACTAGAAGGGTGGTTGCCAGGGGCCGGAGGAGGGAGGAAGGGAAGTTGCTGTTGAATGGGTACAGAGTTTAGATTGCAAGACAAAAAGAGTTCTGGAGGAGTGATTGCAGAACAATGTGAATGTACTTAACACCATTGAACTGTACACTTAAAAATGGCTAAGATGGTAAATGTTATGTATATTTTACCACAATTTTTTTTTAAATCAGGGAAGAGAATATAAAATATAAAACGACAGTCTCTAGGCCCAACCGCAAGATTCATATTTTTAGTGTTTTTGTCTGGGCGGGAGGCGGGGAGGAAACGTCATCTTAATTTTCACTCCCAGGGGTTCGGAGGCAGGTAGTCTTCAGGACAAATTTGGAGATGCTTCTAGTTTTTGCATGTATGTAAAATATTGCCTCCAACACTGTAGATGCCTCTTAAAAAAAGGATGGGAATTAGCATTTCATGAATACCTAGATGTCAGGCACTTAACTTTCACCCAAACAGTTGTTATTATGTATAGTATTTTACATATAAGACAACCGAGGCTGAAAAACTGTGTGACTTACCCATGATCATAAAGATATAAAGCAGAAAAACTGGGAGTTAAGTCCAGTGTGACAGAGACATTGTGATGTGTTTGCTACACCATTTCCTGTTGTTGGGCACACAGGGAGACTAGGCTTTTAGCCTCAGTCGACCTTGCAGTGTGGTTCCTGCCCTGTGCCTGAACTCTGGCCTAGGCACCTCTGACCTATACGAAAGAAGTGTCCAGTCCTGGCCCTTAAAAACATCCTGCTTAGAGCCCCAGTCCTTTCTTCTCCTTTCGTAGCAAGTCTGAAGGATGTGAGCTCCAAATAACAGTCCTATAAGATGAAAGATGGGTGCCAGCCCTGCCTGAGACTGGAAGCTGAGTAAGAGATGAATGTTTATTGTGGTCAAGCACTGACATTTCACAATTTATTTGTTATTGCAGTGCAGCCTATTTTATCCTGACTAAATCCATACCCTTGTCCTTCCCATGACAGTATTCTACCTCCCAAAGTCCAGGACATAAATTTCTTCTGTATTTCCTGCAGCATTAGGATCATGTTAAGCTTATATAGCAGTTTTCTCCTCAAAACAGTTTTTGGCATTGATGTGGTTTATGAGAATGATGAAAATTCCAGGTTGTAGAGAAAGAGATAGAAAAACTCACTCCTCTGACAGTGGAACCAGCTCCAAGAGCACCATTTAAGTAATTTTTAACTTCAATTTCCTACTCCCACCTTATGACCCCAGTTCTTTTTCTCAACTTGCTAGTGTTATTTTTCTAAACCTTCAGAAAGCCAGTGGTTTAGTTTTAGCAAACCAAAAGCAAAACAGAACACTTAAGAAAAGGTTAACGATTGTTTATAAATAAATGATTGCTGCCAAATGATTCTGATGCTCAACGTTGAGCTCATATAGGGCAAATGAGATACATTCCTGAATAACCAAAGCCAGCTCCAAGGCCCTCTGTGAAATGAGCTTGCCAAGCCATAGAGGCCCTGATGAACACATGGCCTCACACAGGAAAACAGGAAATGGAAGTGGGAGACTTATGTTTGGGCAAGTGGAAGAAATGAAGACAAACAAAGACGGCTTCCTCAAAGCTGGAATCCTCCAATGTACTGGTTTGCAAAACATCATCTGAGCATTGAGTTTTCTCTTTGGTATGTGTTCATATAGCAGAGATACAGTGGTCCCCAATGTATATTTTCTCCTTTTTCTTCAGTAATAGTAACCACCAATACTTAGCCGGGCACATGGCCATACTAAATAAAGACTGTATTTTCCAGTCTCATTAGGCAGCTGTTTGTAGCCACAGAACTAAGTTCCAGTCATATCCATCTCATGGGGTATGAGAAAAGGTGATACGTACAAGTTCTAGGAAATGTCCTTAGAAAGGATAGGGGATTCTTCTCTTCACTACCCACTCAGCACTGTGACGGAGATATGATGACCAATGCTCTACCTTGGACCATAAGAATGAGGACCAGACCCTTGGGTTGGTGGAGCACAAAGTTGGAGGTACCTGGGGCCCAGATGATCCTAGAGCTGCCTTAAAAGCCTTGAACTGCCTACACTCAGACTTTTGCATGAGGGAGATATGCACTCTATACCCTCCTATTATGTTTAAGCCACTGTGATTTGGGACCTTAAAGTTACTGGTAAGTTGGTCTAGCTAATTCAGTGAGCAGTTTTCTAGCTTGGTTAAATGTCTTGTTTATTGTCTAAAATGCACACATGTGCTGCATAATGCAGACGATGGAAGGCAGGTGATACATGCAGGTCAATCTGTGGTTCACGTTTTTTAAAAAAATGGTCAAGGGCTGGGAACTTTAGTCTGGAAATCCTTCCACCAAATACTTGCACCCGAAAAAATGTGAACGCGTGTCAAACTCATAGTCTCCATGGCAGTATACAGTTTATGCCTCAATCAAAATTTTTTTAAAAATTAGGGTTTGTGTTAAACTAATAATCATGTTGTAATTTTGAAACTCTAAACAAAAGTATCTTTGCTCTCAGCACTATTTTGTTGCTTTAATTATTGTGAAGTCAATGCTTGAAGATAAAAGATAAATCAGAGAGTGTCTGGCAGTTTCCAAACACAGTATAAGCTCACACACACACACACACGCGCGCGCGCGCGCGCGGGCGCGCACACGAAATTAAGTAGTTTTTAAAGATATTAGAGTCATGTTCATTCCTGGTTAAATAGTTCCAGTTCAGATGGAAGGAAAAAGAAAAGCTTTAAGTTTATGACAGTTTTACTTTACAAATTCAGAATGATACATGATATTAGCACAAAAAGTCTACTTTGGGCCCACTGTTACGTGACAACAAATACATACTTTATGAAAGAATAAACGTGTGCATGTTAGCCTGGATTTTTTTCCTTTCTTAACGCCAGAATCAGGTTCAATTAGATAACAAATTTAATTCAGTAACCATTCCTTGAATGCCTACATGTGTCAGGCTCTATGCAAACCTCTGGTGACATGAAGATAATGAGACATGGTCTGGACTGCTGTCCCGAGGACACAGTTCGTAGGGGAGCCAAGGACATGGACGCCATTTGTGATACCCAGAATCTCTGCAAGTCCTAAACTCACATAATGAACAAAACACTCTAGAAGGAGAAGGAAGCAGTTAATCCTATCTGGGGTGAGAGGAGGCATCTAAGGAAGTCTTGTGGAATAAATAGAATTTCTCCAGGCATAGGAAGTGGGGGAGATATTCCAGAGAAAGAACAGCAAATACAAAGGAATAGAGGGTTGAAAGTGCACGCTATATTCGGGAAATAATGGTGGCTGGGACCCAGCTGTGGGGCTTCAGCAGCCAACACTCTGGCAGCCAGGAGAGTGGATATTTCTGGGTATTTCCATCCTGATAGGAGGCCGGATCACAGCACACAGCACCCACTCTACCTAATGAGACAGTTCATTTGGAAGCTATTAAATGTTAGAAAACACAGTTTTCTGGTTGAAAGTAGCAAGTGGAGAGAATATATTGCTTACGAACCTGTAAGCGCTCCTCAATGCATTCAGGCTAAAGTCCAAGTCCATCGTGGCCCCTTCAGGCCCATTTGCAATCTGGCACCAATTTACATTTCCAGTCTCATCTTCCGTCACACTCTCTCTCTCCACGCCCTAACTGCGGCTTCAATGCCAGGTGTAGTGTCTTTGCTAGAGCAGATTAGCACAGTCTCAGGCCTACGGTATGCAGCCCATGATTTGAATGGTTTCTTTTCCACTCCTATTAAACAAGAGGATCAGAAACTGTTCTTATTCATATGGGACAGACAAGAGTATATATTTACAGCATTGCCCCAGAACTATGTTAACTCTCCTGCCATCTGTCATGATATATTCATAAGGACCTGAACTACCTGGACATTCCATAGAATAACTCACTAGTCATTACACTAATGACATTATGTTAACCAGATGAGCAAGAAGTGGCTAGCAGATTGGAGGCCATCGTGTGCTCCATAAAAGTGGGAAGTAGGGGCTTCCCTGGTGGCGCAGTGGTTGAGAGTCTGCCTGCCGATGCAGGGGATGCGGGTTCGTGCCCCGGTCCGGGAAGATCCCACATTGCCGCGGAGCGGCTGGGCCCGTGAGCCATGGCCGCTGAGCCTGCGCGTCCAGAGCCTGTGCTCCGCAACGGGAGAGGCCACAACAGTGAGAGGCCTGCATACCGCAAAAAAAAAGAAAAGTGGGAAGTAAACTCTTTGAAGATTCAGGGGCCTGTCACATCAGTGAAGTGTCAACAGTGAGGGCCTGCATACCGCAAAAAAAAAGAAAAGTGGGAAGTAAACTCTTTGAAGATTCAGGGGCCTGTCACATCAGTGAAGTGTGGAGGGGCATGCCAGGACATCCCATCAAATTAAAGGACAAATGACTCATCTGTTGCTTCTCAGCACTAAGAAGGTAGCACAATTCTTGGTAGGTGGCTTCTGGCCCTGGAACCAGCATATTTCACACTTGAGAATGCTGTTTGACCCACCTGATAAATGCTATGAAAGCTGCAAGACTTGAGTCAGTCCCAGAGCAGGAAAGGGCTTTGTGTAAGTCCAGACTGAAGTAGAAGCATCCTTAATGCTCGAGCCACTTGATCCAGCAGAGACACCAGTGGTGGAAAGCCACTCTGTGGAGTCGATGAGGACCCCCAGTAGGAGAATCTCAATGTAGCCCCTAACCCCCTTTGGAGAAAGACCATGCCTCCTACAGGAGAGAATTCTACAGCTTTGGAAAGCCACGTCTTGGTGTGCTACTTGCCTCAGGTAAAGATAGAGCATTTGACCATGAGCCATCAAGTGTCCAGGTGTTTAGAGCTGCCCATCATGAATGAGGTTCTGTCCGACTCGACAAGTCAAAATGTTGACTAGACCTAACAGCAAGCCATTGTTGGAGTACATTCAGGACTGGAAGTGATCAGGGCCAAAGGGTATAAATAAACTGCAGGCCAAAGTCATCAAAAACAGGAAAGTCTAAGAAACTATCATAGCCAAGAGGAAACTAAAGAGACATGACAACTCAATGTAATGGGGTGGATGGGAACCTGGACTGATCCTATCCAGGATCAGAAAAATACACTCAGTGTAAACTAAGGCTATCTGAATAAACTGTGGACTTCAGTTAATAATAATGTGTTAATATTGGTTCATTAATTGTAACAAACCTAACATAGGAATGTAAGATGTTAATAACGGGAAATTGGACATGGGATATATGGGAATTTTCTACTACCTACTCAATTTTTCTGTAAACTTAAAGCTATTCTAAAAATTGTCTATTAATAAAAAAGATATAACAATAAAAAAATTAAACTTTGACTCATTTCACACCAGACACAAAAATCAACTCAAAATGGATCATAGAACTGAAGAGAAAACCTAAAACTATAAAAGTTCCAAAAAAAAAAAAAAAAGGAGGAAATCTCTATGACCAGGGGTTAGGAAAAGATTACTTAGGATACAAAAAGCACAAATCACAGAAGAAAAAAATTGATAAATTGAACTTCATCAAAGTGAAATCTCCTGCTTTTCAAAAGACATTGTTCAGGAAATGAAATGGTAAGTGACAGACTGGGGGAAAATGCTTTCAATACATATAACTAGCAAAGCGTTTGCATCTAGAATATATAAAGAACTTTTACAACTCAACGATAAGAAAATAAACACTAATTTAGTGGGAAGAAATGAACCGTCTTTTCAATAAATGGTTCTAGGTTTGTTGGATATTCTTAAGGAAAAAAAAGAGGAACTTTGACCCCTAATTCACACCATATACAAAATCAGCTCTAGGTGGCCACAATCCTAATGGTGAAAGGTAAAACAATAAAAGAAAAGAAAGTACAGGATATAAACCATTATATATATAATATATATATAATATATATATTATATACAATATATTAGTTATATATTAATTTTGATTAAATTAATCAAAATTTCTGTTCCTCAAAAAAAAATTTATTTAATGGAAACACATCACAGACCAAGAGAAAATATTCTCAATATATATATCATCCAAAATATTTTCCATCCAGAATATATAAAGAACTCTTATTGAACTGATGCTTCACAAAAGAAGATGTATGAATGGCTAATAAGCACATGAAAAGATGCTCAACATCATTAGTCATCAGGGAAATGCACATTAACACCGCAATGGGACCCTACTACGCGTCATTAGAATCGCTGGTAGGAATGTGAAATGGGAAGATCAGACTACAGTTTAGTAATTTCTTACACAGTTAAACATATGCTTATCATACAACCCAGCAAATTCCACTCTTTGGTGTTGTATTAGTCAGGGTTATACAGAGAAACAGAATAGGAGACATATATATTCATTATAAGGAATTGGCTCATGCAGTTATAGAGGCTAAGTCCCACCATCTGCTGTTGGCAAGCTGGAGACCCAGGAAAGCCAGTGGTATAATTCAGTCCGAGTTCAAAGGCCTGAGAACCAGGAAAGCGAATGGCAGTCCAGAGGGCAGGAGAAGATGAGATGAGACGTCGCAGCTCAAACACTGAGGCAGAAAAAAGGTTTGAATTCCTCCTTCCTCTGCCTTTTGTCCTATTCAGGCCCTCAGCAGACTGGAGGATGTCCGCTCCTATTGGGGAGGATAATCTGTTTTATGAGTCCACCCATTCAAATGCTAATGTCACCCAGAAACACCCTCACAGGCAACCGAGAAATAATGTTTAATCTGGGCACCTTGTAGCCGGTCAACTTGACGCATAAAACTAACCATCACAAACGATTGACCTTCACAAGTGTTTACCCAAGAGAAATGAAAAGTTCATTCCACACAAAGACTTGTACACAGATGTTCATAGCAGCTTTGATCGTAATACACAAAGACTAGAAACAACCCAAATGTCTATGACCAGGTTAGTGGGTAAACAAATTGTGACTTACCTGTGCAGTAGACCATTACTCACCAATGAAAAGCAATGGTACGGGCAGTAACATAGAAGAATCTTAAAAACATTAGACTGAGATAGTGAGTGAAAGAAGCAAGGCATGAAATATGACTCCATTTATATGAAATTCTAGAAAATACAAATTTAGTCTATGGGGACAGAAAATGGACCAATGGTTACCTGGGGTGGGGGGTTGGGAGAATTAACTAGAATAGGCCACAGGGAACATTTTTGGAGTAAGAGAAATGCTGTATATGATTTTGGTGGTGACTTGTGAATGCATGAGTCAAAACTCATCACAAAGTACACTTCAGACGGGTGTGTTTTTTTTCTAAGTAAACCATACCTCGATTTTAAAGTTTATTTTTTAAAACAGAGTTGAAACAGTTCATGCTCCTACCAACAACGTGTAGGTGTCATTTTTGATAGCTTCTGGATCACTAGTTATGATTGCACCTTTAATTTTTTACCATTCTGGTGGGTGAAAAGTGTAATTTCCAAGTTTTGAGGTAAACTTCTGTGGATTATGCAATAGGTATCCATGAGCAAACACCACACTAGAGAGTTCTGTGCTAAAAGTCATTGCAAATGAACCTATTGCTAATGAGATTCACTAGGGTGATCATTTACACTTTCTCATATTTTCATTTGTAAAGAATTATCCTAATATTCCATTATTCTCTAAGAATTTCAACATTTCAGCTCCATTCTGATCTTATTGTCAATGTTTGTCTTTTATCTTTTGTTGCTATGCTTATTCTTCCCAAGTCTTAGATTCATGGCAGAACTTCAGAGCAAAATCAGGAAAGGATCACGGCAGTGTTGCTTTAGCCCAAGTACCTCCTATCAGCTCCCTCCCCCACCCCCATTTTTTGACACAGACAATTGCTGTTTCCTCAATCTTATGAAGAGTGTTATATAAATGCAGCTTCAGGACAGGAACCACCGCCCCCAACCTGATTACTGTCCCGAAGCTACTCCTACATGGAAATGCTACAGCCGTGGTTGATCTCAGAAGTCACGTGCTCCAACCTGCATATTTTCTAGGTTAGAAGACTGTAGTCAAGCAGCTGGTAGTGGCCGGCCTGGAACTAGAATTTCAGACCCCTAACTCCTGGGCTCCGCTCTATTCCTAGACCCTCGCTGCTTTATTGGTCAGCAGAACTGCAGCTCACGCTAGGCGTTCAGAGGTGGGTGCCCAAATGCGCAGCTCTTCACATGCCAAAGCTGTCAGAAATATTGAAAATACATGATATCATGAGTTGATACAAACGGCTTTGTCTAAATAAATAAATATGCTGTGATTTTTAAGATTTAACAAACAATGAGCTAATGCCCTGGAAGGTTCCTCAGTGACAGCTGTAACTAGGACAAAAATATTTGTGTGTCTGGTACAATCATCGTATGTTTGCTTAGAATAACACTGGATTCTGACTTTATCCTGGCATAATTTTTAATAGTGTCTTCTTTCACTCTGAAAAATGTTTGAAAGAGACATTATATTACCACTGTGATTACATGGGATTTCTAGCTAATAAGCAGCCCTGTTCTATCTGCTAATTTTTTATTACTAGAAATAAGTTGGGGGCGGGCATTGGGGGCAAATGGCTTGTAATCAACTTCTAAATCATGCTAGACTAGAAAAAAGAGCACAATTCTCTCCTTTACTGCTTTAGAAAATAAAGAGCTGACTCAGTTGCTCAATTTGCTAGAGGATTATCTTGAAACAATGCTTTAGGACAGCGGTCCCCAACCTTTTTGGCACCAGGGGCCGGTTTCGTGGAAGACAATTTTTCCATGGATGCAGGGGGCGGGGAATGGTTCAGGCGGTAACGCGAGCAAGAGGGGGCGAGGCGGAGCGGCAGGTGAAGTTTCGCTGGCTCGCCTGCCGCTCACCTCCTGCTGCACAGCCCACGGACCTGGGGGTTGGGGACCCCTCTGCTCTAGGAAACTTCTCAGATTCCAAGTGCCCATCTGTCTGCTCTTCATAAGGAAATTAAAGTCCGACTCTGGAAAAATATTTTTGGTGCAATTAGAGCTCATCAAATTGAACCTGTATACAAATTGAAGGGCTTGGAATCCTGCTACCTATGAAATCCCAAGTTTGACAGTACACGTGCGCTGTGTATATGCATTTGTGAAATCTCATCTTGTTTTAACTTTCCACTGAGCACGGGCTAAGAGGAAGACCTGGCTTATAGCATTCTGGATGGGACATCACCCCAGGAGGCCAGGCCTGCTGGGAGATGTCCCTTCTCTGTGTGCTGTTGCAAGCCACAGAGCTCCTTCAGACAAGGAACTGTGTGCCATTCTCTTCTCTGAATTTCCCATCTACCAACCTTGGTGCTTTCAACCAGAAGTTTCTCCATGGCCACTGATCCAATGAAGGACACTTTCATGCAGCACAGGCTAGTGAGGGTAAGACAGTGAATTCGCTTCTGAGGACTCTACCATCATCAATACCACAGAGTGGTGGCTTCAAGAACAGAAATTTATCTCCTCACCATTCTGAAGGCCAGAAGTCCAAGATCAAGGTGTTGGCAGCGGTGGCTTCTTTCTGATGCCTCTCTCCTTGGCTTGTACATGGTCTTTCCTCTGTGCGTGTCTGTGTCCTAATCTCCTCTTCTTATAAGGACACCAGTCCTATTGGATTAGGGTTCACCCTACTGACCTGACTTTAACTTAGTCACCTCTTTATAGACCCTATCTCCAAATACATTCCCCCGGAATGGGGGTCAGGGCTTCAACGTATGAATTTCAGGGAGATGCAACTCAGCCCAAAACAGGCAGTAACTAGGATTGTTTCATTAACTAACCTTGAGAAGCATTGCACAACGCTGTCCAGTACACTTCTCACTTGCCACCTGGGCAGGGGGTAGGGGGGGATAGAGTTTGTGTCAAATGAGGAAAATTAATGTACCAACTCATCCACTGTACAGATGACAAGCCAGGAAGCGTGACCAATCAAATGTGTCCCACAAGGACCGCAGCATGCCCTGGGGCTCCATCCTGGGAGAGGAAATGCTCCTATTTTCACTGACTCTACACCTTCCCACTCTCCAAGGTGAGGGGCAAACACCATCTCTTCGTGAAAAGACACCCCCGATAGCTCCCCTCTCCAGCCTCAGCCATGCCTGCCAGAGAGGTGGGAAAGTTCTGCCAGCATCTTTCATGTAGCGCTTATCTCTTCTGATAGTTCTTATTACACTATATTACAATACTTATAGGTACTTTATATTTATTCAATATAATAAATGAATACCATTTATGTCTCAACTGGACCAAGTCTTTTCTTTCTGTATCCCTACAACCAGACCCAGTGTCTGACACACAGTAGACAATTAATAAATGATTGAATAAATGAATAGGTAATTTGCTTTTCCCATATTCTTTCTTGGCTGAGGCTGGCAGACCACCCTGGGGTACACAAGTGTAGACAAAATGTGTTCACTAACAGAGTCCTACAACCAGCCACATGATCATGTGTGAAACTGTCAGAAGAATTAGAGAACAGCAAAATCTCATTATGCAGCACTTCTAAGATGTGTTATACACAAGCACTCATATGGAGCAAGCATGCCAATTTGTTGGGTTGTTTGTCTTTCCACGGTGTGAGGCACAAGAAAGGGCTATCTTAAAACTCTGCCGCTCAAACTCTGGAGCCCAACTGCCGGGGTCTGAATCCCAACTCTGCTACTTACTAGCTGTGCGGCCTTGGACAAGTTACTTAACCTCGCTGCGTCTCAGTTTCATCATTTGTAAAACAGAGATAATAATAGTAACACCTACTCCGAAGGGCTGTCATGAGGAAGAAAAGAGTATTAAGTACTTCAGGTATCTTCTGCAGTGTCGTCCGCGCTGTATAAGTGTTTGCTACCATCGCCGTGTTAATACTGTCACCGTTATTATTAATAAAAGGGAATCATTTAGTTTGGTTCCACACTGTCATTGTAATTCCAATCAATCCCCCAAGCGCACCACCCTACGAGGGGCTCTCATGGCACTGACCCTGACCTTGCTGGGCCTCTCCTGTCAGCGGCCACCCCAGGCAGAGGTGCTGGTCACTGCTGTTTGGGAGGCAGGCTCCCTGGGCCACAGAGCCCACTGCACTCCTTCCCACCACCCTGTGTCCTGCAGGGCTGGGGGCAAAAATAGGGTCGTAGCCACCCCCTCCAAAAGGAGGGAGAGGAGTTTGGGGAGGGAGACTTTTTTTTTTTTTTTTTCGGTACGCGGGCCTCTCACTGCTGTGGCCTCTCCCGTTGCGGAGCACAGGCTCCGGATGCGCAGGCCCAGCGGCCAGGGCTCACGGGCCCAGCCGCTCTGCGGCATGTGGGATCTTCCCGGACCGGGGCACGAACCCGTGTCCCCTGCATCGGCAGGCAGACTCCCAACCACTGCGCCACCAGGGAAGCCCGGGAAGCGAGACTTTTTGCTTTTCAACGTTAAAGCACAAACAGAAAGGTATGGAATGGAGAGAGGAGCTAGAGGAGGGGAGAGAAGGGGTGAAGAAAGGAGGGGTAAGGAGGCGACGAGAAGAGGGAAGGAGGGATGGGGGGAGGTAGGGGCCTGGATCGGGGAGATGGGAGGGAAGGGGAGGGGGAAGAGGGGAGGGAAGAGGAGGGAGGGGAAGGGCGGGAAGCAGAGGGGAGGCAGGAGAGCCCGCAGGACAGGGACACTCCAGGCCTGGTCTGGGAGCAGTTCCAATGACTCCCCACATAAAAACAACCCATGACCACCAGCCTCCCCAGAGCCAGCTGTTTCCACTTCCGTAACACATGCTCACTCACGTAAATTGTTTACTAACTTCACATCCAGATTTTTTTAAATAGAGGAAAACCTGGGGTTTGTCTTCACCCACCAGAAGAGCAGAGATAAGGGGGGAAAATTCAATAACAAACAAAACGTAAAATCAGAACAAACACTACAGGAGAACTGAAGTTTCTCCAGGGCAGCCCAGCTCCCTTCGCTTTCAGGGCTTCCTGAGTCAGTGAGGGGCCTGCCTCGTCCACGCAGCTGCATCTGCATCCCGCTCACAACATCCGACTTCTAGCGAGAGAGGATAACCAAGAACAGGGGAAGAGCAGAGCTGGCGTCTGCAACCACGGTGAGCGCAAGCAAAGCACCACACTTGAAAGCCCGGCCCACAGCAAGTGGACACTGGAACCTATGTTATGTGGTGTTGAGAGCACGGGGTCCCAATCCAGACCACTAGGTTCTCTAGTCCCAGCTCTGCCACTTGGGGGCTGTGTGATCTGCGGTGAGTTACTGAACCTCTCTGTGCCATCTATTAAAGGGGGATAAAAATAGTGTCCACCTCCTGAGATGGCTGAGGGGTAAAATGAGTTAAAGTAAAGCATTTAGAATAGTGCTGGCATTTACTAAGCCATTTTTTACCTAATTTTAAAAACTAGAATTTTTACCTAATTTTTTAACCTAATTTTTAAAACTAAAGTTTTTACCTAATTAAAAAACTGGAATTCATTACTTCTCTTTGATATCCTTGACCTAGATTTATCATGGGATTCTCGCTTAATATGATGTTCTCAAAGAAACATCCAAATCACAAAAGTGGTTGGAAACATTGGGTATGAGGGTTATATTTGAAGCTCCTAGCAGGATACATCTTCTTCCAAAATGGATGTGGCAGAAAAATATAAGATTTTCAAAATCAAAGAAAAGTTTCATGTTGACTTGCATTATGTTGTTGGTCTAAACCTCTGAAAGAATGTTTCTGTTCCTGAAATGAACAGAAAGTATATTTCTAGCCACAGTTCTTCAATCCTTAAGTGGCCAAGGCACTAGATATTTGTCAAAGATACTGCATTTGAGCAATAAAAGTGGTACTTTGCTCCATCAAGGGTACTTTGAGGACAGTTTATTTACACCACTTCTCTATGCATCCAAAGGAGATACACCAAAGAGAACAGGGGATGATTTTATTATTTGTCAATCTTACTCCCAACTGTATCTTTCTTTCTTTAGTAAAATTTGCCCACATCCAAATATTAATTATTTCCAACTATTAATCTAGTCTAATAGACTGGTTGCACTGTTAATTTTCTAATATTAATTTTTCTGATTTTATAATTAGTACATACACATGTTAAACCTGTTTTATTTGCTTCCTCCAGTTCATTCCCCTTCTGGCCACAGCCCCGGGATGGAAGTGTCAAGAAGGTACTTCTCATCTCATTGGTATTGATGATGTTGTTTGTAGTTCCATCTGCTTTTGGTATGTGGCCTTTTCCTACATTTAACATTCAGGAAATGTGCAAAGCTTGTATTATTTTGGGGGTGTGAGGGTGAAGTAATTGTATTTTCATGGAAGTTGGCAAAAGACGCATCAGGAGAATCAGGCCTGACATCACATTAAACCAGAATCCCATGATAAATCTATGCTGAGACTATCAAAGAGAAATAATGAATTCTAGTTTTAAAACTTTGGTAAAAATTCATGTGTACATATAACAAAAATAGTGCTTAGTAAACGCCAGAGGCTATTCTTAGTGCTTTACTTTAACTCATTTGACCCACAGCCATCTCAGGAGGTGGACACTGTTTTATTTTTATCACCCTTTGATAAATGATAAAACTGAGGCACAGAGAGGTTCAGGAACTCACTGCAGATCACACAGCTCCCAAGTGACAGAGTTGGGACTCGAACCCAGAGGTCTGGCTTTGGGGCCTCCTTGCTCTCAACACCACACAGCATAGGTTGCAGTGTCTACTCCCTGTGGGCCAGGCTTTCAAGTATGGTGCTTTCAGCAAAGGAAACCATAAACAAGATGAAAAGACAACCCTCAGAATGGGAGAAAATATTTGCAAATGAAGCAACTGACAAAGGATTAATCTCCAAAATACACAAGCAGCTCATGCAGCTCAATATCAAAAAAACAAACAACCCAATCCAAAAATGGGCAGAAGACCTAAATAGACGTTTCTCCAAAGAAGATATACAGATTGCCAACAAACACATGAAAGGATGCTCAACATCACTAATCATTAGAGAAATGCAAATCACAACTACAGTGAGGTATCACCTCACACCAGTCAGAATGGCCATCATCAAAAAATCTACAAACAGTAAATGCTGGAGAGGGTGTGGAGAAAAAGCAACCCTCTTGCACTGTTGGTGGGAATGTAAATTGATACAGCCACTATGGAGAACTGTATGGAGGTTCCTTAAAAAACTAAAAATAGAACTACCATACGATCCAGCAATCCCACTCCTGGGCATATACCCTGAGAAAACCATAATTCAAAAAGAGTCATGTATCACAATGTTCATTGCAGCACTACTTACAATAACCAGAACATGGAAGCAACCTAAGTGTCCATCAACAGATGAATGGATAAAGAAGATGCGGCACATATATACAATGGAATATTACTCAGCCATAAAAAGGAACGAAATTGAGTCATTTGTTGAGACGTGGATGGACCTAGAGACTGTCATACAGAGTGAAGTAAGTCAGAAAAAGATAGACAAATACCATATGCTAACACATATATATGGAATCTAAAAGAGAAAATGGTTCTGATGAATTTAGGGGCAGGACAGGAATAAAGACGCAGATATAGAGAATGGACTTGAGGACACGGGAAAGGGGAGGGGGAAGTTGGGATGAAATGAGAGAGTGGCATGGACTTATATATACTACCAAATGTAAAATAGCTAGCTAGTGGGAAGCAGCCACATAGCACAGGGAAATAAGCTTGGTGTTGTGTGACCACTTAGAGGGGTGGGATAGGGAGGGTGGGAGGGAGACGCAAGAGGGAGGAGATATGGGTATATATAGCTGATACATACAGCTGATTCACTTTGTTATACAGCAGAAACTAACACAACACTGTAAAGCAATTATACTCCAAAAAAAAAAAAAGTGTGGTGCTTTGCTTGTGCTCACCGTGGTTGCAGACAGCAACTCTGCTCTTCCCCTGTTCTTGGTTATCCTCTCTCTCTAGAAGTGGGATGTTGGGCTTTGTGAGCGGGATGCAGATGCAGCTGCGTGGACGAGGCAGGCCCCTCACTGACTCAGGAAGCCCTGAAAGTGAAGGGAGCTGGGCTGCCCTGGAGAAACTTCAGTTCTCCTGTAGCATTCTTTCTGCTTTCATGTTTTGTTAGATGTTGAATTTCCCTCCTTATCTCTGCTCTTCTGGTGGGTGCACTCCCCTGGGCATCCTTGGCCAGTGGCTGGTAAGTAAGGGCTGTGAGAGTCCAGCTCCCAGGGCTTCAGGCAGGACAAATCCAAGACGCAAGTGACACTCCGGAGTTCTTCGGGATCAAACCACAGCAATGCTCCGCGGGGTTTCGTCTGAAATTGCGCCCTGGTTGGCTTCTCCCCCTCCCTGTTCCGCCTTCCCCACCCCCTCCTGGTTTCTCCTGGGGGCATCTTAAGAAACTGTTTCACCCGAATCCCCATCTCAGGGTCTGCTTCTTAGGAACCCAAGCAGGAGGAAGGAGCTTGCCTGAGTGGACAGCAGGGTGGTGTCCTATGGATGGGAGGCAAGGCAGGGTGTCTGGTGAGGCTGGGGAACTTGGGAGAGGGAGGGTAAGGATCCTTCTGGATGTTTCTGTGATATCAATCATTAAACCGTCTCCAGTAGAGAGGGGGAGGAGTGCTGGATGCTGGGGAGGAAGGAGGGGTGTGAAACATTTGGCTGGGAGAATCAGAGCGTGACCGTTGCGAGGAAATTTGGTGAGACTCCTAGGCAGCGTGGACTGATGTTCTCTGGCCACATAAGCTACTCAGGTTGGGGACTGGATTAAGCAAGACTGGAGTTATTTCTAGGAGAGTAGGCTGGAGGGAAAGAGGTTCAAGGCGTAGAAGAAAGGGGGTGATTATGACGATGAGGGACCTTTGCTGGATACAGAAGGAAGCGACAACATTGGAGGGGTGACCTAGAAAAGAGTGTGACGACAGTGGATTGTAGATCCTGATAAAGTTAGAGACTTGTCAGCAGCGTGGTCCTAGGCTGTGATCATGGGAAGTGGTGGGCAGACCGCAGGGTGCCCGGAACGGAGGTTGCACAGGTGGTCAGGTAGTCGTCATGTCAGGGTCAAAGGTGGGGCCAGGGCGTGGGAGGCTGGCGTGGGGTAGAGCTCCAGACCGCCAGCTGCTAGAGCCCCTCTTCCCTCAAGCCTAGTAACTGAATGTTTAGACATTCTATACATTTTTATATTTTTACATTTAATACATTTTTTACATTTAGTTTTTTTATTTGTTTTTGCTTATTTTTTGAGACTTTAGCAAGGAGGTTAGGAGCTGAGGGTAGAACAGCGCTTGAAAAGTTGCTCCCAACCTGCTTCACCCTCACTGAACCTGTACGCGGTGCCCTGGAAAGCAGCCAGGACCGCCCCCCCCCACCCCCGCGCCACGTGCCTGGACGAGACAGCCTTCGCTCTACCCCAGAATTTCTCTCAGTTTTTCTGTTAAGTCTTCAGATCTATGACCTCTAATTTCCATGGTTTTCTCCCAGATTCATTTGAAGGGAAGGAGCTGTGAGCCTTGTTCTCAAACCGTGTAGGTTTTGAGCAATTTCTCCACGGAACTTTGAAAGCCAGGACTGTGTCTATACTCTCCCCTCATTTCCACAAAAGTTCAATATTTTAGAAGGAAACTCCTCTCCTACAGTCAAGTCGGCACTTAGTCTTAGCTGCCCAATGGCTCTAATTCTTTACAACAGGGTGACACCAGGAAGGATGTAGAATCTCTTTCCTCAGCATCTCTAGGGTAAGTATCACTTACCCCAACATACATGTGCACACAAACACACACACATGCAGTGTACACAGTCTTGTGAGTATCTAGCATAACCCAAGGAATGATTTCCAACGCACAAGCATTGAGCAGGGTGGCTGAACGGTAGAAGTCAAGAGAAATGGACCCTCCCCATGACTCTCTCTCTCTCTCTCTCCTGGTTTTTAGGTGAGGTGTGGTGTCTGCCATGAATCCTTTGTGAGGTGAGAACATATGTTTTCCCCAAAGTCTTGAGCACAGCAGGCAGGAGGGGGAGGGCAAGGAGATGCCGGCAGCATCCTTTTCTGGGTCAGGTCGTGGCCCTGAGACTGAGCACATCAGGGACTGCAACAGCCCACCTCAAGGGCGTCTGGTGGCACTTGGGGCTTCTCTACAGATATTCTTTCTGCCCTCCTACCCAACATGAGTGGGGGGATGAGTAGGATACCGACTGTGAAGATCTTTTCCTTCTTTTGGGCACACACCTATGTAACATGGCTGTAGCTGAAATGTTTTGTCCAAATGGCTTAAGTTTTTGAGAAGCCAGGAGCATGGCAAATCCCTCTGCACATGCAACAATTTCAGAAATGGATTTATTTAACGTGGATCATAAAAGTGTTGAAAGAGTTTCTACAGTGATCTTTGCCTCTTGCCTCCAAACAGAGTAGGGGATGCCACCATGAATTAAGTTTTTCTCCCAGCAGCATCACATAGCAGAAGTTGGAAAAGATGGAGAAACCCCAGTTTTCTCTTAAATGAAAAAGGTTTGGGGCTTCCCTGGTGGCGCAGTGGTTGAGAGTCCGCCTGCCGATGCAGGGGACAGGGGTTCGTGCCCCGGTCCGGGAAGATCCCACATGCCGCAGAGCGGCTGGGCCCGTGAGCCATGGCCGCTGAGCCTGCGCGTCCGGAGCCTGTGCTCCGCAACGGGAGGGGCCACAGCAGTGAGAGGCCTGCGGACCACAAAAAAAAAAAAAAAAAAAAAAAAAGGTTTGCCCCATTCCTCTCTTGTCTAAACATAAAGTATGTATGATTCTTTATTTGCCTCCCACAGCCTGGACTCAGCCCTTTGCCAATATCAACAAATGCAACAGTAAATACTGTATCAACTAAATGTGTTTTCCAACATTTATCTAGGTATCTGCAGAGCCAACTCTCTGTTATTCACGGTGCAGGTTAACTCGGCTCTGCCGGGCATCTCTCTGTCTCCTCAGTCGGCCCAAAGCCTCCTTCCAGTCCAACCACATGTCGGATGTTAGATGTACATACCTTCCCAAAGAGCCAGCCACCCCTACAAAGAGGGTGATACAAAGAGTTAGGATGCGGAGGGAAGGAAGAAGCGGGGGTACCCACCACCTTGGACTAGTTTCATTATTTCTCCTTCCTCATAGTTGCTAATTAAAATTCACATTAAAATGTAAAACACATGTTCTTAACATGCTACCTCCAGTCTTGCTGAAATTACCTGGATTATAGATCATGTCCAAAGTAATTTCTTCCCCAAACCTGGTGTACAACCATAAGCTGGGAAGTTCATAATATGTGTTATATTTTATGATAACATGCAGGTAAAGCCATGCAAACTTGTCTATCATTGAAAGGTTCATTTTGAGTCATGTTAATTGAAGGTGAGTTGATTCATTTATACACAACTCCCTCACTTCCCTTTGAGCAATTGTCAAGCGTGCTTGACGCAGCACAAGTGACCTTCAAATACTGGGGGCGGGGTTGGGGGGAGGTGGAGATATTAGCCTGGACTGTCAGTGTAGATTTGGAGCATGAATTGCTCCAAAGAATCCTGATTTCTTACGCATGAACTACTGACCCTGGCACCGGGGCCAGGAGAACAGGACGGGAAGGAAGGTGAACTCCCGCTGATTCAGGGGCCCTCCCAGGCTGCCTTTTCCACGGTGTCAGCACTATTCACCTCACTTTCCCCTCCTCCCTCTTCCGCTCCACCATAAGTCCTGTCCCTGGAAGCGCTTTTCAGTTGCCAAGAATCAGGAACATTGGGAAACCATCCAAAAAGCTGGGTGGCTACTTTATTTTCCATAGCCCACACAGTAACACGTGGCCCTGCTTTTAGCATCGGGTCATAGGTGTGGACACAGCATGGCTTAAAGGAAGGAACACAGCACCAGAAAGAGAAGTCTTCAGTGACTCCAGTACCAAGCAAGCGTGTGACCTGGAAGCCAGCCTTCCTTACAGGCCTGTCTAGCTGAAGATGCAGGAATGTTCTGTAGGCTTTCAGAAGTTTTTCCTCTAGCTCCATTGCTCGGAGCGATGCTTCTCGTGTTGAAGCTGCTGGTCTGAGGGCCACATTTTCAG